>NC_056745.1:333258190-333333190 GCF_019279795.1 Protopterus annectens | reverse complement strand
TTTAATCGGGCAGCATATGGCATCTGTTTGAGCCCTTTGATCCTCTTGGTGAGGTACTTTTGGGGTCTTTCCAGTTGCTGCAGGTGTCTGGTAAGGTACATCCCAAAAGGGGCATTGTACTCAATTATGGGCCTGATGAGGGATGAGTAAAGAGGCACGATGACCTACCCTGATCTAGATGTGAATCCCTTCATGATTAGGTGGGCTATATAAAATGTTTTTCTAACCACTTTGGCCACGTGGTTGTCAAATGAGAGATTGCTATCAACTTGGGTCCCCAGGTCCCTAATTACTTCTTGTGTACTTAATCGATTACCACCTATGTGGTAATTTGTGGGCACTTTGTTTTTGCCAAAGGGGATGACTATACACTTTTTGGCATTTAGCTTGAGGCCATGGCTCTGGCACCAGTTGTCTGTTTCTATGAGGCCCTTTTGGAGGATGCTTGTGTCAGCTGGAGAGTCGATTATGGCGCCCAGTTTGCAGTCATCTACGAACTTGGTCAGCCACAGTCCTTCCGTGTTGGCCTGTACCTCCGAGAAATATATACCGAACAAGAGAGGTCCCAGGACGGAGCCTTGTGGGACACCACTTGTAACTGGTTTGGATTCTGACATGGCTCCAGCAATTCTAACCATGTGGGTTCTGTCCTTGAGCCGGTTTGCAATCCATCTAGTGACATAGGGGTTTATATTTAAGCTGGTGAGCTTATCTATAATGCCCGAGTGGGGTATTGTATCGAAGGCTTTTGCAAGGTCCAGGTAGGCTGTGTGGACCACCTTCCCCTCGTCAATGGCCTTGGTGACTGTTTCAAAGAAATCAACCAGGTTTAAGAGGCAGGATCTGCCCTTAACAAAGCCGAACTGGGTAAGATCCAGTGTTTGTAGGTCCCCAATATCTTTATTTATGAGGTCCATGATGATCCTTTCCATAGCTTTGCAGACCAAGCTAGTCAGGCTTATGGGGCGATAGTTTCCAGGATCCGTTGAGGCACCACCTTTATGGAGAGGGACCACTGTTGCTGTACGCCACTCTTTGGGCACATATCCTGTAGTAAGGCTGAGATTGAACAGTAGCTTTATGTTTGGGTTTAGCTCTTCTTGGAGTTCATGTAGGACGCAGCCCGGGACACCATCTCGTCCCATTGATGCTGTGTTTTTTGCTTTGGAGAGGGCGGCTCTTACCTGAGCATCTGAGATGTCAGGGGGGCAGCACTCTTCTGGGATAGATATTTCCCCTTTTGGTGGGGAGGGGGGGGAGAGAAGTTTGTGCTGAACCTGTCAGCTAGGATGTTGGCAATGTCTGTGGGTTCGGTGTATTTTTTGTCATTTTGGACTAATTCTGAGCATATCTGGGAATTACCACCAAGGTTCCTAAAATAAATAAAGAAAGCCTTGTGATTATCCTTAGTGTCCTGTGCAATTTTTCTCTCGAAGCTGGCCTTAGACAATTTTATGTGTGCCCATAGTTTTTGATAATACTGATCAGTGATGCCTTCCCTTTTTGGGATTTTGCTCTATCATTTAGTAGCTTCCTCCTTCTATTGTATAGTTTGTTTATGGCTGGGGTCCACCAGACAGGACGTCTGCCTTTGGAGGATTGGGTCTTGGTTTTATTTGGGATCGCATGATCCATGCATTCCTGAAAGTGTTCATAGAATGCATTTATAAAGGATTCTGTGGTCTGGGCCGTATTTTCCACAGGCCCGGGGGCTTTGAAGGATTCCACCTCAGTTTTGAGGAGTGTGAAATTTGCTTTAGAGAAGTTTTTCACTGTGGTTTTCTGGGCAGGGGTGGGGTCAGGATGTGAATATCCAGTGAGATTAGTTTATGGTCTGATCTTACCAGTGAGGGATACACTTCTGGTCTGGAGCATAGAGTCCCCATGTTGGTGATGATCAGGTCCAGTATGTTTTCCCCTCTTGTGGGAGTGGTAACAAGTTGTTCCATAGCATTTGAGTTTATAAATTCTAGGAAACTTTGGGCTAGGGTGTTGGAGCTAGAGTAATGCTCCCAGTCTATGTTTGGGTAGTTGAAATCACCCAATATAATGGTATTTGGAGAGACCTTCATATTTTCCAGTGTTCTCAGGAAGGCCGAGTGGGGTTCCTGGGTTTGGGAGGGTGGTCTGTAGCAGGCTATAAACTGGAAGGCAGTTTTACCCACTGTTAGTTGCACATGGATTGTCTCTGATGCTTCGTGCTTTGCCACCAACCTGGAGGTGTGGGTATCTTTGATGAATATCGATACTCCCCCTCCTTTTGTGGTTCGGTCCAAGTTTTGGGGCCGAAAAGCATGGTATGAGGTATAACCTGGTAGTGCTGGGGTGCTCTCGGAGCCCTGAACCAGGTTTCTGTTACTGCACAGATATCGATGTTCTCCATGCTAAGGAGAGTTTGAAAGTGCATCTTGAGGTTTAGACTTCTGGCGTTGAGTAGCATTACTCTTAGTTTCTTATCCCTTGTGATACCTATGGAGGTGGGTTTGTCTTTGAGCCTTGCCTAAAAAGGCACCATGGGGTAGCAAGAGCCTTTGCCAATATCCAAAGCCCAGGGTGACAGGTGCAAGCCGTCCCTAGCGAAGCATCGTGGCTTGTCGAGCATATCATCCCAAGCTGACAGGCATTGGATCCCCTTTGAATGACACCAGTACTTAAGCCAATTGGTGAAATTGATCATCTTGTCTTCATATTGTGGCATCATTCTTGGTGAGGGTAAGATGCTACTCAAGGTCAGGGTCATACCGGCCTGGGCTACATGCTCAGAGAACTCCTTTATGTCTCTTTTCATGTAGTCCAGGGAGGTACGTCTCAGGTCATTCACACCAGCATGGACAATGACTGAGTCATATTTGTACTTGCCTTGGAGTGACCTGAGTGATTGTGTTATGTGGCGGATCCTAGCGCCTGACAGGCTGCTCACCGTGACCCTCTCCTTGTTCAGCCTGGTGAGTGGGACGTCAGTGTGCCTGACGATAGAGTCACCTATTACAAGTGTATCAGGTGTGTTGTTTAGTCTTAAGGGCTGTGACTGTTTGGCACACTGGCTTTGTGAGATATGTGTTGCACGTGTTTTGTTTTGGGGTAGCGGCTGCTTGGGTGTCTGCTTTGGAGGTCTCTGCTGCTTCGGCAGATCTTTATTTAGTGCCTCAGAGTATGTTTTTGTGTAATTATGTGTTTGGTTTGCTGTCGTGGTAGGTCTATGTGAGACTGGAATTGTAGTGAGTGTGGTTTCCTTCTCCTCCTGACTGGTTATGCCAGTACTGAGTTGAGAGAGCTTAGCCTCCAGTTTGGCTATATGGTTGCATCTCTCACATGTGTTGGAATTTGTTGGGAGGAGGAGAGGGTTGTCTGTGTACATGAGGCAGTTGTAACATTGCCTCAAGATTCCCAGATTCACCAGCTGGACCGGAGAGGAGATTGACAACTGACCTTTGGACATGCTAGAATAATATTGGGAATTCCTTAATTGAAAATCAGGGCCAGTGGGGAGTGAGGGTGTAGTGCTTTTAATTTTTAGTGCTGACTTATATAATTGCTTTTGTGAGCAAGTGCCAGGTAACTTAAGTGCAATGTGTTACAGGTAACTTAAATGCAAAAACGACAAACAGTAACTTTCTTTCAAGTGAAACAAGGAAATAAGTACAGTAAGCAATGCAGATATCACTAGTGATCCACAGAAGCGCTGAGAAGCCACGTATTAGGTGGAATTAGCGTTCCAGGGAAATAACAAGCAAACAAACAACAAGCATATAAACAAAGCTAGATTCAGCAGGCCTGGATCTAGTCTATGCTACAGCAAACAAGGTGTACCAATTTCAGTAAGATACAGTTCAAATATTCAGGCACTATAAACCTTTAACCAGAAATTCCCAGCTCAGAAAGGCAGAGTCCAGCCTCTTCTCCCACAAGAGTGCAGACCACAAACCTTCTTAATGTAAAATAACTGGCCTGAAGCCCAAGTGCTTAAACCAGAACTAATACACTTTAAGAATAACAGACACTGGGCTCTCAATCAGCAGTTCCCAACTTAGAAGGATGAAAGCTACCTGTCCTGCCACCACAGTGCATGCCACAAACCTTCCTAATATAAAACAACTGGTCTGAAGCCCAAGTGCTTAATCCAAAAGACTTAGAATGATAGCTACACTTTAATCAAGTTACTACCAAGCAGTAATAAATACAATTGAATACTTTAGAGAATGCCTGGATTAGTGCTCAAGTTACACAAACAAAGCTAGATCCAGCAGGCCCGAATCCAGTCTATGCCACAGCAAACAAGGCTCACCAACTTCAGTAAGAAGCAGTTCAGATATGCATGCACTATAAGCCTTCAACCAGAAATTACCAGCTCAGAATGGCAGAGTCCGGCCTCTCCTCCCACAAGAGTGCAGACCATGAACCCTCTTAATGTAAAATAACTGGCCTGAAAGCCCAAGTGCTTAAACCAGAATTAATACACTTTTAGAATAACAGACACTGAGCCCTCAATCAGCAGTTCCCAACCTAGAAGGATGTAAGCTACCTGTTCTGCCACGACAGTGCAGACCACAAACCCTCTCAGTGCAAAACAACTGGTCCGAAGCCCAAGTGTTTAAACCAAAAGGCTTAGAATGAGTTACACCAAGCAGTAATAAATACAACTGAGTACTTTTAAGATGATGCAAAAGTTAAAAAAAGTAGGTAGAAACACAGTAAAAGCAGATGAAATTTTTTTTTTTTTCTGAACAAGTGCTTAGATCAAAGAAACAGATATATGTATATATATATATATATATATATATATATATATATATATATATATATATTGTTGTGACTTTCGGCTTTTCCCGGTTAGGGGTCGCCACAGCAGAACTCCGGTCCGCTAAGGATTAGCAGTTGATTTTTGCGTACTGAATTGCCAGCCCTGATGCACAACCTTCAACGAAGGTACACCCATTCACGCATGTCTTCACGCAGAAGACGCTCTAACTGAGAGTCGAACCGGTCAGCGTCTTACTGTGAGGCGACAACGCTACCGCAGCACCACCACCGCGGATATATATATATATATATATATATATATATATATATATATATATATATATATATATATATATATATATATATATATATATATATATATATATATATATAGATATATTTATTTATATATATATATATATGTGTATATATATATATATATATATATATATATATATATATATAAATATATAAATAACATATGACCATAACATGTACTGGAGTCATACCTCAGCACCAATAGTCACAACATCTTAGTGCAAGGGGATGTCATGTACATATTGCAAGTATAAATGTGGAATGTTTCTACAGTAACAGGGGTTGTGTTAACAGACATGCTGTGTGGGACGTCATTTCTGACACTGACATGTACACCATCAGTTACTGACAGACATCATAAGATCATCATAGTGAAGTACCACACAAATCACAGTAATGATCCTGTGGAATACAGCAGAGATATAACCAACAAACATGGACAGTCTGCCACAATCTGGTTAGTGCAGAGGTATACACAGAACTCCTTAGTGCAAGACATGTGGACCAAGCTTGACAATGTGGATGTTTATAGCCATGTAAATGGGGATATCACAAAAATACTGGAATAGATAAGCTCACACAGTTGATGCAGTCACACACTTCTGTCTGTCCTAACACATATTAACCGAAGGAGCAGAGGTTCCAAGCCCACATACTTCACACTAGTTAGTGACATACATCTTTACACCATCGCACTGCTTTTTCAAAAATATACAACAGTTATGGTGGCCAGGCAACAGTACATCTGACAAATATCTGGACATAACATCACACTAGGTAAATACACTGAGCTGCTAGGCATGTCACAAAGCACTGTGCAAACTATGGGCAAACTGCCAAAACACTGACCATGGGGGGAATACACATGTACTTGCAAATATAGCAGGCACTACATGCATGTAACAGCATGGAGTAACAGACAGCAGTGTGAAAGTACAAACCCACAACCAATCTAAACATAGCCACAGTCACATTATGGTAAGCTTAAGTAAACACCCACATGAAGTCCTGCTCACAGTGAAGGAAAATGGCCAACACCCACAGGAAGTGCTTAGCTATAGGAGTGTATTTCCATGCAATTGGCTATAGGAATGATACTATAGCTGTTCCACATGCAATTAACAAGTGGGGGAACTGCAATTCGTGCACAGGCCATCAGCTGATCATGAGCATTCCTTACAAAACTCAAGCTACAGCCTATGCAAAGCAGATGTACTTTTCCACATCCACCAGAGAGGGAGAGAGACAGAGACAGAGACAAAGTAAGAAAGGAAGGGTGTGAGACAGTAAGAGCCAAGCATGTTTGAGTATGATCCGTGGGTGGAGAGTGGTATCTGGGTATTATAACGATTTCCTATATTGTTTACTAATCCATACTGTCACATAGTAATTGCACATGGCTGTACACATTTATGGCTGAGGATTGTCTACAACAACCTCTACAGTGTTTGAAAACTGTTGGCTTTGTACTGTGGACACTGGGACATATAGGTCCTCAATATAATGATGTAGCAAAAACCACACTGCAATAGATCTCGTCAGTACACACTCACCCCAACACCCGCACATGATATTGATGACACATGCACAAACACACACTTTCCAGTATTGAGTTTCACACCCCTACTTGAGTATGTATTGTTATTACAGTGTTATGCAGTTATTGCATGTGCCACATAGCTTACATGTTGGAGAGCTGTCCAAAGGTATCTTTGAAGGTGAGTGACATCAGCAAAAGTGCTAAAGAAGGGATAAGGGAAGTGTAGTACATGTGAATGTCCACAAAGGCAGGTATCAATGGAGACACACACACACACACACACACACACACACACACACACACACACACACACACACACACACACACACACTGTCATGGAAACACACACATCATCACAGTTGGCAGGATAAAGATTAAAACCCTTAACTAGTTTGCTACACTACAGTATTATACAGTAATCACAAGTGCCACAGGGCTTACATAGCTGATACATGGCCAAAGGGTTATTTTGAGGTGAATGACATCAGCAGGCATGCTAAAGTAGGCCAATGGGAGGTGTAGTGATTGCAAACGGCTTCAAAATCATTGATCACCACACACACACACAGACACAGACACACACACACACACACACACACACACACACACACACACACACACACACACACACACTTGCCAGTACTGAGATGCATAGGTTCATTGCTTCGCAGGTGTGTAGTCGGTGAATGGGCCTGATGGCTGTACAAGACTAGACAAAGGAAATACCTTGGGATCAGGCCACATGACAACGGTCTCCAGTGTGGCTCAGGGGTGTAGTCCCTGGAGTGGTCCACACAGGTTGGTACTGCATACAGACCATGTGTATAAGGCATGGTATTCCCTTTGTGGGTTACATTTGCAGACTCTACAGTTGTTTCAGATGTCCAGTGGGGAACATAGCAAAAGGACCACTGTAAGCATTTATTAGCCTACTGTAGGGTGCCACGTCCTTTTACTTGCTGGATAACACACAGTCAGGAGATATTACACATCACAGTACTTTCTGATGTCAGTGGCACTGTAGTGGTCAACAGGCATGTAGTCCACTGCAATCACACCGTAGTTACTATCTGTGAGGCAATATGCAGGGAACTACCAATATAGTGGTTGTTGCCTAGTCAAGTGTGTTTGTGTATGAGACATGGGTGGAGAGTGTTCTCTGAGTAATACAAGGGTTGCCTATATAGTTCACCAATTCACAATATCACATTTAGGGCTATGGATTATCTACACCAGCCTCTCTGGTGTTTGACATCTGTTGTCCTTGTAAGGTGGACATTGTGACATATAGTAGGGCCTCAATACAATAATTTAGCAAAACCCACCCCACAGTCCATCCTGTTATTACAGGATCACAGCAACCTCCACACAGGATACTGATCACAGATACACACCCATGGCACTACTGAGATTCAAACCCTTATCTAGCAATGCATTGCCACTACAGTGTACCGCATTTATCACACGTGCCATGGAGCTTATTGGATGGATGTTGTCCCAAGGTACTTCTAAGGTGAGAAACATTACCAGCCCTTGTAAATACTGGCATTGGGTGATGTAGTGAGTGAGAGATCCCAAAAATAATTTTATCCTAATCACACATTTACATTTGCCAGGGGTGAGGTTCAAACCTCTACCTAACAGTCTTTACGGACCATTATGTTATGCATTTACCACATGCACCTATGACTTGACATAGGTTAGGGTTGGTAACAGGTACTTGTAAGGTGGATAATATCTGCAGGCCTGCTAAAGTCAGGCTCTGAGATGTGTACTGGCTGTAAGTGGGGCCAAAATATTTGAGGTGCACACATACATATGTGCATACACAAACACTTGCCACAGATGAGATTCAAATCCATACTACTGCTGTGACATTGTTCCGCATTTATGGCATGCACCATAGAGGTTATAGGGCTGGCCCTTGTCCAAAAGTATATTTCAAGGTGACTGGCATCAGCAAGCTTGCTAAAGTAGGGCAATGGGAGGTGTACTGTATGTGAATGGCCTCAAAATCAGTAATCTCTACACACACAGAGTTTCACAGTTGCTATGTCTGGGATTAGAATTCCTACTTAACTATTACATTACACTATAGCATTACACAGTTATTGCATGAGCCACAGAGCTTACAGGGCTGGCTCTTGTCCAAAGGGATATTTCAAGGTGACTGACATCAGCAGGCTTGCCAAAGTAGGTCAATGGTAGGTGTAGTGACTGTGAATGGCCTCAAAATCATTAATCTCTACACACACAGAGTTTCACAATTGCCATGTATGGGATTAGAACTCCTACCTAATTAGTATGTTACACTATAACATTACACAATTATCGCATGCACCACGGAACTTATAGGGCTGGCCCTTGTCCAAAAAGGTATTTCAAGGTGACTGACATCAGCAGGCTTGCTAAAGTAGGGTAATGGGAGGTGTAGTGATTGTGAATGGCCTCAAAATCATTAAACTCTACACCCACAGAGTTTCACAGTTGCCATGTCTGGGATTAGAACTCCTACCTAACTAATATGTTATATTATAGCATTGCACAGTTATCACATGCACCATGGAGATTATTGGGCTAATAATTGGCCAGAGGGTTATTTCAATGTGACTGACATCAGCATGAGTACTAACATTGGCTATGGGAAGTGCAGTGTGTGTGAATGGGCCATAAACCATTCCTCTGGAAGCACACACACAACACTAAGGACTGGGTATACAGCTGCTAGATGAATACTAATTTGTACTATCATGTTGCACAGTTATTATAAGCACCACAGACACTATAGGGCTGAGTGCTACCAAAAGCAAATGTCTACAGTGATTGACATTGGTACATCATGTGATATTGGCCAATTGAATGTGTGGTGGGTGGGACAGGCCTCATGATGGCAATCTCTTTGTCACTGTCTGACTCTCTCTTCCCCCCATCTCTGTGTGTGTTTGACCTATTATAGTGTGTTGGCCTTGGATATGTGTGAGTATTCCTATCCAATGTGTGTGCAAAGCATGAATGGTGTGCAATGTAGTGTGTGTGCACTGACATCTGAAACTGATAGATATGTATAGTCCACTGTTGTTGCCAGACATGGGCTTCATTTCTCTAAGTTTAGGAGCATGCCCAGTATGACCTTCTGTATTGAGTGTGTGAATCCATTCCAGGTAGGTTGTATTCTAGTGCAGGATTTTGTGTTCCACACCTACAGCTAGCAACCTGTTTCTGCAGATATCTGTAGATAGGTTGACAATATGGAGTCACAATGGGCGAAAGATAGTGGGATACAGTATTGCTGTTTGTGCTGTTTGTGTTACATGATTGGTGTTAGCAGAGATGTTCAGACATGTACTGTTTTACACTGTGATGTATTATGTCATCAACTACCAAGAGATATACTTATTTGCTCTCAGTTATTTCCTGGGAAATACAAGATGAATGAAGCTGTGTCCAGTATTCTGGTCTGCAGACTGCATATTCTTGCACACTCATGCCATTCTGGAGGGGTAGCTGCAGACACTTGCTGATGGATCTGTGTAAATGGTCCAGCACCTTGGTACTGTGGTGGCCGAGGATCCCCTGCTTTTGTACATCTATCGACATAACAGAATGGGCATATCCAGCTGTACAGATTCACCCAGGTTACCCAGAGGCAGGGATCATATATCTGGTCAGTCCCCCTTCACATTGTGGTTTACGAGTGGGTTTGTAGCCAACCCATTGCTGGGTTTGCAGGCAGGGGTAGTATGAACACACATCAGAGTTTCAGACTACACACACTCCATGGGTCCATGCTTCTACACCCTCACTCTGTTATTCTATCCTCTTCCTAACATTATGTGAGTGATATCTGCAAAGTATCTCTATAGTTGTCCCTTCATCCCAGCATTATTTAGGGGTTGATCCACATTTCATGCAGTAGGACATGGTGGACATGCTACTGGGATTGGCCGACATGACCTTGCATTTGTGTTCTGTGGACTGTATTATGTTGTTAGTTGGGACCCCATGAGATAACATACATTGGCAGTACAGGTAAGGCACAGGCCTTTGACAGAGGACTGTAGGGCATTTGGTAGTAATGCAGGTCATCTGTAGCAAGCCAGTGCATTATGTAACTCCTACAGTCCCAGGCTGTGAGCCACTGGATTCCCCTGGGGTGACAGGGTAAGTGTGTGAGGTGTTAATGGCAATAGATCCTGTCCATATTATTCCATTGGTCTGGATGCTGGCAGGGTGCTGCTTACAGCTAGGGACACACCTGCATAGGATACCTCTTCAGCATGCTGCATTCTGTGGGTATTCCCATACAGAAGTGGGGGTCATACTGTACTCATTCCCAACAGTAGGGATATAACCTGTGATAAATCTGTAGATGATGGTGGAGTGAGCTGAGTGCATGTGTGATATGGAGGCTTCTTGCAGCTGACTCACTGATATACCTGGGACATTCCCCTTATGCTGCCTTGTGATGGGACATAGGCAGTCTCTCATTACTTCATAACTGTGCCTTTTGTGGTCTGCCAGTGATTGACCAAACTACATCAGTATTCCATACTACACAGACAACTAATGTGCTGTTAACCTGTATGTACAATTCCAAAGGTGTGTGCAGTTGACAGTTACATTTTCTGTACTCTGTCTAGGGTACTTCCACCTGTGTACTGTGTGTATGTTTGGGCCCACATTCATGGCATGTCCATCTTTCAGATGGTGACAGATATTGACATCTGAACAATGAGTATGGATGACTGCTGAATTGGTTCTTGCTGGGATGCATTGTGGTTGGCACTGCAGTGTCAGAACACGACCCTGTCATCGACAGTACTGTCCATAGGCCACCGGGACACAACCCTCCATGCCTACATGCTGACCACTTCCACACAATATAAAACACACAACAACCTAACACACAGAGCCCTGCATATTGTACACATGCAACAATCTATCCTGTAAATTGAGCCAGATCATGTAATCTGTACTCCACTGTTATTAACCCCACTCATACATGTTACTGCATTTCTACATAGGATTGTGGGGGGGGGGGGCACACCTGACAACTGTAAACATTTGCTATGACTGTACTGGTATTTCAGGTATTCTGCTGGCTTCCATTTAGTTTTGTATTCTGACGTATCATGCAGACCAGAGGCATATCAGTAGAGTACAGATCTTAGGTTTTATTGACCTACATTTCAGTTTCAGACTTCATACCCTGCAGAACTAACATACATCTGCTTGACCTGTTGTAGTCTGTCTGTGTAGGTCTGGAGGGGGGGCTGTTATCCACTGCCATTAATTGAAGGCCTTCGCACAGCCATTCTTTATGGTCATCTACACCTGTCCTGCTGGCTGAGGCTGTTGTTGTGTATGTGAACCTCACTGACATACATGTGTGTGTCCTATGGACACACATGTGGGCCACCACATGTACTCCATTGGGATTTGTCACCTTGTCTAGTACTGCCTACTTTGCTGACACCAGTATTTGTTATGGATTTCATGCTGCCCATATAGGTGTCCACTATCTGCTGCCATCTCATTCAGCCACCCAATTCCCTTGCATGCTCACATCCATATCATATATACAACTAGCAGAACATACTACTCCATTCAGCAATTGATAGGAAGAGTGAGTTACTTGTGGCTGTGCCAGTACTGAGGATGGTGCTGGAGGGCTGACTATGTCAGATGCACATAGTACACTCCCTATACATGGTAAAGCACAGGTAGTGTCATGTTTGGCATCCCTTTTACTGTATGTGTGAGTCAGAGAGAGGTGTCATTCCCTGGGTTCCTACCCTGTCAGTGTATGTGCTATGCGTTGCCTCTTTGTCAAAGCCTGGGCATACCGGGCATGCCTCCTTCTGCCTACATGGGCAGGCTCAGGTTGTTCCTCCTCCAAGTCACTTTGTGCCTGTGCTGGCCCTGGCAATGGTGGGGGGCTGTGTGGACCTGCCCCGTGCTGTTCCTGCTACATCTGTTTCCACAGGATCGTATTGTGTAGCATGGCACATACAGTGACAATTTGTGTACATGTAGCTGGAGAGTACTGCAAGGCTCCACCAGATATGTCCAGGCACCAGAACCATGAATTGAGCATCCCACACACACGCTCTAGTATGATTCTCATTTGTGCATGTGCCTCATTATGGAGTTCTTGTTCGGGTGTGTGTGCATTTCTGATGGGTGTCATCAGCCACGGCTCCAGTGCATAACCAGCATCCCCCACTAGGTGGCCATATGGGATGTCCCCACTGGCAAATCTCTGGTACAGCTGTGTCATATGCCAGATGTGGGAGACATGATAGCGTCCAGGGCTGCCAACACACACATTCATTATAATGCTTTGGGCATCACACACAACAGTTGCTGCAGGGGAAGCCCTTGCAGTTTATGTAGACCCTACCCCACTTGCCAGGTGGTGCTTTGATTTGTATGTGTGTGCAGTCTATAGCCCTCACTAACTCAGGGTATTCAGCTATTTGGTGGAAGAGACGCATATTGCTGGTCAATGCCTCATGGGTGTTGAGAAATATATGTGCTCACTGGCATGTGCTGACATGGCATCCAGGAACTAACTGCTAATGCATGGTTACAAGACTGACACTCAGCCTTCCCCCTTAGCAACCACTATTCCATGGTACTGTTGTCTTCTGCATGCCATTGACTATTATGGCAGAATGCTGATTTTGGTTTAAAAGCTTATTTCCAACTTTTTTTTTTTCAGGCCAATCCCATTTGTGGACCGCTGCCCTATGCTTAAACGTCCGAAATCAGCCCAAAAAAAAATAAAAGCTATTTTTTATAATTTTGTAACTATTTACCATGCCAATGGCCATCTATATGGCCATTAGCATGCCTACTACATTGAATACATGCTTTCTTTGGAGCTGTCATGCCTCCGTTTTATAATTTGCAGTAATGTATTCGGTTAGTAGCCGAATACATTTCTGCAGGTTACACTATTCCTGCACAGATGCCTGCCTGCTTCCTGGATCACTAATTCACCTCATTTGCATGTTTTTCACCTGCAAATGAGGTCATTAGCATACGGGAGCTGTGTCTGTTCAGGAATAGTGTAAGAGCGCTCGTGCATGTCCCGAGATCTCATTCCTGGATCACTCGTCAGCCATATTGCATGCAGCAGCTCTTGCACTATTCCTGCACACCGTGCAGAACTTGCTGAATCCTGGGGTGCAGATGTCTCTGTTGTAGGTGTCTGATAGTACATTTTGTGCAGCCTGATTAGTTCATGGGCCTGAACATGCTTTCTTTTAACCATAGGAAAAATAATGTACAGTCTGGTCTCATTTCATGTACTCTAAGATACCATTGCCAAAAATCAACCTTACATTTATATGTAAATGCCTTTTATATATACAACCAAGACTTGTGCTCACATGTGTAGATGTGTCACTGTTTTTTTGTGAAGTGCTTGCATTGACTCGTAGGCATCATGTTTATTTAGTGGTACAGATAACATGGAGAGATGGCAGCAGCAGGGAAATACCGATTAAATAAGTGATGATGAATGGCTGCTAATGTCTGGTAGTACAGGTGGTCAGCATGGACATATGTAAATCATGCAAGTTATCTGCTGAATTCAAGAACAATTAATTATCCACTGTCATTTGCTCTCTGTGTACCTGCACTCAAATTAGATTAGCATATGGGAAACAAACGTTCATTAACATTGTGGAACAAAAGGTTACTGATAAGCTATAAGGCATACTGTTGCTATAAGACTATCCATAGCTTTTTGTAATGTATGCTGGTTATCAATTTAAAAATATTTGCTACAGCAGGTGACAATTATAAGTAGTAGGTATTTCTGTGATTTAATTATTTCTATTAGCAGTAACCAGTGTTCATTGATGGTCATTAGCGCTATTCATGCGATGTTCACGCGTAGTGCTGTCAGTGTTGTTAATGTGTACTGTCTAGGTAAGCAGACTGGTAATTGTGTCCATAACAGTGCAGGTTAAAAAGGACAGTAAAATAAGCACATAGGATGAATATCTGTTTTCCACCATGGCTTGTTATTTTAACTATGTGAAGAGGAAAAAATTTAAATAAAGTAATTTAAAATAAATAAAATAAATTAAATAATGCTGGCAGCAGCTGAATTTGTATCCTTATTTTAGACAGAAGCATTACTGCTTGGTGAATTTTGTAGTATTTCTTTTGTAAGAACATTTCTCTTTGTTGTAAACATTTGAGAATACTGGACTTTTTATTTTTGCAAGTACTAAACTTTACTGTGATATTATGTGATTCAGAGGACTGGGGAAAGATTTTTTTTTTAACTTTCCCTCTTTTTTTCTGAGTTTGTATGACCTCAAAGACCTTAAATATAAAGATTAGGGCATAGAAACAGAGGCACTGCATTCAGAGATGCAGAATGGCCATGCTCCCCATGCACTCCTCACAACTGTCCTTGAGTTACTGAGACATCCCTGATTTTGACTCATATTTTAGGTCTGTCCCTTTTAATTCCTCCTTAAACTGGTGACTTTTGGAGACAAGGTGGTGAATTACACATAATAAATAATGACAATAATTAGTGTTATAGACTTCTTTCCCTTCAGAAAATGCATGTTAATTCACATTATACTATTCTGTCAATGTGTTGAGTTATAGTACTTATATTTTAAAAGTGACCATGATTATTTCTGAATTTGTCCATGATTCTGTTCAGATCTGTCCCTGATTGGTTGAGAGCTATGCTATCCCTTGTAAACAAAAAACAAAATATTTTATTGTGTTTTGTAGGCTTTTGAATTGTGATTAATTGGGCTTAGGAGTCTTTTATTTCTGAATATCTCATTTGACAGGTTTTGGTTCTTCTCTGGGAGACATGATGTTTCTAAGTAAATGTTTCTAGATGTCAATGTCCTTCGTTATATAATTAAAATAACAATATTAATTAAAATCCCAATAAAATGACAATATTAATTAAAATCCAACAAACACATACAATTTAGTCAAAGTAATGTGGTAGTTACAGTTCTGATTAAACAGCAAAAAAGTCAACGTTATTAAAAGACCACTTCAATTTTATTACCAATGTTAGCACTTTCACAGTAACACTACTGCTTCCTTGGGCATTCCATAATAACAGTTAAGTTAAAACATCTTTATACAACCATCAATCAAGGTGCAGCCAATCATAAAACACAACAAATTAAACACATAAATTAATTAACCATAGCAACAAAAGCCCATCCCTTCTAAAATAGTCATATAAAGGTAATCCTATATAAGAAATCATACATACATATCTAAAAACCTACATAAATAAAAAATATATATTCAGCTATACCATGGTCTGGCTTTAAGAAAAGGCTTCAATGATATTTTCTTGTTAAGACCTTGACTTATATCAGTCCTTAACTTTATTATCCAACTGATCTCATTGGCCTCAGTCTAATACTCAATATCCTCCCTCATTCATTTAAAACCATTTTCTGTAACACCAAAAATGTAAAACTATGTGTTATACCTTCTATACACCAAACGTTCATTATACAGACAAGCAAGAATGCACGACCAGTACAATATCGATAATGCATTATGTCGATCCCACACATTACCGACAGCTGACTGGCCGACAATAACGAGAGCCTACTTTAAAACTGTAGCTGTATCACTTTCACATCCTAAACATATTGGTTAATAATGGCAGATTCAGCGCTAGAAGGACCAGGACAAGTCTTGAATTGTTACCCTGTTGTCAACTCGCAAAGAGGGAAGGAAATGTTACAAATCGAAGGGTACCTATACCATCTAGAGTGTACAAGACGGAACAGGTGTTATTGGGGATGTAAAGAAAAGCCAAGTACACATTGTAGGGGTAGATCAGTAACCTTGAAGAGCACAGATGGGGTAGAATTATTGAAAACAGTTGCACATCACCACAGTGCTGATCCGAGTGAGACTGAATGATATACACTCACAAATGAGATAAAGGTACGTGCCCAATACAGCAGAGATATGCTGTGCTCTATTGTGGAAGATGCATTAGCATCCACATCCATGTCTGCCATCCATAATTTACCAAAAAGGAAGGCTCTGTTACAAAGTATAGGTAGAGTTAGCAGAAAATGTACTTTAACACCAGGTAGACGTGAAATCACATTAATGAACGTAGATAGCAATATGTACAATTTGAAAGAAGGGTGCTTCATTAGTAAGCGCATGCCTGATAATACAACTGATTCTATAGTGTTTGCATTTAGCACTGTTACAAACCTGTATGATCTTAGCCAAGCCACCATTTGGATGATGGACAGCACTTTCTTTCAAAAAGGTGTGACATGCAGGCAGCTTTATAGCATACATGGTCTGATAAAGACTGGATGTTATAGCAAAGTTGTACCCCTAGTCTATGCTCTTATGAGCAAGAAATCATTAAAATGTTATAATTCAGATATCAGGATCTATACCATGCAGGTACACCCAACTGTATGTCCCCAACATGAATAATGGAAAAGATGCAGTTATGTATAAAATAAAGGCTTTAAATGACACACCACTCACAAAGATCTACAGACATTAGGTTCATGCAAAACTTGATCAAGCCTCTTGGCATGTGTAGGTGGCATATAAAGTGTAATTCCTTACAGGATGAGAACAATGTCAGTGGGGGATACTGTAAATTTTTTGGATCTCCCAAAACAACAGAAGTTTGCATACAGGAGATGATAAACTGAAGCAACATAAAGGACTGAACACATGGTCCACTACAGATAATACAGAATAATAAGAACTGGACACATGGTCCACTACAGATAATACAGGATAATAAGGAATACACCATAAGGAGCATATAAGATAAAAAGTACTGGTACTGCATTCCTGCACCACTGGCACCTGTTGATCGTAATCACTGAAAGCTTCAGGACAACGAAAAAAAGTATTTACTTTGAAAACACAGAACAAAGAGCTTGTACAGTTAAACTACCATACACTATCCCTTTTTTTTGCAGAATATCTCCAATAGATTGATTTTGCCTCATATTTTTGCCCTGTTCCTCATAGAGTTTTTGATTTTTTTGGTCACTTACTGTGGATTATGGCCAGTCAATAATACCAAACTTCAGAATTTCATACTTCATATTGTTCAGAAAATGCATGTTGATGCAAAACCTGCTATTCTATTAATTTTTAAGCAAATTATAGTTAATATTTAAAAAAATTGTCTCTGATTTCCCCAATTACTTTTGCCTTTGTTCAGAATTCTATAGCAAATCCAGTATCAGAATTCCAATAACATAACAAAATAACAAACCTTTCAACTGTCCAGAATTTTACAGAATGGCTAGATTTTGCCTCATATTTTTTCTCCTAATGTTAGGTGCAGGATTATGGTTAGCATGCATTAGTATGGTGCTCCACGGGGGCAAAGCCATGCCTTATGATATTGCTATGGTTTAGAGATTTTTTTGTTTTTTTATTGTATTTTATTTTAGTATAAATCATAGAAGTAGATTTTTTGTGATTTGTTTAATATGGGACCTGGGTATTTTTGTCAGTATTCAAGTTTTGTTTTTCAACTGTATTTTGATGTGTTGATATTATGAACTATTCATATTTTGGTGTCAGTATTTCATATGGAATCATATTCTATATATATATATATATATAAATATATATATATGTATATATGTGTGTATGTGTGTGTGTGTGTGTGTGTGTGTGTGTGTGTGTATATATATATATATATATATATATATATATATATATATATATATATATATATATATATATATATATCTAGGTAGCCTGCATTTGGGATAAAGTGTCCTTGGTTGACATCTGTTTAATCAATCACATTTGGATGACTAAGCAGATAGTCAACAGATGTGTGAGATGGCACAATTGTCAGGGAAAGGCAATATGCTGGAGTTAATCTATATATGTATATAAAAAACAGTTTTTTTTTTATTTTTAGTTTTGAATTTGTGTGTGCTAAGGTTCTTTATCAGTGCATTACCACTTTACAGACAGTATTTAAGATATGTTTTTTTTTTATTGCTCTTTGGGGTCTTTTCTGCAGTGGTTTGTCCATCATAATCATAATGGCAATAAGGAAGTAAGTGAGCAAAATGTCAATAGTTGTATTGGGGCAAAGCAGGTTTATCAGTAAAATGTTTTAACAAGGAAAATTATATTTTCAAACACTCGCCATTGCCCACGGTTATCATTATACCTTTGATATCCATGATAAAGAAAGGCTCTGGGCTAAACTAATATTTACATTTGTTTTGTTTTACAGTTTTTTTGCCAAACAGTATGAATTTTCTGGAATATGTACTGTTTGGTCTATCACTTACACTCTACATATATCCTTATTTTATGTTTTCGTTCAATCTCATTTTCTTACAATGTTGTAAGATTGAATATGGACTTCACTCAGTGTTGTATTTTGTTTCCATATTAGCAATGAAGCATTAACCTCTGTGGCTACAAAACTGTTGTAGGCATTAGCAGAGTCTGATACCTCAGTATGCAGTTTACCCTCCATTTTCAGCAAATACTGGTTTTCTTTTTCAATTCTACTTTACTTGCATGGCTTGTAAGTTTTTCTACCATTTAGCCTTTCGTCAAAGTGGAGTTATCCTTTTTTGAGCCAGTGCCTCCGCTTCTTAGATCTGATTATAAAGGAGGCCCATTACTATTTCTTATTCTATCTGGTATCCCAAATATAGCAAAAATGTTATCATTGGCTTATACCACAAAGAACTGAAGTAGATATGAAGCCTCTACAACTGGAAATCTTGAGTACTCATCAGTTAACACAATCAAATGTCATTACTCTATACAGGCCGATAAAAGTCTATGCTGATATCTAACTTTTTTTATGTATCTCAGAATTTTGGGCAGCTATGCTCTTATTGTACTGTATGTTGCTTTGATATAATTTTTTTTCTTGTTTCTATCAAAGTCCAGTCGTCTTGCACATCAGATTGTTGTTTTTTTGTCTCTGTCCTTCCACTCATTTAACATTGTAATGGTCATTCTACTGTGTTGAAGGTCTTTGTTAATTAATAGCCATACAATACCCAGTCATTTACTGTATATGGATGTTTTTTTTAAATTTTTTCATTAAGAATTGCTTCTACCTCAAAACAGCATTTTATGGAGACGTACTTTGATAATTTATTGAAATAATTCAAGTTTCAACTTGCTGCAATCTGGGTTACCATCTTAACTTGCAATAAATGTCAGTACATTTACTGATGCTGTTTTCAACACTTTGTACTGTCTACTTTTTAAAATGGTTCTTGTCTTGCAATATCCTTAGTTTGCATCTGTGGCATCTCTAAAGCCTATGCAAAAGTCTACAATTTTCTCTAACATCATGTCTGAATCATAGAATTGTTATTTTCCTCATCTCTCCTTAGGTTCATGCTTGAAATGCCTATCTTTTATTTATTTATGAAAGAGAATTCCTAGTTTCTAACTATAACTTTTACCCTGCTACAATATATGTTTAACAGCTATTTCTCTTCCTGTATTGCACATTTGAATTTATATATTTCAGATCATGTATTCTTTCAAGACTGGAAGTGTCTGTCTAGTGTGTATATAAATTTTCAGAATTTGTTATTGTTGCTTCAAAAACATTTTTATTTTGTTTTCATTATAAGCATACACAAATGTACATATAACAACTACAATAAAACAATAACAAAATGATTTACAATATTTATATTCATCCATGATAAACAATCATTTTATCCATGAAAAGTTATCAGTATTTGTTCAAAAGCTTTTCCAATTTTTGTCATGCTATTTTTTATGAGTAATGTTATGAGTTCTATAACAAATGGTTTGCAGTTCTGTTTTACAAACAACTTTTGCTAAATTAATAAAATATTTTAAACAGCAAATCTTGTTTTCTTTTCTAGTTCAAAGTAATAACTTTTCTGGCAATTGCAAGAATTGACCAGAGTAACTGAATCTGAGATTTAGGTATTACATTAGGTATAGGAACATTGAATAGGATTAGTTAGTTATAAATATGACAGTTATCAGACCATAAAGCATTTACAAAATATCTGAAGTCTTTCCAGTATTGAACAACTTTTCGACATTCAATGAACATGTGAACCCAGTTAGCCTCTAGTAATTCATCACATTTCCAACATTTACTTTCACTGTTTTTTGAGTATAAGATTTATTTTGTGTGGAGTATAGAAACTCTATTCATAAATGTCCATGTATTCAATCTCCAATATAATGAAAAAGAGGTACCATACGTAGAATTCAATAAAAAATTCTGGATTTATCAAATATTTGTTCTCCATTAATCTTTACATAGTAATTCCAAAAATCTGAGTCAAACTTTAGTGTCTTCTCTTAGTATCTTATAGATAGGTGAGATACTTAATTTTTGATCATCTGTCTGCTCAAGATTTATCAAATATTTGTTCTCCATTAATCTTTATATAGTAATTCCAAAAATCTGAGTCAAACTTTAGTGTCTTCTCTTGGTATCTTATAGATAGGTGAGATACTTAATTTTTGATCATCTGTCTTTTCAACACACCTAATAAAAAGCTGGATCAAACTAGGTATAGATTCAGTCTCTAGGTTGATTGATACTCTCATTTTGTTTTCTATAAACTGCTGTAATGCGTGTATAAACAACCGTCTTGACTATTATCAAAGCTACATAAAAGAGAGTTTAGTGGTTTAATACTCTTATTTTCAATAAACTAATGCCAGAATATCAAGTTGTTTTCTTTTAATTTTTGCATCACATTGATGTTGAAAGAATCTAGGCAATTGGGGAAGTATGCTATAGGGAATATAAGAAATAGAAATTGTTTAATGTTGTAATTAGAATCAATTGTATTTTTTAAAGTTTGTTATTGTTTCTTCCATAATGTCATAAACTTGATCATCTGCATCTCCTGACTTGTGTAAAAGTAATGCTTTCAATCTGCCATAAATAGCTATATTTGCAACATGTGTTGTGTGCATCACACTTAATGTTTTGAAAGATCCATGAACATTTTTGTTTTTCTTTGTGCAGTTTCTTGTTACTGTTTACTTTGTGTTTTGTTTCTGTTTTCTGTATTTGGTAGAAGATACCCTTGTTTTCTTATTGAGTTTGCCTAACTTATTAAATTACATGAAAGATTACTTTTCTTAATTCTTGTTTTCCATCCAGTGTCTTGAAGAAAATGCTCACATTTGTCTTTTACATAATAAATATTACATTTTTATTTTTTTATTGTTAAAAAACACTTTTACTTGCCACCACTTCCTTTGTTTTATGTGCATGGCATTTTGTTATACATAACCCACTCTAGTGCATTGCCAAAATAGACCATTCAGTTTTTCTATTTCATTGCATTAAAAAGAACGGTTAGCTAAATTCATGGGTTTTCTTCAGGATATTTAAAACAGTGAGTAGGCAAGCTTAAAATAATGAGGTTTAGTGGTACTTAACAGAGCCACACATCCATCTGGCCAAAAGGGAAAAAAAACCTCTCTAAAGCATAATAATTTCTCAATTCAACACTAGCATATGAAAACATTTTGACCAGAGGCAACACCACATAGTAAGGCTCAGATACTATTTATTTTGCTCACTTCTTGACTTCATTTCCTCAGCACTTCCATCTATCAGCAGCTTGTGTCAAATGCTGTCACCCACTCATAGTGCTCCAGTGCAATCCTGTGTCAGAAAAGTAATAGTGAGTTGACCTTCAAGAAGTATCCATTTCAGTGTGCCCGGTCTTTAGGACAGTGACATATCAACCTCAGCCATATCACTGCACTGCAGGATTACTGAATCTAACTGTTTAAGTTAATCTAACAATTATGAACGTATATTTTTAATTTGTCTTTGATCATCTTCAACATCCCAGAGAGATGTGTATGGCATCACAGGGAGTACAAGAAGACACAGTGTGACAAGTACAAGAAACACTGTTGGGGTGCATTGGAATTTGACATCAGAATGATGTTTCAGAGCTGAGTAACCTTGCACAAAAAGTAAACCTTCACTAAAGCCCCTGTCCTCCACTCTTTTCACATTGCTAGCATTACCATCAAAAAAGAGTGTTATTGGACATCTGGGTTCATAGAAAGGCACTGTGCAAGCTTTGTTTGACCTTCCTGATTAGTCTGGTTGCTATTCAAGGCATCTACCAGGAAAGGGCTACAACAAGCATATAGACCCATGCATCATCTGAGACAAAACTGTTGATCAGCAAAGAGCTTATGGCCTGCTTCTTATTTTGGGATTGGTGCTACTGTTTTGCCTCTGGTGAGCGAAGAAGCAAAGGAACATAGTCTCACAGCAGCATGAAGCTGTGGTGAGGCCAGCATTAGTAGTAGCCAGGCAGTAGCCATTCAGGCGAATCCCCTTTTTCATCATTCTTGACAAAGCTAATTCTTTCTTTTCAGTAAGTATTGCTTGATTTGCTGCTGTCTAACCTAACTTCAGAATATATCCCTAAATATTTCAACCACAAATCATCAGGTCTACTGATTAGTTTCCTGTAAAGTGTTTAGCAATGCCTTGTATAGATGCAGACACCTTCAGTTGACTTTTTTCCTGTAAAGGCACCCTTGAAATTTCACTAATGCCTAGCTGCACAGAGGTCAACTAGATTGCAGTGACAAGAACTGCCCTCAGAGTTACAAACCACTATTCCTAATATTACTTTATATTCTCACTCCAACTGTCTAATCAATAAAAAGGGTCTGTTGTCATGGATATGAACTTTCCCACTATCTCCAGTACCATCTTGGTAGATTTGGGCTTCCTGAGGCATTTTGGAAATTGCCTCATGTTTACTGACAACCAGTTAATTCTTAAACAAACTGATATGGTATGTGAGAGATGCATTTACACAATGTCACTGGAGGCAAAGCTCTCATGTAAAGCATTCCTAATGTCAATCAGGCTATCATGTTGCACTCATCACACACAGTTCAAAGCAGACACATAGACCCACATATGCTGAGGCACTTAAATGTAACCTTCCTAAACCCCAAACACCTTCTATATGAAGTATAAATAACAAATGCTGTCAGCAGCCCCAAATGCACTCTTTCAAAACAACACCCACATCAACACATACAGCCACATCCTATGGAGTATCTACTTGTAAGCCCATAAGGCAAGCCATTACACAATCTTACATTCTGGTCATTAGAGACTCCTTTGTAAGACACACCAATGTCCCTCTCACCAGGCTGAGTAAGGAGAAAAGCACAGTCAATTCCCTATTAGCTTCCAGGATCCACCACATTATGCACACACTCAGGCCATTGTACCATAAGTACCAGTATGACTTAGTCATAGTCCATGTGGATGTATATGACCTAAGACATACCTTCTTAGACTATATGAAGAGAGAAATCATGGAACTCTTGGAATATGTGTCCTAGGCAGGTATGAGCCAAGCACTGAGTAGCATTTTACCTTCTCCAAGGATGATGCCACAATACAAACAGAATATGACTGACTTTCATTACTGGCTTAGTTTCTGGTGTCATTCAAAGGGAATGCAATATTTGTCAGCATGGAAGGAGATGGTCAACAGACCATGTTGTTTTGCCAGGGATGGTCTGCACCTCTCCCCTCTAGGCTTTCAAATATTGGCTAAAACGCCACCACCCATGGTGCCTTTTTTAGGTAATGCCAAACGTAAAGTCCTTCTGACATAGCAAATTAAAACCAAGAAAATCTCAAGGTGTTACTCCTCAGTGCTACGAGTCTAAACAAAAAAACTCCACTCCCTACAAGCTCTCCTCACCCTAGAGAATGCTGAGTCTGTTCAATCACTGAATGCCTTCCACACATTTAGACAAGCTACTACACAAACAGGGACTAAAGGTGGAGGTGTCTCGATTTATAACAAAAATCAGTATACCTCAAAGTTGGTCAAACAGGACAATGCACTTGAGCCTCTCCACTTTTAAATCACCATACACAAAATCCCATACCACTTCCATGCAAGTTATAGGTCCCCCAATATGGCCCAGGAAACCCATAACATGTATCTAAACTTATTGAAAACACTTACCATCCTACCCAATACCATATCCGTGGATGACTTTAATTACCCCACTATTAACTGTGAATCATATACAGTACCAAATGTGGAGGCACAGAGATTCCTGGATTTTGTAAACACAAACTCCCTGGACCAGATTGTCAATACACCAACCAGGGGTGCAAACATACTGGTTCTGGTCCTTACTGCTACACTCTCCCTAGTGTAATGTCTTCTCTGGGAAGGTCAGACCACAAAATGAAGTGAATATAAAACCTGGAATCCCAGATAACTTTGGAATACTCGGGAACTACTCTAAGGCTAACTTTTACTATTAAATGATAACCTAGCAAAATTTCAAACCCCCATAAACCCTGAGAATACTGCTGCCTACATGGAACTGTCCACAGAAACCCTATACAAGCATGTTAATAGCTGCATAGAGGCATATTTACACACCAGGAAGAAGTGCTGAACTAATTAAAAAAAAAAAAGCCACCCTAGTAGAATTACCACATCAATAGGCTGTATAACAAAAGGAAGAAAATCATGGCAAAAATTAGCAGGTGCAGCACCCAGCAAGATAAAAACACTCTCATCAAACTAAACAAACAATTCAGAGGACAAATAAAGTCTACCAAACCCAAATTTGAGGTAAACTTGGCCTCCCAGGCCAAGGACAACCACAAGGAATTCTTTAGCTATGACCACAGCCTCAAAGGCAATACACAATTGTGCACAGAGCTCATTGTAAATGGAGCCACCTATACTGAGTCAGAAGATATAACAAACCTACTGGCCAACAAATTACGCTCCAACTTTACCCTTCTCCCCCATCAACTTTTCCTCATGAAATACCATCAAATATAACTCCCCCTGCTATCATTATGAAACAAGTCCTTAATGCTCTCTCTAAGAACACTGCATCAATGGGCCCAGACAATATCCCAGGATGCCTACTAAACATCATGAAACATGACTAATCAGGCCCTCTGGGATTGCTATTTAACTTTAGCCTCCAAACAGGTTTCATGCCTCATGAATGGAGAACAGCAACAATCAGCCCTCTGCACAAAGGTGGGCCATCTACAGACTCTGGCAACTACTAACCCATAAGTCTCACTAGTCTCATATGCAAAGCCATGAAAAGAATTATCTTCAAAATTATCAGTAATGACATAGGAAACCTCCAGACACTGTACTCAGCCCAATTTGGTTTCATTAAGGGCAGGTCATGCCTACGAAACCTGGTGGACTTCTTTGAGAAGGCCACCAAAGCAATGGATGAGAGCAACATCATTCACACTGCCTACCTTGACCTGACTAAAGCATTTGACACAATATTCTATTTTGGCATTGTTGGCAAACTCAAGAGATTAGGTATAAACCCTTATGCCACCTGGTAGATAACCAGCTGGCTCACAGACAGAACCCAGGAAGTTAGAACTGGGGAGTACACCTCTATAACGTCGCCATTCACAAGTGGAGTCTCTCAGGAATCAGTCCTTGGACTAGTTCTTTTTGGCATTTACTTCTCTGAAATCAAAGCCACTGTCAATGACCTCTGGATGACTAAATTTGTAGATGATTGCAAATTAGGAGCAGTCATAGAATCCCCCACTGACGCAAAAAGTCTCCAGGAAGGGCTGACACAGACAAATAACTGGCTGGAGCCATGTACTAAAACTAAATGCCAAGAAATGTATAATAGTATTCTTCAGAAAATCATCCATCCCTGGTAACTATCATAGTGACAACACACCCCTAAGAGTTGACTCACTAGTCAGGGACTTGAGGACACACATAGACAGTAATCTAGCCTTTGACCATCACGTGTCTACAGTAGTGAGGAAATCATTCTATGTTGTGCAAGTTATAAACAAATGTATGGCATCTAGGTCCAAGGAAGTCATTGTTGCACTGTATTCAGCACTCAGGACTCATCAGACCTATCATTGACTACAATGCCCTCTTTGGTATGTACCTAACCAGGCATATCCAATAACTGAAATGTCCACAGAGGTTCCTCACTAAAAGAATACAGGGCATAAGTAACATGTCCTATGCAGACTACTTCAATTTACTATCCCTGCATTCTGTCTCCTACAGCCTGTTGATCCATGCTTGGCGTACAAGGAGTTGTCATACCCTACCTCAATGAACCTCCTACATATCTGCAAAACAAGCTGCACCAGAATTACCCATTCTAAGGCCTTAAACCTTGCCTGTGATATAAATAGGACCTGCTTGAGAGACAGGTATGTATCCCAGAGACTAACCCTTCTCTTGAACATCCATGTAAAGCAGAGCTCCTCCATAAGACAATGCAAGTGTAACTTGGACAATTGGATGGGGAACATGAAATTCCTCCCAGGTGTGGTACCTGTGCCTCTAATGGACACAAGCTACTTGTAAATGTTACATCTCCCTGGCCCCTGCTTATAAAGGTTTCATCTCCCAAGCCTCTGCTTATACTTATCAAGGGTTCCAGAACTTGTCAGAGCTTTAGGATGCATGGCTAGGCTTAAAAAGGTCCTTGTGGTCATAAATCTAGTAAATACGTATAAACTTATGAACTATACACCAGCATGTGCAGAGATATTCATAAAAGGGAACACAATCACTGAGAAAATGCAGAGACTGTTTTTCCTATACATGGAGGTATTTAGTAAGGTACAAGAGTACCAAATACAATTTCTTGGGAAGGCAGAAGGTTGGCATCTTCTCTTACCATGGAATTAGCAGCAGTAAGAATTTATTTAAAGGCAAAATATGACTTGGTGAAGAAATTCAAGGAAGACAAGATTACTAGATTAAAGAAAGAGCTCCAAATGTCCCAGTCAGCCAGTTGGAAGTATAGATTCGGATCAAGGAAGTGGAGTGAAATGTTTTCATCTTCATTATCTAGTACATCAACTTACATCAAATGCAGTAGAAATTAAAGAAAGTAGTCATGGGGGTTTCTGGTAGTTGGGCACAAATAATGGCAAGTATTTGGCATGAGAAAATATAGAAAGAAACAAATAAAGAAAGAAAGAAAAAAATTCCTGAAATTAAAAAAGGAGGACAGGATTATCAGAAGCAAACTGAGATATAACCTTCTGTATAGAAGTAGAACTTTTCAAAATCAAGTTTAAGAACACTGGGTGTTGTCCTCAAATCTCCTTCACACATGCAGAAGCTGCAACTTGAACATACACATTAATAGCTGGTACACAGAAAATGGGCTAAAACTAAATGATAAAAATTACAATAATTTGCATTTGGCAAACAATCCCTCAATCCAGTTTACAGTACAGCCAGCACCCAATTCCAAAATGAAGATGTTCTGAGATACCTTGAAACATGGGTTGATAATTCCCTCTCTTCTGGTCACCATATTGCAAAAATCTTTATGTCTGACACAGCAGCCCACAAAGGGTATTTCCTCTAGATCCAAAGAAGTCCTCACCCCTTTACATTCTACACCAGTCAGACCCATCATAGACCCTAAAAGACCTCGGCTACCAAGAAAGATTGTGCTCTGTACCTGTATCCACTGTCCCATATACTCCTGAGAAATGACCTGTAACTTGCTTTTCAGGCTATTAGGGATCTAGCAGTCCAAGACCTCTTATAATTCTACAAATTAAACAGTCCAGTGATCGCTAGGACCAGAGGAATGAACCTACTTCAACAAAATAAAGAAATCATAGCAAAAAGGCAGATTTGTTAAGCAATGACTACCCCTTCTCCAGAATAAACTTCCACTCCAGATAAAACAATGTGACAGACTATATTCCTTTAAAAAAGAGACAAACAACAGAATGGGTATTCACAAATTCACCTCCAGCATGACTGGCTTATCAATCATTGAAAAAGGAGGTAAGGTCTAATAGCTGGTACTGGCAAGGCACAAATTACCACATAGCCTGGTTGCCTTAAATTGTATATGATTCTATTAAAGCAGCATTTTTAGACTTTTAGTGAGACATTGTGCAATAAATCAGCTGCTGGGATAATTAAAACCTGCAAAAGGTGTGCCTAGAACTAGGGAGTGTAAGAGCAGAGAAGAGGACAGAGAAATCAATATGAACAAATTTTGAATAGACACATGTAGACTTAGAGTGGGGCAAAAGCAGTTTGTCCAGGTAGTATCCGGGCAGAGTTCTACAAACGATGATGCAAATTTGGCAGAAACTTTAATGGAGCCCTTTAATAGTATTGGATTCTCCAGTGAGATAGGTCTTTCAATGACAGAGGCTAAGATAGTGATGTTGCCCATGCTACTAAATTAGATAAGCTTTGCTCATTCAAATTGGGTCAGGAATGTTTATTAAAAGGACACAAGGATGAGAACATTTGTAAGCCCCAGCCTCCCTTCTTATATAAACAATATAGACAAGCCATTTAAACAGACATTTGGCTAAGCTGAATATTTTATTGTCCTGCGTTCTCAGAAAGAAGGTTTCTGGGGACCACTTTATCACCTGGGTTGAACTTGTGTATAAAACCACTAATTCAGTTTAATCATTAATGAGAAGGTGACAGAGGAAATTATAATATGAAGAGGCATAATGCACAGAGGTCCTTTGTTTCCTGATTTGTTCACCATTACTATAAAAGAGTTCACAGTTCATGTAGGAGGACATTGAAGATGTTACACAATGGAGGAGAGATCAAAGCTTGGTTTGAAATCTTTCTAATGGCTGTATCAGCTCTAAAGATCAATGAGATGTCAACTATTCTGGATATATTCAAAAAATTGACAGGATTTCAGAGCTAGAGTATAACATTAAAAAGATGGCACTAGTTCATATAGGAGAAGGTAAAGAAAGAGACCCTTTGTACAAGCACTGAATCTATGAGGAAAACTAGCAGGCGAGGAAAGAAATAAAAACAGTTATGACAAGCAAACAAGCAAAATAAGACAGTTGAGTCATACAGTTTATTTACCAAGTAACTGACAAGGATTGCAACTGGTCACAAGGTAGTTATATTGTCTTAAAAGATACAGTCCTGCCATTCTGTTTTACATAATGCTTTCAGACACAAAATAATTTAATCTTTTCTGCCTTGAATGTGATGAGTGTGTTACTACATTGTGTCCTAATCTGTTCACAGAGTTATTTTCAAAACTGCTGTTGTATCTTTCAGCTTTTCCCGGTTAGGGGTCACCACAGCGGAACTCCGGTCCACTAATGATTGGCAGCAGATTTTTACATACCGAGTTGCCAGCCCTGACGTACAACCTTCAATGAAGGTACGCCCATTCACGCATGTCTCCACACAGAAGATGTTTTAGCTGAGAATCGAACAGGACAACGTTTTGCTGTGAGGTGACAATGCTGCCGCAGCACCATTGATACAAATTATTTTTGTAAAGGGTACAGACGCAAGCATTTCTTGCTCAGCTTTATCATAGGATCATAGGACATTACTAGGCTATTGGCCCTGAGACCCTTACATGCCTAGCCAAGAATTTAGCCCATGTTCTGACAAGTCAGCATCCAATGACCGTGTCCAGCAGGGACACAGGTGGAATCCCAGGGGTGTATTTTCTGTTCCTGATCCAGTTTTCCAGGTTGTGCTTAAAAAGGGTTAATGAGGTACTCTGCTTGACATGGAGAAGGAGTCTATTCCACAAACCTGTCTCACCAACAAGTCCTATTGATGTCACTGACCAGATTGAGGTCATGCATATGAATTACTCGAGTGGAGCTTGACTTGCGGATATGCAGCAGTCCCATCAAGGCAGGGTCTGAGATTACTTTGCATGCCAGAGAGAGATCACCTTTGAGTAGTCTGTATGAGACTGAGTAGAGTGACAGGGCATTTAGCCTATCTGTGTAGGGTAGATGTTTGAGGCCCTGGACTCTCCTGGTGAGGAACCTCTGTGGTCTCTCCAGCTGATGCATGTGCTTTGTGAGGTACATGCCGAAAGGGGCTTTGTACTCAATAATGGGTCTTATAAGGGAGGAATACAGGGATGTTATGACCTCCATGTCCCTGGACGAGATACTCTTTCTAATCAGGTGGAACATGTAAAAAGCTTTCCATACAACGGAGGCAATATGGTGGTCAAAAATCAGTTTGCTATCAACCTGGGTGCCCAAGTCCCTCACTACTGATTGCATGCTTAGGACCTAATTATTAATGTATAATTTGTGGGGACGTCACTCTCCCCAAAGGGATGATAATGCATTTTTTGGCATTCAGTTTGAGACCATGTTTCTGGCACCAGATCAAGACATTATTATTTATCTAGTCTTTCTAATAAGTTACATTTAATATTTGATTGACTATTACTATTCAATGATTAAGAATTAATGAAAGCTTGCAACATACAAAGTAATACAAAAGCTAATAAAAAGGAACTTCATATAATCAAGTCTGCAGCACAGCACACATATGCAGGACACAGCAGATCACAAAAAGATTCTTCATTCTTTAGACAGCATATGGAGTAAAAGCAATATACATGTTCTAATCTTTCAATGCTTGTAGAATATATATATATATATATATATATATATATATATATATATATATATATATATATATATCAAGTTACAATTCATCAAATTATGTCATAGAGTCATTCATTGTTGTTACAATTCATCAAATTATGTGTCAGTCTGTGAACCTTTGTTCCAGTCTGCGGTGACCCTTTCATGCTAATTTTATCCTACTGGCAGGCTAACAGTTCTAAGGGCTGCTGCAAAGTCTTATAGCTAGTTTACATCTGCCTTTTAGAGGAAGTAATTCCAGTCAATGTAAATATTTATATTGATAGTTCTGCTCTGACATAAAGAGGAATTCTATATAAATACTATCTTAGCTGAAGCCCTTAAACCAAGCATTCCAATTTCTTGCAGGTTTTTGTTCTTTTGTTAATTACTGTCATGTTTTCCAGTCACTGGCATTCATATAAAAGATTGTTCACATGTGTTGCTCAGAGAAGATTGTGCAAGCTGGTGTCTTAAAGTTGCTTGAGATTCCAGTGGTATAACAGTTCCCCTAGAACAGACATGATGACTCATGTTTGCTGTTTTTATTCAGTGGACCTCATTAATATTCATTGGTTCAGTGCTCTTCATAAATCATACAATATCCTGGACCTGATGGACTTGGTCCACTGTCAAAATCTGCACTGCTTGTCATCTCATACATCCAATTCCACATTTGATGGCAATAATTATTAGGCTTACTCAACCTAAAATACCAACTATAACCAGTATAAGCTGCATTATTTATCCTCACAAACCACTGATAGAATCACTCAGCCAAGAGAACCATGCTCTTTTTCTATTTGTGCTTTTTGAACAATTTCCTCAATCAGCTTGAGGTAGCTTCTGATTTCAGGTTCATCAGAAATATAACATTCCCCTTCTGCCAATGCATAAGTGCCACCTTTACTAGCAATTACAAATTCTAATGGCATGTGGTTATGTAGAACCACAGTTCCCATGGCACTCATTTCTACAGTAACCTTATCTATTCTCTCAAACATAAGATTGGTTAATTTCTCTAACAGTATTGCTAACTTTCAAATTTCCCAAATTGCTTTCTTTGCCTCATAGAATAGAAGTATTGATGCTCCTGCTAGTACATCATCTCCTACATCTTTTTTTATGCCAATATGTTTTCTTAATCTAACATTTCTAATATTATAATTAGGCAATGTTGGGATGTGTCTAATGGATGGAATTACATATCCTAAGTAGCACAATCCACTCCAGTCCTCAAGGAGCTATTTGTACGTTTTCTTCCCACATATTTAATATATGCCTGCCTGAACTGGAATCATTCATTACTAAAATCTTCTGCTTAATAAAGGATTTTCAACTGGACACAGACTGTCTACCTTGCTTGGTTTACTTCTGAATACCTACTAGAGTTAATAATGCTGTATAATATTAATAATATTTCAAAATAAGTTTTTATTTTTTGATTTAGGACCCTTTAAATTTGCTACTTTTACTACCATTTTCTGATTTTTTTCTGCTTTTTAATATACAGGGATTAACTAGACATACATGAATTGAAAAAACTTCCACACAGAGATGTTTCTTACATTGTTTTATTATTACAATGTTCATAACATTGTTCAGTGGTATTTGGGGTAGCATAGATTATGAAATAAGAACGTTTCCCAACAAACTGGTGATTATTCTTTCCTGCTTCTCGTAAATAAATATTAGTAGTCACATTTGTATATATAAGTTTTAAAATAGGATGTTCAGTTTCTTTTTTTGAATCTAGTTATTTCTTTGGATCCAGTCTTATTATGTGAGGTTTAATATTTCTAGAAGAGTAAATGCAATAGGTCATAATGGAATATTACTTTTTGCATCTTGTGGGATTTCAGCACATATCCAACATTATTTGGCATTAAAAGTTTCTGAGTATATTTTCAGTTTGATGAAGGTGTTAAAATTCTCTTTTTCTTGTGTTGGTGAGTAAATGTTTATCAGGATCACAATAGATATCAGGATTTTCATGGTTTCTGTCTTTTCTTCTTGAAATTATCTGTAAGAGAGAATCACATTCTTATTAGTTTTATCTGATATTGTGTCCCTTTACTTCAATATTTATCAGTATCAGTTATTATATTCATAACTGTTTTAATTTTCTCCCCTTCATTTTAATCTTTTAACATGATCTTTGTGAATCCAACCATTTTTGATGGTTGATCTTTGTTTGGCTATACTTGCACAGCCACTAGCCTCACTTTGGTAGTAACATTTTAATAATGTAAGGCGCTAACCATTTTGAGTCCCTCTTAGGTTCATATATGTATACTAGGCTAATGGCTCTAGAGTCTTTACGAGCCTAGCCCAAAAAAAAAAATGCCCAGGCACCATGCCATCCGATGTTAGTTCACAGTGTTGTGTTTTCAAACTGGCAAACCATTACAAGATGTCATTGTTCCAGTTGTACCTCCCTCTTTTTGCAAATCTCATTTTGCTTATGGAGTTCTAGATTGTGGGCTTATCCGGCTTCCCAGACTCTCCCTTTTGCCAACTGATTTGGTCTTGGAGTTGGTACCACAATTTTATTTTTTCTAGTGGTATTCCATAAGGGATTTCTCCTTTTTGTGGATTTATAGGTAAACCTGCCATCAGTTTGTGTGAAGTTAGTCTACATCCTTGAGGAGAATTTTGCATCTTAATCAAAATGTTAGGTAAATGTTTTACCCAATAATTGCCATACTCATTAATCATTTTCTTTAATCCTTCTTTCAGAGTTCTACTAGCTCTTTTAACTCTGCCAGAACTCTGAGGATGATAAGGAACATGAAACCTTTGCTTAATTCCCCAAATTTGGGACATTTGTCTTGTTACCTTCCCAGTAATGTGTGTCCCTTGATAACTATACATTTATTGGGGTACTCTCCATGTTGGGATGATCCTTTCACTCATTGTTCTGACTACTGAGCTGTCATCTTCCCTTTTTGTTGGATGAACCTCCACCTATCCAATATATTCATCTAGTAGGGTGAGTAAGAAATGGAATCCCCCAGGTGAAGTTGGAAGATGTCCTACAAAATCTGTTTGTACCCTTTCCCAGGGACCCAGTGCTTGTGGGAGTTGATATTTTTTCCTCTTATTACATTTCCTTGCATTTTGCATTGCACAAATGACACATCTATCTACATGATTTTGAATGTCTGCTGTCCTACCTTACTATATGATCCTAGAACTAACAATCTGTTGTAACCTTTCCCTTCTTGGATGTCCTAGGAATTGTGTAAGTTAGCAACATTTAATCCTTTCCAAGCTCAGTTGTTTTTTCACTGTATAGAGGACATTTCTTTTGAGCAGCCTCGGTGGTGCAGCGGTAGCATTGTTGCCTCACAGCAAGAGGTTCTCCCGTTCGATTCTTGGCTGAAGTGTGGGGAGTGCCTTCTGTGTGTCGTTTGCATGTCCACCCCATGGTTGGATGGGAGTTTGAAAGACATGCGTAAATGGGCGTGCCTTCGTGGAAGGTTGAACGTCGAGCTGGCACCTCGACGTTCGTAAAAATCTACTGCCAATCATTAGCAGACTGGAGTTCCGCTGTGGCGACCCCTAACCGGGAAAAGCCGAAAGACAACAACAACAACAGAGGACCTTTCTTGAATTCTCCTGACACTGACCAAGGTTCTGGGGAAAAACATGCCCATTCATTACCTTGTTTGACTTCATATTCCTCCATTTTTTTTCTTTCTTGATAATATTTCAGTGTCTTCTCAGAATTTTCATTAAGCTTCCTAACTGTTCACTATTTTTGTTTGTTTTCAAACTTAATGTCATATCAGCACATAGTTTAAATTCCGGTCCCTATAATGGCTTCACTTCATTTGTCCTCATAATTGTTAGTCCACACACAGTAGGTATTATGATGATCCCACCACACAGAATCTGAGTGATTTTACCCACTTTCTGAGTGATTTTCCACTTTATGCTCACACTCTGTTCATTGGTCTTTACAAAAGTAAGCTGATTGATGTAACAGCAAAGGATTTATAGGTAAGACCATTTATATTTGGCACTTATTCAAAATCTTTTGCACCATTTACCTTATTTGCTTTTCTTAAGGTGGGTTAGTAACACTTTCAGATTTCTTCTGAGACCTTTTCTCCTGAAATGGTTCATTAAATCTTAATAAACATCTATTTCTAGGTCTAGTTACAGGTACTTTTTCTGATCTAATATCCTGTTGTACGTCTCTAATATTGTTAGTTTTATAATTCAACTTCTCAGGTCTTATTTCTGGTTCTAACAACTGTGGTGCTTTGCTTCCCCACATTTAAATTCTAATTAATATTTAAATACTTTTAACAACAGTATACCTGGTGTAATGGATAGGCACTTCCCTGTCATCTCTGTTTATCACCTGGTGGATAGGAGTATTCTGAAACAGTAGTAACTGCCATGTGTTCACTGACAAACGTTTAATTTTAGAAAAGACAAACACAATCTGTGAGAAATGTAGATCACAATGTCATTGGAGGCAAAGCTTTCCCAGACACACAAACACACACACACACACACACACACACACACACACACACACACACACACACACACACACACACACGTACACTCAGAAAATACAAACCAGTGTGTCAGCGTTACATCCCAAAAACTCAGTACAAAGACTAGGGAAGAAACACATAGGCTCACATATGTGGAGGTACACCCAAACTTCCAAGATCTCTTAAAAGCATCTCTCAGTGGCCCCAGTCCACACTCAAAAAAGACGGCACCTCACACAACATATATATCTAAAAATCATAGTAGACCTGTTTCCAAGTCCAAAGGCAACACACCACACAGCCAAATATTCTAGTTATCAGGGATTCCATTGTAAGACATAGTGGTGTCCCCCTTACCAGGCTAAACAAGAAGAAAATCACAGTGGTTTGTCTGTCTGGAGCCAGGATCCATCAGATCACTGATGCACTTTTAGGTCTTTAAACCACAAGTACTAGTATGACACGGTCATAGTCTATGTGGGTGTAAAGGACCTAATATGTACCTCAGTGGACTATATGAAGTGGGACATGATGGAGCTCTCCGAATATGTGTCCCAGGCAGGTATGAAACTAGAACCAAGTAAAATATCCAAACAAAACGAAAAAGTAAAAAACACCACAACACAATCACAAGGGTAGAATTAGCGCTTTCGTTTATACTCATTTGATAAACTTCATCAGATGAATACAAAGGGAAATTGTCATTTAAATACAAAAAAGTAAACCCTTTAGGTATGAAACTAGCCTTGAATATCATCTTACCTTCACCAATAATGATGCCACAGTACCAGCAAATGATTGACTTCAACAATTGGCTTAGCTTCTGGTGTCACAACAAGGGGGATCCAATATCTGTCATCCTAGGGAGACATGATCAACAAACCATGATCCTTTGCCAGAGGAGGTTTGCACTTGTCACCACTTGGCATCCAGATACTGGCAAAACCTTTACCTATCCCCATAGTGCCTTTTTTAGGCTGTGGCAAGTTGTTAAACAATCCAACATAAAAATCACTCATGACTATGCAAAGGTACTGCTACTCAACATTAGGAGTTTAAGTAAAAAACTACACTCCCTGGAAGCACTCCTCACCCTGGAGAATGCAGACATATGTGCAGTGACAGAAACATGGTTCAGAACTATGCAAAGCACCTTGGCTATCAAAGGCTACAATGCCTTTCATACATTTCTTGCCCCCTCAGCTCAGGACAAAAAAAGGGAGGAGGTGTCTGAATGTTCATAAAAGAGAAGTACACTACCAGACTGGTCCAACAACATAACTTGCTTGAGCTTCTCCATGCTCAACTAACCACAGGTCCAACCCCCATCATATCTTTGCTAAATACAGATCCCCTAACATGAGTCTAGAGAAACACACCTCATACCTAAAGCTATTGGAATCTCTTAACATTCAACCTAACACCATAATTATGGGTGATTTCAACTACCCCTCCATAAACTGGGACACTTATATGACACATATCCCAGACCTAGTACTCATGAACATGTGGGGGATACTTCTCCCTCTCATGCATTAATTCCTCCCTGGTAAGATCTAACCACAAAATGATCTCCTTTAGTATTAAAATTAACCTAGAACCCCCCATCAAACTCCAAACTTATTAAGAACAGTGCTAAGGCCAACTACCTCAAACTAAGTGACAGCTTGTCAAAGGAAGTCATAGTGACATTGTACTCACCAGTCATTGGACCCATAATCGAGTACAATGCTCCCCTCTGCATGTACCTAACCAGGCAATTACACCAAATGGAAAGGCTGCAGATGTTTCTCACTAACAAAATACAAAGTGTAAGACACACGTCTTATGTAAACTGACTATAGGCCCTATCCCTTTATTTTATTTCATATCCTTTATTGAGAGGGGACTTATGCTTGACTTACAAGGCATTCTCTGATCTATCACTGATGAAAATGTTACATATTCGCAAGGAAAAGTATGCAAGGGTTATGCATTCCATAGACCTGAACCTTATTTGTGACTCTAACAGAACTTTTTGGATTCATATCCCACAGGCTACCTCATTTATGGAATAAACTTTCCATCTTCATAAAACAAAGCTTGCCCCACACTCTTTTCAAATGAAGTTTGGATAAATTGACAGGGAACCATAAATTCACTCCCAGGGTATTGCCCATGTCCCTTATAGACAGAAACAGTCTATAAAATGACTGAGGGCTCCAATGTCCAAAACCCACTACCCTGATACTATCCCATTCCATATCTGGGGAATTAAGATATAATATTGTCATATCCAGGGTATTATTGGCTAGACTTGTAAAGGCTCTTGTACCCTTAGCCTAGTAATCACCTATAACTAATACCCCACAACAGGAGGTGTATTTATTTGAGACTAGTCAGCACCAACATCCTGGAAGGCAGTATGTGCTACAGGATAAAGCTAAATGTCCTCATAGCACCCAGAATGTTGATTAATTGATAGCTATGAAATCTGTTAGGCTTACATGACTGTTGTACAAATATCTTTTAAGAATACTAGATGTACTAAAATTATCCTCAGTAATATTTGTAAGGGAGTTTAGCATTAGATACACAAATTATTATTTATAATATGATCTGTAAGGGGGTGGTATTCCCCATACCTCTATGCTTTAATTTAAATACACATCGATGCAAAAAGAAAATTGAGGTTCAAGGGTACCATCTCCCTCCCAATAGATGATATTCCTAGTAATAATTTTGTAATATCAATAACATTATGCTGTCTTCACACTGAAGACGCATATCTGATAAATTTCACTGAATGTAATTAATTCCCAATAAACTGACACTATGGAGTTGGTTATTGTACCTATAATATGAGCTGTATTAAAAGATGTACACATTGCTGCTAAGTATGTATTATATTTTTTCAGAAACTGTGTAACCTTTCACTTTGAGGAAGTGACAAAGATATATCAGGAGATATGACCGAAATATGAAAACAATGTTTTTCAATGGCTGCAAAATTGTAAAATATTTTTAAAAATCATGTAAAAACATATCTTTTTTCCATTAGTGTATTTTAGCAATTTTCTAAAAACTGTTTTCATGTAGTTTTACAGTTTATTACACAAAACAAAACAATAAGGTCGATTTAAACTGAAGTTTGTACTGTTTTTACTGTCTTTATAAGCTCAAACTGTTTACTGCACTTGCTAATTTAAGTTTTGCTTAAAAGTTAAATTACAGGCTAATACACTCAAGTGTACTAGCTGTTGATAGCAATTAATTGAAAATTATAGCATTTATTGTGTTTTCTGCCTTTCTGTAAAAAAATCTTGAAAAAAACAAAAAATATCTTTGTTTTCCATACTTTCCTAGCTAGTGTTCCAGAGACCAGATTTTGCTGATCCCTGGGCTTTGTCTTGGTTCCTGTGTTTCTCCATTTTCCTTGTTTGGTCAGGGGGAAGTTTCTTTACTCACCAGTGAGAGTGGGGAGTACTGAGCTGCCTGTTTGTCCTTAGAGGAGTGGTTTAAGGCAGTAACTTGTAGTTTATTGGCCATTTTGGGTCATTTCCTGTCTTTTCCAGCCCCCTGCTATAAAGCGAGCTTTAGCGCGCATTAGCACGATTTAGCGCGGAGTTGCCACCGTTGCACACTAGGGCAGTGCCGGTTAATCAGGTTTAAACTATTCGGGCTACCTAAAGTCCACTCTTCAAATTTTCCCTTAAAACTACCTTCCTCAAACTATACTACTGTTCTATTTAGTGTATCCTATAACTAAAAATTATCTCTACTTGACTCCAAAGTAGACTATTCTCTATCTGTATAGCCCAGCACTTGCTCCTACAGTACCTATCACCTTGATACAGCACTCTTGTTATAGATAGTACCCCAAAAAGGCAAACCCCATTTCTCGGTCACCCACATCCCGCGAACCCTTTTTTAAGCTTTTTTGTCTATTCCTTCTAGCATGTCGAGGGATCAGTTGCTAATGTCCTCTCCTGCTCAGCTGGTGAACCTGGGAATATTGAGGCAATGTTACAATTGCCTCATGTACACAGACAACCCTCTCCTCCTCCCACAAAACACAAATACATGTGAGAGATGCAACTACACGGCCAAACTGGAGGCTGAGCTCTCTCAACATAGGAATGGCAAGACCAGACAGGAGGAGAAGGTTACCACACACACTATAGACCCAGTCTCACATAGTACCATCACAACCTCAAATCATACACATAAACACACAAAGACATACTCGGAGGCTCTGATCAAAAACCTACCAAAACAGCAGAGGCCACCAAAGCAGACACCCAAACAACTACCACCTCAGAACACAACACCTGCAACACATAGACCACACAGTCAGAGTGTCAAGCAGTCACAGCCCTTAAGGCCAAACACAATGCCAGACACACTAGTCATTGGTGACTCCATAGTCAGACACACTGACGTCCCGCTCACCAGACTGAGTAAGGAGAAGGTCACAGTAAGCTGCCTGTCGGGCGCTAGAATCCGCCACATAACGCAAGCACTCAGGTCTCTCAACAGCAGGTACAAGTACGACTCAATCATTGTCCATGCTGGTGTAAACGACCTAAGACGTACCTCCTTGGACTACATGAAAAGAGACATTGAGGAGCTCTCTGATTATGTAGCCCAAGCAGGTATGACCCTGACCTTGAGCAGTATCCTACCTTCACCAAGAATGATGCCACAATACAGAGATAAGATGATCAGTTTTAACAATTGGCTTAAACTCTGGTGTCATTTAAAGGGGATCCAATGTCTGTCTGCCTGGGATGACATGCTGGACAAGCCACGCTGCTTCGCAAGGGACTGCTTGCACCTGTCACCCCTGGGATTCCGGATTTTGGCAAAGGCTCTTGCCACCCCCATAGTGCCTTTTTTAGGCAAGGCTCAAATTCTAAACCTACCACCCTAGAACACAACAAAGAAAAAAAACTAAGGGTAATGCTGCTCAATGCCAGAAGTCTCAACCTCAAGATGCACGCACTCGAGGCCCTTCTCAGTATGGAGAACATCGATGTCTGTGCTGTGACAGAAACCTGGTTCAAGGCTCCTGAGAGCACCCCAGCACTATCAGGTTTTACCTCATATCATGCGTTCCGGCTCCAAAATCCGGACAATACCAAGAAAGGAGGGGGGGTATCCATATTCATCAAGGACACCCACACCTCAAGATTGGTGGCAATGCACGATGCATCGGAAACCATCCCGGTGCAATTAACCATAGGCAAGACTGCTCTGCAATTTGTAGCATGTTACAGGCCACCCTCGCAAACTCAGGAACCTCACATGGCTTTCCTGAAAACACTGGAGGGGATAAATGTATCTCCGAACACCATCATACTAGGTGACTTCAACTACCCTAATATAGACTGGGAACACTACTCAAGCCCAAACACTCTAGCCCAAAAGTTCCTGGAATTCATAAACTCAAATGCCATGGAACAACTAGTCACCATCCCCACAAGAGGGAGAAAACATACTTGATCTCATCATCACGAACATGGGAGCACAATGTTCAACACCGGAAGTATACCCTTCACTGGTGAGATCAGATCACAAACTAATCTCGCTGGAGGTCCTCATCCCGCCCCCCCCCCCAAAAAAAAAGACCACAGTAAAGAACTTCTCGAAAGCCGACTTCACACTTCTAAAGACTAGTGTGGTCTCCTTTAAGGCCCCCGAGCCAGCGGTAAACAATACTCAAACCGCTGAATCACTTACAAATGCCTTCTACCAGCACCTGCAGGGCTGCATGGATCAGGCAATCCCAAGCAAAACAAAGACTCTTTGTACCAAAGGCAAGCGTCCAGTCTGGTGGACCCCAGCCATAAACAAACTCTACAACAAAAGGAGAAAGCTACTACAAGATAGAGCAAAATCCTTAAAAGGTAAGACACCGCTGATCACTAGAAGTAAAAAGCTAAGAGCTCTCATAAAATCATCCAAAGCTAATTTTGAGAGAAAAATAGTTAAGGACTCAAAAGACCACCATAAGGCATTCTTTAGCTATGTCAGAAGGAAACTCCCAGATATGCTCAGAATTAGTTCAAAATGATGTGAAGATTACTGATCCTACAGACATTGCCAACATACTGGCTGACAGGTTCAGTGCAAACTCCCCCCCCTCCCCCCCAAAAGGAGAGATATCTATACCAAATGATTGTAGCCCCCAAACATCTCTAACGCCCAGGTGAGAACTGCTCTCTCCAAGGCAAAGAACACAGCATCCATGGGACCTGATGGTGTCCCCGGCTGTGTGCTCCACGAACTCAACGAGGAATTAAACCCGCAGTTAGGACAGCTGTTTAATCATAGTCTCACCTCCAGATACGTACCCAGGGAGTGGCGCACAGCGACTGTGGTCCCACTTCACAAAGGCAGTGCCTCCACCGACCCTGGAAATTACCGTCCCATTAGTTTGACAAGCCTTATCTGCAAAGCCATGGAGAGGATCATAATGGATCTCATAAATAAAGACATAGGGAATTTGCAGACTTTGGATCCAACCCAGTTTGGCTTTGTCAAAGGCAGATCATGCCTTTTAAACTTGGTTGACTTTTTCGAAACAGTCACCAAGGCCATTGACGAGGGGAAGGCAGTCCATACAGCCTACCTCGACCTGGCGAAGGCTTTCGATACAATACCCCACTCGGGTATCATTGAAAAACTCATCAACTTAAATGTAAACCCATACATCACAAAATGGGTTGAAAACTGGCTGAGTGACAGAACCCACAGGGTCAGAGTTGCTGGCGCCATGTCAGACTCAAAGCCTGTCACAAGTGGTGTCCCACAGGGCTCAGTCCTGGGCCCACTCTTGTTTGGCATCTACTTTTCTGAAGTACAAGCAAACACAGGAGGGTTATGGCTGACAAAGTTTGCAGATGACTGCAAACTGGGCGCCGTAGTCAAAAACACATCTGACACAGATATCCTTCAGAAGGGTCTCTCAGAAATGGATAACTGGTGCCAGAGCCATGGCCTAAAATTAAATGCCAAGAAATGCATAGTCATACCCTTCGGGAAAAACAAGGTTACCCCTAGCTACCATATAGGTGGCAATCCACTGATCACAGAAGAAGTTATCAGGGACCTGGGGACCCAGGTTGACAGTAGCCTTTCATTCGATACTCATATTGCTAAAGTAGTTAGGAAGACCTTCTACATTGCCCACCTTATCATGAAGGGATTCACATCTAGATCAAGGGAGGTCATAGTCTCCCTATACTCATCACTCATCAGACCAATGATTGAGTACAATGCCCCATTCGGAATGTATCTGACCCGACACTTGCAGCAGCTGGAGAGGCCACAAAAGTTCCTCACCAAAAGGATAAAGGGTCTCAAAAATCTGTCTTATGCTGCCCGACTGAAAGAACTCCAGCTCTATTCAGTTGCTTACCACTTGCTCAGAGGTGACCTGTGCCTGACATACAAGGCCATGTCAAACCCAGATTTGATGAACATGCTTCACCTCAAAAATCTAGATCCCTCAGAGCCACAAGGGCGGGAGACTTAAACCTCGACACGGTTATTAATAGGACGTGCTGGAGGGATAGATTCATCACCCAAAGACTCCCTATGCTGTGGAACAAAATCCCGGTATATGTGAGGCAGAGCACCTCGCTGGCCTTGTTCAAGAGGAATCTTGACCAATGGATGGGAGATCGCAGATATACCCCAGGGGTTACCTCAGTGTCACTGCTCGACAGAGGCACAGCAAAATAATGGGCATAGTTTCTCCAAACTAAAGGGGTGGCGTAAGCCACAAAACAAAGGGCTAGGCTTGTAAATGCCCTCGGGCAGATAGCCTAGTATGAACCTATGAACCTATGAACCTATGAGCTATGTAACTATTGTCACATAACCCCTCACTGCTCTAATCCTTTCTCTTAATTCCTCTAGATTCTTCCACCCATCCCCTAGCACTCTGTCCACAGTTGTTATTGCTAATGAGCTGGACAAGAGTGTATTTGGAATAGGTGATATACTGTTCTGCCACTATCATATGCTCTGTGCTATCTGTCATTAAACTTGTAATTTTACCATGAACCATCATTTCTATATCAGAACTTTTTGAGAGCCTCCACTTTAAAAGAATGTGGTTCTGCTCAATCTGATTTTCCTATCAAAGAAGGAATGACAGGTGAATGGATGGATAGAAGAATGCATGATTAGACAGATGGATGGATGATAAGATGGACAAACAGATAAAGTAGATACATTAATGAATAACCATAGCATGCTTAATAATATTCCAGTGACTGTGTCATTTTAAATTCCCAAACAGAAAAGACAAAAGCCTCTAAATCTGCTGCTTTATAGACTACATATCAATAGAAATATATATCACGTTTTAGTAAGAAAAAAGAGCCATATAGGCCTTGCTTAGAATTATGTAGGTTTATCATAAAATGTTAAGATAGCCTGACATATTCATGTATTTTAAAGCAATCTGAGTTAGTCTGTTACAGTTTCTCAGTATCAAATCAGATTTGCTTAACAGCATGAATATCCAAATTCATTAGTCACCATTAAATGCATCCCACTAAAACAGGAATTCTTCTGCTTCAAGTAATGTAATTCTATGCAGAAATCTGCATAATTTCCCACAACCAGTGCAAAGGATATAATACAATTTTTCTAAAATGAAAAGAAAAAAACTGTTTGGCCCGTTATTCACTGACACCCACCTTAAGAGTTTTGTCTTTTCTGTTCAGAGATTTTTTTTCTTTTTAAAACATGGTATCTAGAATAGTAATTGTTATTCTCCTTTTATAACAAAGTACAACAAAGTATCTGAACTGCACATTAGAAAAATAAAAGAAATGCTTATTAATACTATGCAAACCAATGAACCATAAATTGCAAAATCAGTAAAGACTCTGCATGTCTACAATTTTTAATGAACAACATCTGGCAAATGGCCAGAGATAATAAATTAAATCACCTAACTTCATTTTCTTTGCAAGGCATATTGGGAATTATGTAAATTTAGCAGTGAGCATTTGCATTAGTTAGCATTGACAGTCACGGTGTGACTCCAAAGGGAAATCTGTCATGCAACAATAATTTATAGGTTTAATCACAGGGCGGAGGACCTACGGGGCAAAGTTTCATTTATTACAAGGCCTTGTGCATCTTTAAATTCTTTTAATGACACCCTAGATTGTGAAATGATTGATAAGAAATATATGTTTTGATTTTTATTTTATGTATTTTGTAACTAAGCAAAATTAATTAATCCAGCGTGCTTCTCACTAACAGCCTATACTGTGACCATCTCACACATACACACACACACACACACACACACACACACACACACACACACACACACACACACACACACACACACATGCCAACCTCCACTCAGATGAATGCAGTTTGAGAGATGATTCTTTTCAATCACAGTTGAGCTTAACTTTATAGATTTATATTTTACAAGATTCTTGTGTACTGTGGTAGTTTTTTCACATTACCACACTGTTGTTTTACTGTAGACTCGGTGTATATAAACATAGAGTTGTACAGGGTGATTTATCCTCTGGAAAAAAGAGTTTTTTTCTATGTTTCTTGTGTCATATTTGAAAATGCAACTCAAACTGAAATGATTTAAACTAACACAGGCACAGGTATTTATATACATAGGATCCATGTCAACTTACTGAAAAGTAATATACTGAATATGGTAATATTGAATGTACAATGTTCAAATGTCAAAAACGTGTTAAAATATCATCTTTACTACTTGTTTAAAAAGAGCTGGGCTTGTCCCCCTGCAGGACGCAAATGTCTAAGTTTCAAAAACATAGCAGTGATATTGTTTGTTGACTGGCTGTGCACTGGCAAATGTATGCAGTATGCAGCAGTAGGTATTTTGATTTCAACATTGTTAAGATTCAACATTTTGGCATTTCAGGATTTTGCATTCAGTATATTATTATTCAAAAATTTTTCATACCCATTACTTCACATGACTGAAAACTCAAAATAACGAATTTCATTTGACTGAGACCACAATACCTTGTTTGTGCCTTTTGGCTTTTCCCAGTTAGGGGTTGCCACAGCCGAACTCCGGTCCGCTAATGATTGGTAGTTGATTTTTACGTGCCTAGTTACCAGCCCTGACGTACAACCTTCAACAAAGGTACGCCCATTCACGCATGTCTCCACGTAGAAGACGCTCTAGCTGAGAATCGAACTGGACAGCATCTTACTGTGAGGCGACAACGCTACTGCAGCTGAGAACTCATTTGACTGACTCTCATTATGCTGAAAGCTTACAATCTCGAATTTCAAAATACTGAATTTGTCATGTGAAGTAGATCCATATATATATATATATATATATATATATATATATATATATATATATATGTGTGTGTGTATATATATATATATATATATATATATATATATATATATATATATATATAGGTTCATAGGTTCATAGGTTTATACTAGGCTATCTGCCCTAAGGCATTTATAAGCCTAGCCCAAAGTTATGTGGCTTACGCCACCCCTTATGTTAGAAATAATGTGCCCATTAGTTTGTTGTGCCTCTGTCCAGCAGTGACACAGAGATGATTCCCGGGGTAAACCTACGATCTCCCATCCACCGGTCAAGATTTCTCTTGAACAGAGCCAGCGAGGTGCTCTGCCTCACATGGACCGGGATTTTATTCCACAGCATGGGGAGTCTCTGGGTGATAAATCTATCCCTCCAGCACATCCTATTTATATCCGTGCTAAGGTTTAAGTCACTTGCTCTAGTAGTTCTGGTGGATTTGGATTTTTTGAGGTGGAGCATGTCCATTAATTCTGGGTTGGTCATGGCTTTGTATGTCAGGCACAGGTCACCTCTGAGCATACGGTATGCAACTGAATAGAGTTGGAGTTTCTTCAGTCTGGCAGTATATGACAGGTTTTGGAGTCCCTTTATCCTTTTGGTGAGGAACTTTTGGGGTCTCTCCAATTGCTGCAGGTGTCGGGTGAGATACATCCCGAATGGGGCATTGTACTCGATCATTGGTCTGATAAGTGAAGGGTACAGGGGAACAATGACCTCACTTGATCTGGATGTGAATCCCTTCATGATCAGATGGGCAATGTAGAAGGTCTTTCAAACCACTTTAGCAACGTGAGTGTCAAACGAGAGGCCACTGTCAACCTGGGTACCCAGGTCCCTGATAACCTCTTCTGTGCTTAGTGGGTTGCCACCTATATGGTAGCTTGGGGTTACCTTGTTTTTCCTGAAGGGTATGACTATACACTTTTTTGCATTTAACTTCAGGCCATGGCTCTGGCACCAGCTATCAGTTTCCGTGAGACCCCTCTGAAGGATGTCTGTGTCCGATGTACTATCCACTATTAGGGGGTAAATCTTTTGCTGTTTGGTGTATCTTACCTACGGCTGTGGTGTGGCTTACTTCACTCTTTACCGATATATATATCTATATATATATATATATATATATATATATATATATATATATATATGGTTTACTATCAAAAAGTCGAGTGGAGATGCTCGCAGATGGACAATGAAAAGACAGATGCTCAATTGTCCATGTTGCTGAACACTCCTTGTTCAAAAGTTCATATCAGCAAATGCTACTGTGCATTCACTGATATGAATTCGACATACTGCACAGAAATTGTGGTACAGTGCGGCTTGGGACATTCATCCCTTTCGTCACTGTAGTGCAATCATGCAGTTGGAATATATAGTTAGCAGGGGGTGTGGGAGGCACAGCCTTCCACAGGGGGTGCAGGGGGTCTTGCCCCCCTGCAGAAACATGATATGAGGTGTAGGAGTTTCATTTACCTGAGCTCCTATATGGATATCACGTAGTCTGTTCAGTGACAATGTCGAATCTGCTGAATTCATTCAGCTGATTCAACATTGTGAGCAGATTTACAGTTTAACTTTCACTCTTCTCTTTGATGTTCAGAACAGGAATTTATTTGTACGGTGACATTTTGATAGTAAACAATATATATATATATATATATATATATATATATATATATATATATATATGTATGGTTTCACTTCATATACACGAATTGCTGAAATATCGAATTTCAACAATTTGTGTCTATGAAGCCAAAACCTCAAAATAACAAAAGTGCATAATCGCGAATAGGACTATGTTGAATTTGCGCTTATGCATTAATGTTATCCTACGGAAGTGTTCAGCTGGGTTGGTGTCTGCAGTTTAAGGTTAGTGAGTGTGCGAGTGTTTTTGTAACTTGTACGAGTGGGTTAGTGTAGGGAGGTGGAGGTATGAGTGTGTGTGTTGGCTGTGTGTGATTTTTTGGTTTTTTTTTTTTTACTGTTTGTGCGATTTCGGAGCTAGTATATATAAGTAGGGGGGGTGAGGGTGCAGGGGGGCTTGCCCCCCTCCATTTGTGTAGAGTAGGTGTGTGTTTGTGTGGTGTTGTGTTGTATATCATTGTTTTGTGGTGTGGGTGTTATGGTTTGTGTGTTGTGTGCTGTATGCTGTGTGTTCGATGTTGTGGTTTCGTGAATGTGAGATGTCAGTGTTTTGATGGTTTCGGCTTTATACTGTCGAAATGCTGAAATTCAATATTTCAGCATTTCGGCAATATGAAGTGAAACTATATATATATATATATATATATATATATATATATATATATATATATATATATCGATAGACAGAGAGAAATAATCACCCCAAAATCTCTGATGTGCATATTCATTGAGTCTTGGTATATCTAGTGCTACTCATTGATTCCTGCTTCATCAAAATGGTATGATGGGTGCCCTGAAGCACTAAACAGGATACTGCAGTAGTCAGTACTATGTCTGTGGAGATACTGTGTTCATATTTATGATGGGTATTAGTATCCACAGGGTGACAATATCACACTACCCCCTGCACCCCTACTGTGTGGCCCGCTTGACTTGTACTACATCCTGTGTGCCTGTAGGCATTCTGTCTGTGTCGTGGCTGCAGCCAAGACAGCAAGCATAAGGCATTAGTATTTCTGGTCATAGATATGTCCAGGAACATCAGGTCTGCTACACATATTTCACTTGCTGTGCCCCCCCCCCAAACCCATGTCTGTACATAAGTCTAAAAAAGGACTGGAGGCACAAGTATATGCAAATCACTGATTTATTTGAAAAAAGAAAACAAAAATATAGCTCACTTGCCTCTTCCCCAGTCAGTTCACCAAGTATTTACATTATGTACAGTACATTAAAATGAATGCCCACAGTCCACAGTCCAGAGGGGTAGCTCTACCACAGAGGCTGAGTCACCCACAGCCCCCCCAATAACAGGGCAAAGTAAAACTTACACCTGCAGGCCTCCCTGTCAGCTCTATAAAGAAATATTTTGCTTGAAACTGCCTGAGGCTACACCTACCATGTGCTCTGATTGGGCCGTTGAGACTCAGAAACCATGAATCGTTGGACACAACCCCTGCTCTGCTCCACAGTGAACCTTCAGACTTGCTCTCTTTAACTTTCAAACCTCCATCTATTTATACAAGCTTAAGTGGCAATTATAATTTTCGCTAATAAAATTAGTTTCACAGTTAAACTGCTGTGAGAACTTTACAGACCCAAGGCACATTTAAATCCATATATCACAAATTCATATATCCCATTCTCCAGACACAGGATGTTACAACTCCCTATTCAGAGCAAGACCATCAGCTTTGCACTTACACCACTGGAGTGTAAGACCTAGACTTCCATCAACATTCCTATTAGCCAGCCTTGGTCTATGAAGGAAAGTATGCAAAAAGGGTGGTAGTGAGAGTGTCCAGTGGTTGACATCATTTTGCATTGTCTTCTTGCTTATTCAGCCATTGCAGTGAGGCATGGTCTGTCACCACATTGTCATCTCTACCTAATGCAATACTTTAATGAATAAAGTCCCAACTGCACAGCTGAATACATTCTTCTTTCTCTGGCTGAATACCTCTTTTCAGCATTGTTGAATTTTTTGACTGATGTACAAGGTGCTCCTTACCCTGAACATCTTGAGACAACACTGTTCCCAAATCTAGATTTAATGCATTTAAGAAGGCAAGCTCCTTATAAAAATCAGGAATTGCTAACACTGGGCCAGAACATAATATTCTTTTTAGATTCTTAAAATGTTCTATATCCTCAAGAGACCATCACACCTTGACAGAAGCTTTTTTCCTTTTGTAAGATCTGCTAAATGACAGGCAATAGTACAAATATACTGCAGTACACAGTTCAAATAAAGCCTTCACCTTTCTTTTAGTGCACCCACCATGTGCCCTGACTGGGCCATTGAGACATGGATATGAGAGGGCAATATCTTTTTTTTCTAGTTGTTTTACCTCCTCTCTTCCTATAAGGTGACCCAGGTATTTTCCTTTCATCATGCACAATTTGCTAATTTTGGCACTCATAGTCAATCCTGCTTGTCTTATAGATTAGAACAGAGCCTGTATTTTTGGTGAACGAGGAGTCCCATCTTCTGAATGAATCCCCATGCCATTTGAATATACAGCAGTATACTGTGAGTGGGACTTCGGTATTTTACCCATCAATCTCTGAAAGGTGGCAGAACTTCCATGCAGGACAAACAATAACACAGGTAGTAAAATAGACCTTCAAGGCTTATAAAAGTTGTTTTTCATTATTAGAAGGAGAAAGTGGTATCTGATAATACCCCTTTGTCAAGTCTAGTGTTAAGTATCTAGCCTTTTCTATGCTCTCTTTCAAACTTTAAAATGTTATTCAGTTTCCGAAAGTGGTTACCGAATATGATTCTTCCATCATGTTTAGAAATTAGCATTGCTTGGCTGCTCCACAAACTCTGCAAGTCTTCTATCATTTATATTTTCGGCAACATTTGAATTTCTTCTCTTGCTAATTGCTTCTATGATTCTGGTGCTCTGTAAAGTAAACTTCACTCCAAGTGTTGCATTTATTTTATCGGTTTAGTTCTCCCAAGCATGCCTGAGAGTACGCTTTTATTCTTTAAAAAAAAGTTATTTTATTTTCTGCTTTTTTTGTCTTTTGAAAATGATTCCTCTAAATGTATTTCAGGTAGAGATTCTCTAGTGTGTAGTGTATGAATTTCAGCTTGCCAGCTAGACACAGAACATTCTTCTTCTTTTCATGACTTTAGTACATTAATGTGCTAGATTTTCTCAAGCACTCCTTTTCATCATTGTCTAACTTTGCAGTTCACTGCATTTATTTAATCACTTCAAGTGTTCCTTTCCAGTCAGTCGGAAATATGTTGTCCATGCAGGATAATGATACGAATATCTGATCTCTGGGTTAAAGTCACGCATTCTTATTATAGGCTTATTGTTATATTTCTTAGGCTTTTTGTATGTACTTATTTACTATGGGTATGATCAGCTTTTTCCCAGCCTGCTAAGTAATGTAATATTCTATCACACTTTTAAATGGAGTCTTCTGTTCTTTTCAAGCATCTTTAGCAACAACAAGCAGACACCTGAGAGGTATACCTTACAACAGTTCAAAAGGGGTAAGTCCAACAGAACTTTAGGACATATCTGTTAATCATGAACAAGTAGCAAATGGTCCCATTTCTTACTGTCTGCTTAAATTATGTTTTAGCATGGATTTCAGTGCTTTACTGAAACTCTCCACAAAACCATTAGCCTGCAGATGGTATACTAATGCTTTCAGCTGTTTCCATTTAAAGCACTGTCATAACTGATGCAATACCCTTGAAATAAAAGGAGTGTCTTAGTAAGCAAGGGTTTCCCTATGTTTCATAAAGACATCTGTGAATGAGTTATGTTTCATTTATTTACCGTCATCAAGACGTGTAACTCAAAAGACCTTAAAGATAATACATACATACATAATACATACATACATTATTATTTTTTTGTTCCAACAAAAAGAAAAAAGAAAACACTTTAAAGATTACATTAAGTGGGGGGGCTTCACCCCCCCCGACCCCTCTACTTAAATATATCAACTCCGAGACCGCACTACAGTGCCGAAAACGGCAAAGTAACAAAGCGGCCAAGCAAATTCTTTCCGAGGGAAAGAGTTCGCTTAAAAGCCGCTTCAATATTTTGCAGTTTCAGTCTTTTAAGTTCGACCACGATGCATTTGAAAGAATGCTTCTTTGGTCTTCTAATAGGAATCCTATAGATATATATATATATATATATATATATATATATATATATATATATATATATATATATATATATATATATATATATATATATATATATATATATATATATATATATATATATATATATATATATATATATATATATATATATATATATATATATATTTACCACTCAACCTCTTAATGCAAAAAATCTGGACAAAGCTTGACAAAATGGGGGTACAAATAGGGACATATTTTAAATATTGCTCTTATAAACAGGATTTGTTTTAATATACATTTTTCTGAAGGATTTGAAGTCTGAAACTCAAATGTATGTCATTATTTAGTGACTACAATCCTGAGATCATCCCAGTGATTCACCAGGAAAAAAGAGGAACAGGCCAAAAATATGAGACAAAAATCTGGACGTTCTGCAAAAATCTGTACAGTTGAGAGGTAGTGTGTGTGTGTGTGTGTGTGTGTGTGTGTGTGTGTGTGTGTGTGTGTGTGTGTGTGTGTGTGTGTGTGTATGTGCGTGTGTGTAAAAAAAAAACACAGTAAGGCACTGCTAGCTCAGTCATACAACTAACCCTGTCTCAATGTATCAAGAAAAACAAAATGCTAGTAAAGCGTCTTGAGAAGAAATGCAGAGAAAAACATTTGGCCATATCCTTAGCATTAGCCTTGTACAATAGCACAGCTTCTGGAAATTTTGTAACATAGTGCATTATTATCATTACTATGTACACATATTTAGCTTTTACTGGTGGCCCCACATTGTTGTGGTAATACATTCAAACAGCACCACTTATAGGCATTGTAGTGAATTGACTCAAAGTTTTTTATTTAACATTTGTTTAAAAGTCCAACTTCAAACAAAGCCAATTTTCAGCAGATGCCTAGAGAGAAATGCTCCAGACACATATCTCTGTAATGTGAGAGGAAACCGGAGCACCCAGAGAAAACCCACACGAACACAGGGAGGACATGCAGATTCTGCACAGAAGACACCCCCAGCCAAGAACTGAACTGGAGAATCTCTAGCTGTGAGGCAACAACTCTACCACTGCACCACTGTGCCATCCAAATCCAGAGCTAAATGCAGCTCTCTGACAATCTGGACAACAAGCACAGAGCTTTTCTATGCATTACCAATAAAAAGTGGCTTACACTCAAGCATTAGTTTTGTCTTCTTCAGGTGACCTTCTAAAAGTGACTATGGGCTACTATCATTACTAGTCTCTGATAAGGTTTTGAACTAGCAATTTTATTTCCTTCTTTTCTCTTACTAACTTTAGATAAGGGGCTATCTTTTTTTATTTTATTTTATTTATTATTTTACATTTATTGACCTGGATAGTCTGGCTGGATTCATGTCCATTTTCAGCAGAGGCCCAGGGAGAAAAGCTCCGAGGTAAGCAGCTACAATAAAAACAATAAAAACATATTACAAATATGGTATAGACAAAGAAATGCATAAGCAAACATGAATAGACAAGTTCAACAGGATAGAGTTACTCCCTGGTGACAGTCAGGGGTAAGTTCAACAGCAATCTGATTAACACTGACTACAAGTGTTTTCTCAGGCTTCCTGGAGCCGTATGGTATGTATTTAGTGTTAATGTAATGCTGTGTTTTTAAACTGTATTTTTACACTATATTTTACACTAAGTTGTACACTATGTTTTAGACTGTGTTTTATACTCTTGCAGGATATTTGCTAGCTGTAGGTTATGAGTTTAGAGTATAATTTTCAGAGCTTTTGGTGGTAGCATCAGGTCATTCAGTTACACACAAAAAACAGTAAAAAAATCTATACAAAGAAGAAACTTACACTGAATCACACCAGGTCAGCCAAGGGGGGAAGAGAGAGGGAAATCCTAAGCACCTACATTTGAAAATGATGCCTGTACTACGTTGTAGCAGTTTAACCTGTATGAGGAAAGAGGGGGTGGGGTAAAAGAGAAGGCAGTAGGAGTGGTTCGAGGAATACATTGATTGACTCAAGACACCACACCAGAGGTATTTTGAATCCAAAATAGGGACAAGAAGGCATAGGAATTACTTGTTCACTCTCTCACTCTTCATAACCTTACTGATATATATGTGCACACACACACACACTCACACACACACACACACACACACACACACACACACACACACACACACACACACACACACACACACACATATATATATATATATATATATATATATATATATATATATATATATATGTATGTATATATAGGTTTACTATTGAAATATCGAAAGGCAGAATAAAAAAGGGCCTTAACACCAAACTATATAGCCGAAATTACACATATACAAACGGAACCAATGTCGAAAAGTAGACTACGACATTTTACGGCATTATCAATACCACCCTTGCCGTACACATAACATCCCATTTATGCAGTGCCCCCTGCGCCCCCACCCCCCAACTATATATTCCAACTCTGAGATCGCACTACAGTGAGGAAAGGGATGTATTTCCCTAACCACACTGCACCATGATCCCTGCACATAATCGAATGTTGTATTTGCAAATGCACAGTACATTCGCAAATATAATGTTCGATTTCATAGCTTGCACACATATGAACTATTCGAACATCTGTAGTTCGAATAGTTCATAGGCATACAATGCTACATCGATATATCGATATTGTAATAGTAAACTGTATATATATATATATATATATATATATATATATATATATATATATATATATATATGGTTCCCCTTCAGAAGGTCGAACGGCTGAAATCTTGAAATGCATATGGCCGAAGCCATATGCTCAAATTTCAGAAGCTCGACCTTCTGAAAGGGAAAAGAAACAAGGTAACACAAAACTATGTTTCTGCAGGGGGGGGAAGCCCCCCTGCACCCCCCACACCTCCCACACACCCCGCTACTTATTTATACCAACTCCGAGATCACACTACAGTGCAGAAAGGGAAATCTCCCATTCAGATGGTCGAGCTTCTGAAATTTCGAGCATATGGTCTCGACCATATGCATTTTGACATTTCAGCCATTCGCCCTTCTGAAGGGGAACCATATAGATAGATAGATATATATATATATATATATATATATATATATATATATATATATATATATATATATATATATATATAGTTGTGTTGTGTCTTTCGGCTTTTCCCGGTTAGGGGTCGCCACAGTGAAACTTCAGTCCACTAATGATTGGCAGTAGATTTTTACATACCGAGTTGCCAGCCCTGATGCACAACCTTCAACAAAGGTACGCCCATTCACACATGTCTCCACACAGAAGATGCTTTAGCTGAGAATCGAACAGGACAACGTCTTACTGTGAGGCAACAACGCTACCGCAGCACCACCACCACAGTTCTTATATATATAAATATAATAATATATATTTATATAAACACACACACACCACTGAGTATATAGTAGATTCAGTTCTAAAATGGCTGACATATATACCCCCCTACACTTGCCATAAGCATTATGTGATACAATCTATTTGGGAACTGTGTAGGTACTTTCCTGAACAGTAGTGTCTTGTTGTCTGGCTAAAAAAGGGCAGATCTTGTGTAGTAGTCCCCTGTCCCATGTAAACACTTCCCATATGTTCTGCCATCATAACATGAGTTCCCTGTTCAGACAGGTCATGGCCATAACAGATTTTCCAGTCTATCACTTCTAATGAGCGTATGTCCCTTTTTCAATTCCTTTCTGATTGATGTAATAGATGTACAGGCGTATGCTGAAATATCTAGAATCCCTCAGACATCCTCTGGATCAGTCAGTCACCACCAGCACAGATAATTTACATACAAGGTTTGCCAACTACATTATCCTTCAATGGCAGTAAAAACTGTATGGGGCAGTGACTGAGAAGCAGGTTCCATGTAGACATGCTGTAAACCATCCCTCTTTCCCTTTCAGTCATTAAGGGGATGTAGCGGCTGTAGGATGGACCTAAGGACATTTTGGAGCAACGATTTAAGAGATGGGTGCATACCACTGCCTCACATGCTTAGGAATTGGGACAAAGATCTCATTAAGACAGGCTCAGGAAGTGAATATGAAGTTACGATATGTGCTCATATTTTATGCTTCCTTTATTTCTGTAGCTACAAAAGCTTAAATAAGTCATTGTATATTGTTTTAGTTATTTGTAACTGAGCCATGATAAAACAAACATTAAAATAAAACAGATATTGTGATTCTAATGTAAAAACAGGCTCCAAATTCAGAAAATGGAGAAAAAAATAGACATAAATGCTTGAGAAAGCCAGTGCAGACACATAGTGTGTCCTTCTAAAGAAGGAATGAAGGAGAAATCGTAACAAAAGCCACAAAGATATAGATTCATTTCACAAAATACCATCACTGGAAAAATAAATGTTTAGGAGAATCCCTGGAGAGCTGCATGATTATCTATCATTAATGAATGCAAGTGCCTGCAAACTAAAAAAAATAACTTAAAACGAAAAATGGTGAAGGTTTTGTTGAGTTTAGAGGGCACACTTAAAGTATCATCCATAATTTATCATTACTAACAATACCAACAATTGCTCTTTTCTTCTGAGATACTAAAGCCTGGGCAGAATCATTTATCATCTGGGTACTTGATCGCAGGCAATCTATTCAGATTGCATAAAAGGAATTTCGAAGGGGACATTGTGAGCAATCATGTGAGAGACAGAAAATGTATTGGAGATCTGGGTTTGCAAAACAAAAAGATTCACTGTGACGTGTGTGTGTGTGTGTGTGTGTGTGTGTGTGTGTGTGTGTGTGCGCGTGTGTGTGTGTGTGTGCATGTGTTTGTGTGTGTGTGCGTGTGTGTGTGTGTGTGTGTGTGTGTGTGTGTAAGTGCACTGAAAATAAGAAACTAAATATACATGAAAAATGAAAGTGCTTGCTTTCAAAAACAATATGGATTTAATTTACCCTGTAGACATTAGTGCCACAGATGGAAACTGTACAAAGAAATGTATTAGAAATGAAAAAAGAAGTGAATGGTTGAATTTAGTATGCAGTATGACTCAGAACAGTGCCTGTTTTTGAATAATACTTTACAGGAGCAGTAACAAATGGAGATAATAAGGATGCAGGCAAAGGAAGCAGCACTGAAATAAGTGTCAAACAGGAAAATATATGGGCTTTCCTACACATGCTTCAGGTGAAATTACTTGGGCCTCAGTAACAAGCAGAAAAAAAAATACAAATGGCATAATGGTGAACATTTGTTATAGGAAATTACTGCTGGTATGGTTTCTAATTGTGCACCGACAATAATTCACTTTTTAGGGTGACTTCTCCCTTCTCCAAGTTGCTGTAACCATGAAATTGATGTATGTAAGTTCAGGGGCTATGGGGGACTTGCCACCCCAGAGTTTTTCACCCTTTTGGTTTTGGGAATTTTTTTTTTCATTCTTTTGAAATTACAACTTTTAGGAAGCTGGTATTTCATAGTGAGCCAAATATATGCATACAGCTGAAACAAATGATGATAATTCACAAAATAATATGACTCATATTCCAGAAGTAAATACATGTAAGGAAACACAGTTATTGACTTGGATAAAACAGCCAAAGACAATTCTTTCCAATGGAACCTCATGCTGGCTTGGGAGACTCTACCTGTGATTTTATATAGTAATCCAGATTAACACATAAACCACTTGAACAATAAGTCTGTTTGATAAAACCTATTATGGGAATGTTTTCTCAGAATATATATTCAGAACCAAGGCTACAACTTTATACAGTGTAAGGAGATGGCCAAGCAAAGTTTGCCACAAGCAGGTTGCATGACATGAATTTAAATTCCCATGATATTACTCCAATGTGTGCTAGTCAGCCATTAACTTCAAACACAAACAAAACATTACTACAGCTGTTGCAGGATACTAAGCAGCTAATTATGGATGGTACAGACACTGTAAAAGGCAAACCTGAAATGATACTGATTGTGGTATTGCCAAGACACATAGCATCAGGTGTGACATAAGGAATGCCATACCTACAGTTAATTGCTGATGCTTCCATTGCTCATGTTCACTGCAAAGACTTTATGTTGTGGTGCATTTCATTGCAGTGTATTGTAGTATGTTAGCTGGTGGTACATCTTTGGGGGGGGGTCCCCTTTTACCCTACTATGGTGTGGCCATGAAGTTTGTATGTATAATTTTTGGAGTTGTCAGAGGCCTGCTCCCCACATGGAGGTGCAGGGGGCTTGCCCCTTGAAAGAAAAACATTGTTTTGTGTTTTTAAAGTTTTTTGGCTCACCATTTTTGGTATTTAATTTGCAACGAACGGTGAGCCAAAAATCGGTCTTCTCATTCACATAAGGAAACTGCTATAAATGTCAGTCTCTGTCTCTTGGTGATGACAAAATCTTAGCAAATGTGCATAGGAACACTCACACATAAGTATAAGGTACTTTAGGCCTCTATGGTGATGCAGGTGTTGACATCAACCACCAGGGTGTGAGACTGGGACCTCATCAGAAAAGCCTTGAAAGATGCCTAAATAACAACCTCTGCAAACAAGCTGATGGTTGGCAGCCAGCAGAGACCCAAAAAGAAAAAATATATATTTTTTTTAAATTATAAAATCACAGACATCTAGAGATTCTATAATCTGGTACATAGAAATAATGGAGTTTAAATACTTGTTTTTTACCTTGGGCCTATGGCCCTGTGCATCTCCATTGGGGGATCTTTGTTCCTATACCCCTAAGCTCTTAATATACTAGCTATGAGGTTGTACCAACTAGAGTAAGAGGAAAAGTTTTTTTGTTTTTTTTTCACAAAATCAAATTGTACAATGGGGTATGGATGTACAACCACAACTGGAAGGGGCTGGAGGCAAGTCTTTTATTTTCTGAACTGAATGAGGACTTAGTAGACTTAATTATATTACAGATACATTTGCAAACCTCTTTACCTTATAAAACAGACTATCAGCAATTCATAGTGTCTATCAGCAATTCACAGTGTCACTATGTCAAGCTTGCAAAAATGTTTCACCAGTAAATTAGGTGATTATTCAATTATTTCCCCAAATAAAAGTTTTTGTATTGCAAGAATTTGCAATATCCAAGTTTCCAGTTTCATGCCTGAGAAGAATAATGACTTTGGAAGAATTGTTACTAACAAAAATTCTATCCAAAGTGAGCAGAACTGACATGGGCTACCTCCATTGTGTCACTAAGTGGCTGAATAGATAGGAGCTGACAGAGTTACTGAGCATTTCCTGTAGCCTGTGATCCTTATCCAGATAGGATGACATTTTTAGTGCCACCAGATGGAAAATGTCTTGCAGCTGAAACTGATACATCATTTCAAACAATATTTGATTTATTTTACCTCTGTAGATAGATAGATAGATAGATAGATAGATAGATAGATAGATAGATAGATAGATAGATAGACATGGAAACACATTTTAAAAACTTGCTCCATTCTGGATGAAAAGATAAATACTGGAAGAAAACATAAGGATTCCTGAAAATAGGATGAGCATGAGCTTACAACAAATCTACAGGAAGTCTGGATTTCTAGCAAACAAGTTTGTATTCTGTTATCATACATTTGCATAAAGAACTACAAAAGACAAAAGAGGAAATGGATACTGATCAGTGAGCCAAAGCCCAAAATTACTGCATCAGTTTTATCTTTCCTTGAACTAACAAACTACCACTACAGTTAATTTTTATTTTTCAAAATTGAACAATGGCATTCTGTTCTAGTTATTTAAGCAATAACCCACTCCTGGGTGTGCGTAATGCTGGATTTAACCACGGTTGGTGTGGTTTGGTCACAAGGGCGAAACAAAGACAACCGTGGGTAAATCCAGCATTACCCACACCCAGAAGTGGGTTATTGCTATTATACAATGACATTATTTAAGAAAAAAAAACCTTACTTTTCTTAAATAATGGCATTGTATAATGCCTCCTTGCTGCCCTTCCACAGCTGTCCAGTATTCTGCAGCAGTTCTGATGTACTGTACATCAGAACTCTGTGTGGAAGCAATGGAGAAAGGAAGATCTCTGTTGCTTTTAAAAATGTGTCTAGCTATGTTAAAAGAGTTTAACATAGCGAGATAGCTTTAAAAAAAGCAACAGAGATTTTCCTTTCTCCATTGCTTTTTTTAAAGCTGTCTCACTATGTTAAACGAGTTTGACATAGCGAGATAACAGCAACGGAGCTCTTCTGTTCTCCGTTGCTGTCCAACCGAAAAAAAAACTTATACTAATGGAAAAAGTCCGGGCGACCAGACCTTTTTCCATTAGTATAAGTCTGATTTACAACTTGCATGCTGACCAATCAGAGTGAATGTTTTGAAATATTAATGGTGGGGGTCGTTGTATAATATAGAATAATGGACAGAAGACATGAGCAAAGCATGCTTATCATAACTACAAGTTCCACAAATGTGAACCTGCAGATTTGAAAAAAAATGTTGCATTTTCAAAATGCTTAACAAAAACAAAAATCTTTAATTTCATTTAATCTTATCATTTAAATGTTATTTTAGATGATGAAGAGGCAACTCCCCACAAGGGAGGGGGGTTGAATTTCCAAAAATCCTCACATTCTAATATACGAATTTAGATATCTTACTGTCTCAGAGATAAAGGGAATACTTGAAGTTATAGGAAAAAAGCAAGTATTCCATTTATTCCAAGGTAATTAGAGTTAATATATTTTTTACTTTGGAGGTGGGTGATATGTGCATTGGTGAGTACAGGAAGAACACCCCCAAGAAAATAATGAAACAAATAATCCTAGTTATTTTTTTCATAAAGTTCTACATCATTTATCCAGTGTTACTGTTGTTATTCTTAGAGGATGTAACTTTTCTATCTATATTGTATTAAAAAGATTACAAACAACATGTATTCGAATTTAGTTTATAAACATATTTATTCTCGTCCTATGAACAACATATTTCACTTGTTTCTTTTCAATACCCTCATTTATCTACTTCCTCTAAATACTCTCATTTACTCTGGCCTTGTATCACCTACTGTAAAATCAACATTTCACCCACATTGCCACTTTGGACACATGCGAAGGTTGTCTAATTTGCTCGGTCATTATTTACGATATTGTTTAATACGCTTTGCTGAAGTCGAAGCACTTCTTTATACTCTAATACCCGTTGTAAACAGGCAAAGACATCCATTACATTTTTTTTTCCATAGCTGTCCTATTATAAGTTCATGCAGATTTTCAGCTTGTTCCCCTCATTTTTGAGATATTCTAAAAAATGTCTGCATCAATAGCACTTCCACAATTTTCTCACCTGTGGAAATAAAGCTGAAAAGTCACTAATATTCAGAATCAGTCTTGTTTCTATTCTTTGTGAAGTTGAATCTCATCTGCCACCTTCCCGTAATCAGGAATGTCTAACATACGAAGCATTAAGGACCTCTAACTATCTTAATGGAATAAGGCATGTCTGGGAGTGGTTAGCTAAATACCCCAAACTAAAATATTGTTCTCAGTAAGTGGAGATCAAAGCATGTCTCTCATATCCATGGTTTGAGTTGAGAAAAAAATAGATTTTTTAGGTAGTTAACACTAGGGTATCTACTATCATACTAAGGCTATCTGCCCAAGGGCATTTATAAGCCTAGCCCATAGATAATTGGCTTTAGCCACCCTATGATTTTATGCTCTTATTGTGCATTGCTGCTCTGTGCAAGCAGTGAACAGTGTTATCCCTGGGTATATCATAACCTCGATCTCTCATCCATTGGTCAAGATTCCTCTTGAACAAGGCAAGCGAGTGCTCTGCTGATCCATGTAGGATTTTGTTCCACAGCATAGGGAGTCTCTGGGTGATGAATGATCTCCAGCACGCCCCTATTAATAATAAGTCAAGTCTTAAGTCTCCCGCTCTTGTCTTTCTTGAGGGGATCTATTTTTGAGGTGGTATATTCATTCAATCTGGGTTTGTTGACATGGCCTTATATGTCAGGCACAGGTCACCTCTGAGCAAGCGGTATGAGACTGAATAGAGCTGGAGATACATCCACCCCCAACCCCTATTTTTGCACGTGGGATTGGGGTATCCCTTCAATACAGACAACCATCTAGAGCCGAGGCTTACCCTGCCAAGTTGGTGGTGTGATAAAAGATATCCCCTGTAAAATGAAGGCAGGTGTGAATGGGTTAGAGGCTCCAATACCTTGGGAAAGATTTCATTTGGAGTTTCAGGACCAAGGGCCATCCTGGATAGGTTGCTGAATAGATAGTACTAATCGATAGGTATTGTAGGAGCAAAAAATAAATTTGAGATAGGCTGTAAAACACAGCTTGGAAAAAGAATGATTGAAATATCATGAAGATAAGTGTACTCATTCCCTAGGCTTGCAATCCATTCTAAAAGGTTTTGTATATTTGCCTGGAAATGTTTGCATAAATATTGTTATAGGCCAAGTAGGCCTCAGAATAAGTTTCTGGAGGTGCCTTGATAGTGCTGGAAATATATGAATGCTACAAGGGGAATGGTGGTATATGTTTTCAAAGTGTCCCAAATTAGATATGTTCAAGGAAAATTTTACAGAATTTGGTACACGGCTTATGGCCTGAACAAGGTTTCCTGTCCCCTCAGACATTTATATTGGGTATATCCGAGGGCGAGCAATAGAAGAAGAATTAGAGAGCCTTACTGAGATTGGTTTTCTTACCAGAAAAGAAGGGATAACTAGAAAATTGGAGAAGGCTGATCCCCTTGTACCGAAGATTTACTTGCCATGATGTCCCAAGTAGCCATTGAGGAAAAGTGGTTCTCTTAGATGTAAAGATGAGAGGAAACAAGGTTTTTGAACAAATTGCATCTGCTTCTTGTGTTTTTATTTTTCATTCTAAATTACCTGCTTCCTTCAGTATGCTTATTTTATTTCCTTCTTCGAGTTTTCCTTATAGCTTCTAAACACTTCACCTGTAGTTTTCCCTAAATGCTTCTGGTTCTTCATGTTTTTTTTCTTCTTTAAGATTTAAATATTAGTTAAAATACAAATATATATGCATGTATATATGGAAAATATTAAGATACAACTAAACACCCTAATACTGGGTGATTTCAACTACCCTGCCATTAACTGGAAAAACTACTCTTGTACCAACACCTTTGCCCAACGGTTCTTGGAATTCGTAAATACCAATGCCCTGGATCAACTAATCCATAGTCTCACCAAGAGCTGCAATATCCTAGACCTGGTAATTACCAACATGGGAAATCGATGCTCTACACCTATGGTCACCCCCTCATTGGTCAGGTCAGACCATAAGCTAATCACCCTTAACATCCACATCCCACCCCCACTCCCCAGTAAGGAAACCTCCATAAAAAACTTCTCCAAAGCCAACTTCATGCTACTCAAGTCAGAAGTGACAAACTTCATTACACCCATGCAGACGGGAACTGAAAGTTTGACTGCTGAGTCCTACACTAAGGCACTGTACAAGCACATCCACTCATGCATGAATCATGCCATCCCAAATAGAACCAAGATGCTCTCCTCCAAAAAAAGGAAGCCAATCTGGTAGTCCCCTGCCATAAATAAACTTTACAACAAAAGGTAGAAAGTGTTGCAGAAAAGAGGAAGATCCCATGATGTAAAAAATTCCCTTACCAGCCTCAGTAAGAAGCTGGGATCCCTCGTAAAATCCTCCAAAGCTAGTTACGAAAATAAAATTGTCAAAGATTCCAAAGACAACCACAAGGCATTCTATAACTATGTCAAGAATCTAAATGGCAATGCTCAGATCTGCTTTGAGCTACAACAGAATGGCATTAAATATACAGATCCCAAGGATATTGCCAATATCCTGGCAGATCGAGTCAGTGCCAACTTCACCCCCCTCCCACCCCCTAAATGGCCCATCTTAATACCAGAAGACTGCCAAATTCTGCTAATAATGGCCACACAGGTAAAAAATGCACTCTCCAAACCTAAGAATACAGCATGCATGGGACCAGATGACATCCCGGGCTGTGTACTACATGAACTACAAAATGAACTGGCACCTCACCTAAGTGTCATGTTTAATCATACCCTCACCTCAGGCTTCGTGCCCACTGAGGGGTGCACAGCTACAGTTATCCCACTCCACAAGGGGGGATCCAGCTTGGATACCGGGATCTACCGCCCCATCAGTCTGACGACCCTGATCTGCAAGGCCATGGAACGTATTATCATGGAACTTATAAACAAAGATATTGGCAACCTTCAAACACTGGACCCCACCCAGTTTGGGTTCATGAAGGTCCAATCTTGTCTCCTAAACCTGTTTGACTTCTTCACATCAGTCTCCAGAGCCATGGACGAGGGTAAGGCAGTCCACACAGCCTATCTGGACCTCACCAAGGCCTTTGACACCATCCCCCACTCTGGAATCATAGATAAACTTACTAAACTGGGCATTAATTCCTACATCACTCGATGGGTTGCCAACTGGCTTACGGACAGAACCCACACTGTAAAAGTAGCTGACTCCAAATCCAGCTCCAGACAAGTGACAAGTGGAGTACCTCAGGGTTCAGTCCTGGGACCGCTCTTGTTTGGCATCTAGTTCTCTGAAGTACAGGCCAACACTAAGGGACTCTGGCTAACAAAGTTCACAGATGACTGCAAACTGGGAGCCATTACTGAAAGGGCCTTACAGAAACAGATGCTTGGTGCCAGAGCCATGGGCTCAAGCTCAGTGCCAAGAAATGTATAGTTATCCCCTTTGGGAAAAAACATGTACCCATGAATTACCACATAGGTGGCAGTACACTAAACACCGAAAGTATGATTAAAGACTTAAGGACACAGTTGGACAGTGGTCTCACCTTCAATAACCACATCGCCACAACAGTCAGGAAATCCTTCTATGTGGCACACCTCATCACTAAGGGCTTTTCATCCAGAAAAAAGGAGGTCATTGTCCTACTGTACTCCTCCCTCATTAGACCCATTATAGAATACAATGCCCCATTTGGTATGTACCTCTCAAGACATCTGCAACAACTGGAAAGGCCACAGAAATACCTCACTAAAAGAATCACAGGCCTAAAGCAGATGCCCTATGCTGACCGCCTTAAAAAACTCCAACTATACTCTGTTGCATATCATTTACTCAAAGGCGATCTTTGCTTAACATACAAGGCCATGTCAAACCCAGAGCTGTTGGACATGCTACACTTAAAGAAATCCCAATCCCTCACAACCACACGCTCCAGGGATTTAAACCTTGTCATCACAATAAACAAAATATGCTGGAGGGATAGGTTCCTGACCCAGAGACTCCCCAGACTCTGGATTAGACTGCCCATACATGTCAAGCACAGCACCTTCTTGGCCCTCTTCAAAAGGAACCTTGAAGATTGGATGGGAGAAAGGAAATTCACCCTGGGGATCACGTCGGTCACCCTGCTAGACAGGGGTCCAGGGAAGCAAATAGTGTGGGAAGAAATAGCCGGGGAATTGTTATGGCTAGGCTTGTACAGGCCCTAGGGCCGATAGCCTAGTACCAACCTATGAACCTATGAACCTATATATATATATATATATATATATATATATATATATATGGGTCTACTTCATTTCACCTAACTTCCAATTCACTGACTTTCATTTCACTGACCCCATTTGACTGAAATTTCATTTCACTGACACTTCATTTGACTGACAGTTCATTTCACTGACAAGTATTATTGGCAAGAAAATGGAATATGCCCCCTTCCCCACTGTAGGTTAGAATATATAGTTGGCAGCCCCATCGGGGGTGGGGGCGAGCCCCTCACTTCATTTCATATGATATTGTTAAGTTTTGATATAATATTGCTTAGTAAAAGAAAAGTAAGTGGGGGCTTTGCCCCACCTAACTATATATTCTAACTCCAGGGTGCACTACAGTGGGAAGGGTATTCCATTTTCTTGCTAATAATACTTGTCAGTCAAATAAACTGTCAGTGAAATGAAGTGTCAGTGAAATGAAATTTCAGTCATTTGGTCTCAGTCAAATGGGAGTCAGTGAATTCAGTGAATTGGAAGTTAGGTGAAATGAATATATATATATATATATATATATATATATATATATATATGGGTCTACTTTCATAAATCACCGACACATTTTCCCCACCCCAAACAACCGACAACACACCACACCGACAACTCAACATACCGAACACCAAAACACCGACACAAAAAAATACACATTGCACACAACATATCCACTAACCTTAACCTAAACCCTAACCCTAACGTCCGACACTACCCAACCCGCACCCTAACCTAACTCACTTAACACACTAAACCCCAACACCGTCACTATCGCACACTCACCCTACCTGCACTAACCCTAACTCACTTAACACACCCTAAAACATTCAGCCCATCACTATCGCACACTCACTCCACCCGCATTCTAACCCTAACACACTTAACACTACCCTATACAGCTCCTTCCACACACTTACCTCACGGAACCCTTAGTCCGACACCACCGCACACTCACATTTTCCACACACTATCCTAAAATCCCTCAGTATTACACTTACCTGTCCGCTCCCCAATACTACATCTGTCACTTTCACACTTACGTGCGCGCCACACGCTGCCGTTGTCGGTCTCTCAGCCGTCGGGATATCGCGTAACCTACCTGTTCGTTCCGTCTCGGTCTTCCGGGTGTCGGTAAAGTGGCGCTTCGGTCTATGAAAGTAGACCCATATATATATATATATATATATATATATATATATATATATATATATATATATATATATATATACTTATAAATGAGCCATGACTTTAGTTGAAACTCCCAAATGTTGAAATGTTGACACATGTTATGTTCAGACACTTTGATAGGCAAAGTAGGTAACTAACAGGTGTGCAAGATCAACACTCTCTGGAGTTGTATAATATGCCCCTTCCCTGGAGTTGTGCGATCTTGAAGTTAGTATATATAATTAGCAGGAGGTGTGGGGCTGCAGGAGGACTTGCTCCCTGCAAAACAAACAATGTTATTGTCTTTCTTTTAAGCTGTTTGCAGAGAGTATTTTCTTTACACGTATGGTGTTCATAGGTTCGTACTAAGCTAACTGCCCTTGCGAGCCATTTTAAGCCTAGCCAATTATCCCTTATGAGACTCAAACCCTGCACCTTGTGTTTGTAAAGCAAACACCTTAACCCTTAAGCCACCCTCTGTCAACATTTGTGTTATCAACCTTTTGTGGTCGACTTAACTGACATCCATATTTGGGTATTTCAATTGTACTCAAATGCATGAATTTATATATATATATATATATATATATATATATATATATATATATATATATATATATATATATGTATATATACACATCTGTACTTCTGAAAAGGCAGCTATGATGTACCTTTTTCTGTACCAGCTGCATGCTTATTAACTACAGTTTTTCTGATGCACTTCCCAGATTTGTCAGTGTTTATTACTCTGAAGTCCAGAACCTTAATGTTTGATTAGTTCAACTCTTTAAACAAACAGACTTAACCTGAAACAACTGCCCACTGCCAGGCTTGAAATGTGAAATCCTCTTTCTCTGTCCAAGGAGAGAGCAGTACTGGCTCCCTAAGGCCTGCTCCTATAACGGCATCATGGCTTCTTCTGCTCCTAGGTGAGGCTGCAGTCAAGATGTTTCGACCTATATCTGATAATTTAGTGTCTGTCATCAATAATACCACCCATCTGCCTGCCACAGTAAAGATAACGTCTATGACTTTTTGATTTTTCCTCTCTGTAAGTAAACGTTCTGTACCTACAACCTTTGTGTGAAGTGCTGTGACATTTCATGCCACCAATATGATGCACAGTGTTTCCTTTCCTCATAGTTTACTTGATTGCTCTGTTGCTTTGATTACATCCATCCTGTACATTGAGGACTACATCACCTCACAACCTATCTAAGCTGTCCTTCCTACAAACTATGTTTACTAGTGTGTTTGTATTCTAGTTTTGTTTCTCTGAGTATCATAAGGAAACATTTTGCTACACTATTTACATGAACCATGGCTGAAAAAAAGATAAATGGTATTGTGTTATTTTGATTAACCTGTGAACTCACTCAGGGAACAGCTGTCTGAGGTTAACAGGCCTGAAGTTAAAATAGCAAATTCACAATCATAATTAAAATAATTGGCATATTTTACTGAGATTGCGATTTAAGATGTCAACTCAGTTTCATGCCCTAGTGTTTTGCATATAAAAGGACTGGGAGCATTAATTAATGTACATATGCACAGTTACTGTGAAGAAACCAGAATAATTAAAAATATATTTTGTTATCTACAGTCACCATCTGGCAGATATAAATTTGAATGTTGTAATATCTACGCTCATGTCAAGGAAGGAAAACAAAAGATAGTCACCTATTATGCCGTGCATGCTGTTTAAGTGTACACTATGTTATTTCACAGTCAGGGAGAGCCTGCGAGACATCAGCAGCTTGTAGAATTGCAGTCTGTTACTAAATAATATGTATTAAATAATTTACTGATCTCACAATTATATAAGCTGATGTACATGCTCTTTTTCTCGATCCTGTGCACATCACCATTTACCTTATCACAATGGAAATATTTAATAATGAACTACATGAACAGACAAACTCACAGTCCACAGAATAATGGTCACTTCAATAACTAGAACAACAAAATCTGAAGTCTCAGGAAACTTTTGAGCGGTTCCACAAATCAGGTCTACCAATGATGTGACTGAAATCTGCAAACCAAAATTCTCATTGACTACAACTACAGCAAAGCTAGAATTTTCATTTTACAAAAGTAGTACAATTCTGTCACAAGGATTTCCAAATATTTTACAAAAGTCAGTCATAACTGTGTTAAAATGTGCACTGGAGACTGGAAACAGGGACACTCAGACAAGTATAAACATTCAAAGTGTGCAGGGGGTGGCTAAAAATCCTAATGCTATTCTCCCAGAAATTATGCATTCCTTTTTCTGCATTTCAGCTGACCATTAGTTGCTTGGTGTTGCTCCAGTTGCTCCAAACTTAGTGTCCACAGAACTAGCTCATAGGGCTGGGACCACCACAGCCGTCAGTGGGTTGGTAAGAGGAAAAGAAAAGTGAAGTGGAGCAGAACAAATGGTAACATCACAAACCTTGTCCTGAGAGACAAAGATTTTTTGTTATGCCTTAACTAGCCAGAGCTTCTGACTTCACTGACAACACACCACCACATGTACCATCCGTTAGCTCAGTTCCCCCCTGTCAAATTCAGTAATAATCTACCTTACGATTACAGCGCTACCTCTATCACTGGGGGAGAGCCAGACTGCAGGCTGATGGCTCCCTATTGAAATGTTGGCACTTGTAATGCCGAGAGCCAACACACCATTAAAAAAAAGACCAAAACTGCAGAAGAAGAGTGAATATTAAACACCACCTTCTCCTTTAAACTTGTTTTTGGAATGGGGACAAGCCCCCCCCCAAACTTAAATGTACATCAACTCCAAGACTAGCATAACTTGAAGAAAATGGAATATCATGAGAAATGGTCCCTTTAGACTTATATATGCAAGTCAGTTTTTATCAGCCATTCAATTTCCATATTATGGGACTCACTGAAGCAGGTCCCAACATTTCAAATGGATACCCAGGCAGAAACACAATTTCAATAGTTTCTAAAGTGCAAGTAAGACAAAATATGCCATCCATTATTAAATGCACCTAGTACAATTACCACAGAAGTGACATTTATAAAAACATAAATTCAAAAATCGGTCTAGAGGCAGTGGATCTAGCCAGGCAAATTAATATTCTTGATGGTGCAGATGAATAGTTTCAGACAAATGCCTGATCAGATCAGCCACAGGTCAGAGAATGACTAGCACATTTATCATTTGTGGATGGAAGATGTGAACTATAGCTGCATCTACAGCTGTATGCACGATCAAACCTGGGAAGGCTACCAGCCCAGCTAGTTAGAATTTTGTAAATAATCCTATGTCATTTGTAAATATTAATATGATCCACAGGCTTGCCTTACAAATGTAAGAGAACTATATGTCATGATTAAACTATATGTTATGTGCTGAGCTTCAAAAATATAACCACAGTGCACCCTGCTGATAAAAAACAGAAATGTGTATAAACTATAGGCCAATGTAAATGTATGTTTTCATAGTAGAAATTGGGATATACAGAGTTAACTTGCAAAACTCTAAGAAAATAAGTTGATAAGTAAAGAGTTTTATGATGTGTTATGAAGTCAGTTTATCTCAGCTAAGATAAAGGATGTCTATGCTAGGGGCTTCTTTCTATTGTCTGGAAACAGAGATAATTACAGGTTTCCAAGGTAATTGTTTTACGACTTCCAGTTCAGGCAAGCTTCTAAGAGAGAACTGTCAGCTTCTGAGAGATAAATATTTTTAACAGAGACATGTTAAAATTTAAGTTCCTGCTGACTTAGGCAGAAGTGATAAGAATGTTGTAATCTGAGATGATTCAGCAGTAATGTGTATTATTAATTTAAGAACTATCTCAGAGAGAACATCAATGCATTTTATATTTTGTTCTGGATCTGACAACATCACCAGCAATTTGCCTTGCTCTGTAAGTAAGTTATTTAGAACATAGTTTCTTTTAGAGATAGATAGGAATATAGCAAGATTAGTTAGATGTTTTCTGTTTTTATGTGAGACTGTTCTGCAATGTTGTTTTAAAATATTTCCTGTGATTCTGAACTCTATTGTCACTGTGTTGAGTTAATGAGCATTGTATTGTGCTTTTATTATTTATATTTAAACACATTTAAACCTAGTAATTGTGGCTGGTTTTGTGTAGAGATATATACGCTCGTAGAGTATTTGCATATGTATTTGGTGATACTGTACAAGCCACTCCTAAATAGCCTTCAAGTCTTAGTCACACTTACCATTTGGATAATAGTAACATTACACAGCAAGATTGGGCACCCTTTGGTAAGTCTCTTAGAGTAGCTGACAACAGTGGTTGGTGGCAGTTGGGACAACCTTATAGCCTGGGCAAAAGGGGGCATAGTCAATGAACCTCAGTGAACCTGTGCCAGGCTTCCCCAGGAGCATCTGTGTGTTTGTATATGAATCAAATCTCAAAGTGTGTGTGTGTGTGTGTGTGTGTGTGTGTGTGTGTGTGTGTGTGTGTGTGTGTGTGTGTGTGTGTGTGTGTGTGTGTGTGTGTGTGTGTGTGTGTGTGTGTGTGTGTGTGTGTGTGTCAGCTACTTGGGCAGGGACACAAACACTGGTTGGATAGAGAGAGTGCTGGAGGTTTTGGCTTGACCACTCAGCTGAAATCTGAATCATATAGCTGTGCCAGTGGGGAGTCTTATTGGGGATCTGGAGAGAAAGGGAGAAACCATCCCCAGACTGACTGTGATCTATGTGTGCTCTTAAGGGAAATTGTACTTTACCGTGTGTGTACTTGTCATTCTCCCAATGTGCACATCCCTCACTGGTGTTAGTCAGTGGATTAAGGCTCCCTGATTACTGGGCCAGTGCAGAGGCATCACAAACCCAACCAAAGATGAAGGTATGACCTGGACTATGGCCACATCTACAAAAGTGTGGCTGACAAGATCCAACACAAACTGATGGATAACAACTACACTTACCATACTTGAATACAAGACCTAGACTATGTCCATGTCTACAAAAGGATGAATTTAAAGACCAAACACAGAAAGAAGGATGACTGCTACACTTACCACAGATGGGTAGATGGCCACAGCAACCACCACAGATGGAAGACTGCCCATCCTACCACCCACAAATTCAAATAAGGGCTGAGCCATGGGCAGATAATCATGATGACCATATGAAGGCTATCAGACGGAAGGCAACCATGACAAATTACCAACATTTAAAATTCAGATGTATAATGATAAGTCAGAATTACCTTCCATTGGGAAAGACTGTCAGTTCCAATGAATTTGTACCAGATAATGTGTTAAGATAATGTTTAAGAATTCTAGGTAAAGAAATCTGCCCAATGTTTTGTTATCAATAAAACTAAACAGACCACTAAGTCATCTTAGAAATGCTGTCTTAAGTGCCTGACATTGACAAAACCTTGTTTACCACCACTACCAAAAATGAAATGCTCCTGCCACGCTTAACCTCATCAAGAAACCTGTGGACTGCATTGAACTAAAAAACTATATTGATGATATATCAGAATAATGTTTTAAAACATTGTGAATAAACAGTAAATGAATTACATGCATAAATATATAATGATGCAGAATCAAGTGAAGCCCTGAAGCAATATTTTTCAGCCCCTGATTGCCCATTTAGTCTATTACAGGGTTGTTGGGGAACTGTCATGAAAAGTTAAACAAACTTATCTATGACAAGGCACCATGTCATTGCAGAACACAAGTGCATATTCATTCACACATGATACATACAAATTCATACAATTTAGTGGACTACCAATTCACCTATGGCATGCCATTGGGATGTGAGAGAAAACTGGAGCACCTAGAAAAAATCCACACAGACATAGGGATGATGTGTTCCACATAAAAGGTACCACAGCTAATGAGTGAACCAGTCATGTTATTATATATACACATACAAGCTCTTATGTTTTGTGTGTGTGTGTGTGTGTGTGTGTGTGTGTGTGTGTGTGTGTGTGTGTGTGTGTGTGTGTGTGTGTGTAATAAATGAAATATATGGCACTGTGAGTTTTGAGAATGAGTTTCATAATGAGTGACATATCCATGAGTCACTGACTGAATTCCCATACTATGCCATACCAAATGTTACATTTTACATCCCACACTCCATGTATTAACTTTTATTTTTGTTTAGATTCCTGTTTTTCCATGAATATTTTAAAAATTTGTTGTTGTAATACAGTATGCATTTTGTAATGTTAGTATATTTTATCTAATTTTGATTTTTAACACTCATTTTGTCTATATTCTGGTTGGCTGATTTTTTGTTTTAATTCATTTTTAAGCATTATCTTATTTTGTCTTATTGCTTAAGATATGTTATTAGCATATTTATGTTTTATGTTTGCTTTAAGAAGTCATGATGATTGGTTTATAGAGTATAATTTGGCTTATATTATTGATTATTTATTTATTTATTTAAGTTTGATGACCAGGGAAGTCCACTGGGCCATAAAGAGCCCCTTTTCAGTGAAGCCCTGGGGAGAAAAGCTCCAAGATATTGCAAATTACATGTTACAAAGAATAACAAAGAATTCATACAGAACAATTTAAACATTTACAGAAGAAGAATACATTATGTAATAAGCACTTAGAGAGTTAACATTTAAACATAAGGTTACTAGACCATTGCAGGTTAGGTAAGCTCAACATTTACAGAAGACATTATGTCAATAAGCTCTTAGTAAGTTAACATTCAAACAATAGCTACTATCCATTTGCAGAATAGATGAACCATTTTGAATGGAAGAAGTACCAGGCTATTTGTTATTGAAAGTATAGTACATTAGATATCAGAGAGAAATTTAGTCCCAGGAAGGGGATGAGATTGTTTTAGGTTGAGATGAGCCAATACTAGTGGTAATTGGTGATGATTTCCATGCAGGGTAGAAAGGGAGGGGTTGAGAGGGTTTTGTTGGAGCATGACATGTGCATTCCCATTTAGCTGTTAGATGACAGAATAGCTGAGATTTGAAATTTGTATGGTTTGGTAGGTTGCATATGTGAGGGGGGAGAGTTCCACAGTTTAGCTAAGGAGCAGAACATTAGTAGATGGCCAGGAGGTCATGCTGATTTGTGGACCTGAAGAAGATTTTGGTTTGTGGATCTGAGTGGGAGGCTGGGTATGTAGGGTTTTAAGGATGTAGTGAGCAATGGGTAGTTTGCAGGTTTAAAGATGAGCTTGTGGGCAATGGTGAGTTGTAGGTAACTGAGGTAGTTGGATAGTTCAAGCCAAGTGAGGGTGAAGAGGGAGTGGCAGTGGTAGGATTAGTTTTTTGAATTGGTTGCAAATTTGCAGATCTTATTGTAGCAGGATTCAAGTTTGGAACGTAAGCCAAGGTGGAGATTGGTAAACAGAAGGGCATCATACATAAGGGAGGGAAGAAGTAAGGTGGATGCCAGGGTTTGATGGGTAGGGGGGCTGAGGAAGTGAGTGTGTCTGTAGAGAAGACCAATCTTTTGGTGTTTTTTTTTGGCTTGCGGAGTGGATGTGGGTATCAAATTTTAGTTCTTCATTAATGATGATGCCGAAAAGCTTTGTGGTGGGAACAATTTCAAGGAGAGTGTTGTTCTGGCTCTGTATGGTGAATGAGGTTTTGTCAATAATGGAGTTTTTGGAAGGGGAAAATATCATTAGTTTGGTTTTATTGGCATTAAGAACCAGGTGGTTGGACTGCATCCAGGATTCTGTTGTGGAGAAGACTAATTGGGTTTTTGCCAGGAGCTCGGAGGGAGAGAAGGCTGAGCAGATGATAGTCGCATCAACTGCATATTGGATAACAGACGATTCTGGGATGGAGTGGTGAAAGTTGTTAATGAATAGGTTAAAGAGTAAAGAGCCAGAAAAGGAGCCTTAAGGGACACCTGTGGATGTAGGTAGGAAGGGGGAAATTGAAGTTTTCCATTGGACGGCTTGTTGACAGTTGGACAAGTAGCTGGAAAACCAGGCTATGGTGGTGGGAGAGAGATGTAGGGTGGATAGTTTGGATATGAGTAGAGTGTGGGAGATGGTGTCAAAGGCCTTTTCCAGATCTAGGAATAGTGTAAGTACAAATTTGCCTGAGTCGCACTCACAGTTGACAGTTTCCAGAAATGAAAGAAGGGCAGTCATGGTGCGGTGGCCAGGGTGGAAGCCGTGTTGGGTAGGGGATAGGAGGTTATTTTGGGTTAGGTATGTCATGAGTTGTGCGTGGATGGTTTTCTCTAGAATTTTAGAAAGAGGGGAAAGGATGGCAATAGGCCTGAAGTTCATGGTGTCAGTATTTTTGCCACCTTTGTGGAGGAGGATGATGTAAGCATGGTGTCAGATAGAGGAGATGTATGATTCTTGTATGGATCTATTTATGAGAATCAAAATAGGATAGGCGATGCTATCTGCTGATTGTTTGAGGAAGGTAGGTGGGAGATTGTCAGATGCATTGTGACAGGGTTTGAGTTTGAGCAGAAGTCTTTTTATAGTGCTTGTGGGAATGGGAGTAAGGCAGAAGGCTGTTGAGGGGGGTAGGTGATTAGGGTG
>NC_056745.1:333195690-333253190 GCF_019279795.1 Protopterus annectens | reverse complement strand
TGCCCTGGATCAACTAATCCATTGTCACACCAGGGGCTCCAATATCCTAGAACTGGTCATTACCAACATGGGAGATAGATGCTCCACACCAGTGGTCACCCCCTCATTGGTCAGGTCTGACCATAAGCAAATCACCCTTGACATCCACATCCCACCCCTACCCTCCAGTAAGGAAACATCCTTAAAAACCTTCTCCAAAGCCTACTTCATGCTACTGAAGTCAGAAGTAACAAACTTTATGACAAGCATGCAGACGGGATCTGAAAGTTCGACTGCAGAAACTTACACTAAGGCACTGTACGAGCACATCCACTCGTGCATGAATCGTGCAATCCCATGCTCTCCTCCAAAAAAAGGAAACCAATCTGGTGGTCCCCTGCTATAAACAAACTATACAACAGAAGGAAGAAACTGTTGCAGAAAAGAGGAAAATCCCAGGATGCAAAAAACTCCCTCACCAGCCTCACTAAGAAGCTGAGATCCCTCATAAAATCATCAAAAGCTAGTTAAGAAAATAAAATTGCCAAAGATAACAAAGACAACCACAAGGCATTCTATAGTTATGTCAAGATTCTAAATGGCAATGCACAGATCTGCACTGAGCTTCAACAGAATGGCATTAAATATACTGATCCCAAGGATATTGCCAGTATCCTGGCAGATCGATTTAGTGCCAACTTCACCCCCTCTCACCCCCAAAAGGACCCATCTCAATACCAAAAGATTGCCAAATTCCAGTAGTCATGGCCACACAGGTAGAAACTGCATTCTCCAAAGCTAAGAATACAGCATCCATGGGACCAGATGACATCCCAGGCTGTGTACTACATGAACTACAAAATGAACTGGCACCTAACCTAAGTGTCATGTTTAATCATAGCCTCACCTCAGACTTCGTGCCCACTGAGTGGTGCACAGCTACAGTTATCCCACTCCACAAGGGGGGATCCACCTTGGATCCTGGGAACTACCATCCCATCAGTCTGACAAGCCTGGTCTGCAAGGGCATGGAATGCATTATCATGGAACTTATAAACAAAGACATTGGCAACCTTCAAACACTGGACCCAACCTAGTTTGGGTTTGTGAAGGACCGATCTTGTCTCCTGAACCTGATTGACTTCTTCGAATCAGTCTCCAGAGCTGTGGACGAGGGTAAGGCGGTCCACACAGCCTATCTGGACCTTGCCAAGTTCTTCAACACCATTCCCCACTCTGGAATCATAGATAAACTTACTAATCTGGGCATAAATCCTATGTCACGCGAAGGATTGCCAACTGGCTTACTGACAGAACCCAGACTGTAAAAGTAGCCGACTCCAAATCCATCTCCAGACAAGTGACAAGTGGAGTACCTCAGGGTTCAGTCCTGGGACCACTCTTGTTTGGCATCTACGTCTCTGAAGTACAGGCCAACACTAAGGGACTCTGGCTAACAAAATTCGCAGATGACTGCAAACTGGGAACCATTATTGAATCCCCAAATGATGTGGATATTCTACAAAAGGGCCTTACAGAAACAGATGCCTGGTGCCAGAGCCATGGGCTCAAGCTTAATGCCAAGAAATGTATAGTTATCCCTTTTGGGAAAAAACATGTACCCATGAATTACCACATAGGTGGCAGTACACTAAACATCGAAAGTGTGATGAGAGACTTAGGGACACAGGTGGACAGTGGTCTCACTTTCCATAACCACATCACCACAACAGTCAGGAAAACCTTCTATGTGGCACACCTCATCACTAAGGGACTTTTCATCCAGAAAAAAGGAGGTCATTGTCCCACTGTACTCATCCCTCATTAGACCCATTATAGAGTATAATGCCCCGTTTGGTATGTACCTCACAAGACATCTGCAATAGCTGGAAAGGCCACAGAAATACCTCACTAAAAGAATCACAGGCCTAAAGCAGATGCCATATGCTGACCATCTAAAAAAAACTCCAGCTATACTCTGTGATATATTGTCTACTCAGAGGCGATCTCTGCTTAGCATACAAGGCCATGTCAAACCCTGAGCTGTTGGACATGCTCCACTTAAAGAAATCCCAATCCCTCAGAGCCACATGCTCCAGGGATCTAAACATTGTCATCACAATGAACAAAACATGCTGGAGGGATAGGTTCCTGACCCAGAGACTCCCCATACTCTGGAATAGACTGCCCATACATGTCAAGCAGCGTGCCTCCTGGGCCCTCTTCAAAAGGAACCTTGATGATTGGATGGGAGAAAGGAAATTCACCCTGGGGATTACGTCAGTCACCCTGCTAGACAGGGGTCCAGGGAAGTAAATATTGTGGGAAGAAATATCCAGGGAATTGTTATGGCTAGGCTTATATAGGCCTTAGGGCCAATAGCCTAGTACCAACTTATGAACATACAGATATTTTTCAAAGATGTAATCAACTTAGGATTGTTTTAACATTTACATGCTACTAGATACACATTTTTATTTCATTCCCTTGTGGAGTCTATGGTTAGGCTTCACATCTGCATTTTTCTAGAATAAGTAGATATGTTTTTAGACAATGCCTACAAATAAATCATGCAGATATTATACTTTATGTACAAGAGTTTTTCTTCAGATAATATAACCATACAAGAGTTAATCATTGCAGCATTATGTGATGTGCTGCTCCTGCTGTTAAGAAAGCATTTATCTTTTCCTTGGAGTCTTAAGTAACTAGAAGAAGGTTTAATGAATGAGTTGCCACATGTGCAAATGTGTCTCTACAGGAACCTGGCAGTAAAATGCTTTTCTGCACTGTCTAAACAGCAATACAAAAAATCCAACTTTTGTCTGATCTAGTTTGTCTTTACTACATTATGTTACTCAAAATTAGTCTAGACAGCATACAGCACAATCTTATATTTACATGAAAAATTCTTGGGGTGGTACAAATATCAGTCAGATTTTCTGGCCAATATCTTCTCATTTTATTTCTCAGTGTCTGGTATTATTTTAGAAATATATCTGCTACAAATGAAAAAAATACAGTTCTGCAACAGCGCTGTATCTGAAAGCATGTTATTGCTGGAGCATATTTTAAACGATCGAGTCACTTGATTTAAAATGTGGAATGAGCTGAGCTGTTTTCAGTCAAAAGTTAAGTTTTGCAAGGGTAAAAATAGCAAAATCTCCATTTCCCTCAATATACAGTAATCTTGAAGCTGATTATAAAAAAGGTGTAGAGAACACAACTTTCTGCACTGGTGAACTCCGTCTCCAACATAAACTATTTGCTTTAGTTTCAATGCGGAGTTTTATTTTGGTGTAGGTGTTCCCACAATTATAAAAGTTCAGTTTTCTGGCATCAAAGTCAGCTATGTTCTCCTCAGCTTAAATAAGTGAATAAGACTTCTTGTGAAGTCTTCCAAAGCAAATTATGAAACCAAATTAGCTTCCTCAACTAAAGACATCCATAAGGCATTCTTTAGTTATATCTGTAACCTAAAAGGAAAGACCCAGATTTGTACCGAACTGGTAGTTAATGATACCCACATTTACTGAGCATGTGGACATAGCTAACCTGTTGGCCAACAGGTTCTGTGAAAACTTCACTCTCCCTGTCACCACCACATGTACCCCATGACATCCCTACCACCTGACCCCTACCCTGTATCTCTAAAGAGCAGGTCGTAAATACCCTCTCTAAGGCCAAAAACACAGCATCTATGGGACCTGATAACTTCCCAAGCTGCGTCCTACATGGGCTCCAACAAGAATTAGCATACCATTGGGTTCTCTTTTCAATTATAGTCTAAGCAACGGCTTTGTCCCACTGAATGGAAAATGGCCACTGTTATTCCCTTGCACAAAGGTCGTGCTTCCACTGATCAAGGGAACTATAGACCTATAAGCCTGAACTAGCCTTATCTGAAAGCCTATGGATCATCATGGACCTTATCAACAAAGATATAGGCAATCTCCAAACACTTGACCCTACTCAGTTTAGATTTTTCAAAGGGAGATCATGCCTGTTAAACCTGGTGGACTTCTTCAAGACAGTCACCAAGGCACTGGACAAGGGGAAATCTCTGCATACAGCCTACTTAGACTTAGCCAAGGCATTTGAAACTATCCCCCACTCAGGCATCATTGACAAACTTACCCAGCTAAGTATCAACCCTTATATCATTAGATGGGTCTCTAACTGGCTCACTGATAGAACCTTTACAGTCAAAACAGGGGAATCCACCTCCAACAGCAGACCTGTAACCAGTGGTGTTCCAAAAGGTTCAGTCCTGGGACCTCTACTGTTTAGAATCTATTTCTCTGAAGTACAAGCAAAAACTAAAGATCTATGGCTGACAAAGATTGCTGATGGCAGTAAACTGCTAGCGGTCATAGAATCTCCAAATGATGTCAACATCCTACAAGAGGGTCTTCCACAAACAAATGATTGGTGGCAAAGTCATGGCCTTAAACTCAATGCAAAGAAATGTATTATCATCTCTTTCAGTAAGGGCAGTCTTCCTGCTAACTACCACATCAATAGTAACACCTTAAGTACACACTCAGTGGTAAGAGACCTGGGCACATAGGTTGACAGCAGCCTTACCTTTGGTGACCATGTCTCCACAGTGGTAAAAAGGGCATTCTATGTTGCTCATCTCAAAGAAGTTATAACCTCGCTGTGCTCATCCCTCATCAGGCCAATAATTGAGTACAACGCCCCTTTTGGTATGTACTTTTCCAGGCACCTGCAGCAACTGAAGAAACCACAAAGGTTCATCACAAAGAAAATTCAAGGTGCTCGGCATCTGTCCTATGTGGATCATCTGAATCACTGTCACTTTATTCTTTTTCATACAGACTACTCAGAGGTGATCTCTGCCTTGCATGCAAGGCAATCTCAGACACTGCTTTACTGGAAATCCTGCATCTCCTTAAGTCAAATGGTACACTGGTTACTCGCTCTAAAGACCTTAACCTGGTATGGGATATTAATAGAACCTGCTGGAGGCACAGATTTGTCTCCCAGAGGTTACCACACCTTTAGAACAGACTCTCACTTCATGCACCTCATTGGCCCAATTTGCAGTTTGGAAGATTGGATGGGTAACCGTAAATTCACCCTGGGGGGTTCCACCTGTGTTCTTCTTGGACAGGGAAAATAGATACTTTTCATGAAAATAAGGGTAGAACTTGGCTAGGCTTGTAAGGGTCCTAGGGCCATTAGTCTAGTAAGTTCCTATGATCCTATGATCCTATGTATATGCGGCATATAGAACTGCTTTGGCAATCCAGTATCATTGAGTTTTCTATATGACAACTGATGTTAGATGAACTGCTCTACTTCCTTGGCAATTTCATTTTACAACTCTTACTTGTAATTTTGTTTTGTTGCACTTAAGAAATACAATGTATAATCTATTTTGTTTTGATTTTTTCATACTCTTATATTACTTTTATACAATGACTCTGTCAAATAATCAGTCCTTCCCTCTTTCATCTGCTTCAGAACAGATACACACATTTTTAACATGTGGAATAGTCAAGAGATTCCGTAAAACAACCCTGGGTGCTGCCAGCATCATGGGCATTGAGTAGAAGGCCCTATATTAGTGACAGGAAACCAAACCAAAACATTCATATAATTGTACCCTGAATACTGCTAAGGTTCAACTCATTAAAAACATACCCCATGTGTTTTATCATTTCAATATACATATAGCATTTACTCATAATGTGACTAATTTATTTACATCAAAATATTTCATTTTAGGTGATTGTGCCACTAGATGTTGGAGCATTTCAAAACTCTCTTCTTGCTCTTGGCTCATTTACCATATCACATCTTATTCATAAAGCTTCATTAATGGCACACTTCTAAAATATTCAAAATAAACTTCTAACAGTACTGTATTATATAAAAATCTTATAGGATCATAGGAGATTACTAGGCTATTGACCTAGATGTCATTTCAAGTCTAGCCATTTCATCCCAATGTAATGCCATAGAAATGTTAGTTAATATCCAAGATTGCATTTAATAATGACTGCCCATGTCCAGGAGGGTTGTGGACACGATTCCTGGTAAGAATTTAAGGTGACCCATCCACTCGCCCAGGTTCCTTTTGAACAGTGCCATAAAGGTGCTCTGTTTCACATGAATAGATGGCCTATTCCAAAAACACGTCAGTCACTGGGAGATAAATTTGTCCCTTCAGCATGTCCTATTTAAGTCACAGGCCATATTTAGATCCCTGGAACAGCTGGCCCTAGTCCCATTTGATTTACGGATATGCAACAAGTTCATTAGGTTTGGGTCTGAGATTGCTCTGTAAGCTAGGCATAAGTCTCTCCTAGGAAGACTATATAATACAGAGTAAAGTGACACGTGCTTTAGTCAGTCTGTGTATAGCATGTGCTGGAGTCCCTTGATCTTCTTTGTTAGAAACCGCTGAGGTCTCTCCAATTACTACAGGTGCGTTGTACAGTACATGCCGAATGGGGTGTTATATTCAATTATGGGCCAGATTATTGCTGCATATAGAGGGGTTACAACCTCTTTTACTACCGAGGTGATGCCTTTACTAATCTAGTGTGCTATATACAAAGCCTTCCTTACTACAATGGTGGTCGAAGTTAAGGTCATGGTCAACGTGTGAAACCAAGTCCCTTACCACTACGTTGATACTTAGGGTACTGTTGTTGATTTGATAGTGTGAGAGGACATTATGCTGAAAGGAATGATGATGCATTTCTTTGCATTCAGTTTGAGGCCATGACTAAAACATCAGTCATTGGTCTGTGTAAGACCCACCTGGAGTATACTGACATAATCTGGGGATTCAACAATTGCACCCAGTTTGCAGTTGTCTACAAATCTGGTCAGCCGCAACCCTTTAGTTTTGACCTGAACGTCTGACAAGTATATACCAAACAGCAGGGGGCCCAGCAATGACCCCTGTGGCATCCTACTGATAACAGGTCTGCTGGTTGATATGAAGACACTATTTTGACACTGTGTGCCTGGTTTGTAAGCCAGTTAGCAACCTATCTTACAACAAAGGGATTTACATTCCATTTGCTAAGTTTATCGGTAATGCCTGAGTGTGGGATTGTGTTGAAAGCTTTTGCCATGTCAAGGTATGCTGTGTGCACAGATTTTCCTCATCAAGGGCCCTGGTCACATTTTGAAAAATCCACAAGATTTAACAGGCAGGATCTGCCCTTGACGAAGCCAAATTGGGTAGGATCCAGGGTTTGGAGGTTGCCTATGTCTTTATTTATGAGGTCCATAATGATACATTCCATGGCCTTACAGATGAGGCTAGTCAGGCTTATGGGCCTGTAATTCCCCAGGTCTGTTGCTAGGCATCCTTTGTGAAGAAGAATAACTGTTGCTGTTTTCCTTTCTTCAGGAACAAAGCCTGTGGTTAGGCTATGATTGAACAGGATACTTAAAGGTGATGCTAGTTCATGTTTTAGTCTGTTTAGAAGACAGCCTGGGATGCTGTCTGGTCCCATATAGGCTGTGTTTTTTTCCCTTGGACAAGGCTTTGATGACCTGTTCATCAGATATGTAGGATGAGGGGAAGTTTGGGGCAAGATTTGTGATAGATTTGGAGGGGATAGGGGGTGAAATTTTCACAAAACCTATCAGCTAGCAGGTTTGCGATCTCTGTGGGGTTGATGTGTGTGATACCATTGGTCACTAGTTCTGCACATGCTTGGGTCCTACCTTTTAGGCTAAGTACATAGCTGTAAAAGGCCTTATGTTTATTCTTCACTGTGTTAGCTAAGTTTTTCTCAAAGAGGCCCTTAGAGGATCTGACAATTTGTTTTATTTGCCTGTTGAGGCTGAGGATGGTGTTTTTCCATTGTTGGGGTCTCACCTTTGTTTTCATGGACAGCAACTTTTTGCATTTATTGTAAAGTTTGTTGATGATGGATGTCCACCATGGCAGCTTGTTTTTACTTGGGGCTCTGGCTTTGATCTTTCTCATACAGCCAAGTCTATACTTATGTGAGTGATTGTACAGAGTTTTAATGAAAGCTTCAGTGAATTTACCACTTCCAGCTGTTGGTGGGGCTCGGGATGCATTTATACCTTTAACTAGGAGGGTATAGTTTACCTTGTTGAAGTTTTCAAGTCTGATTTTGCCCCTTGTGAGCTCTGGTGTTAGTGCTAGCTTGAAGGTGATTGATTTGTGGTCAGATTTAATTAATGAGAGTCCAACAGTTGCGGTAGTGCATCCGTTTGACATGTTAATGAGGACCAGATCTGGTATGTTTGCTCCTCCTGTCTGGGTATGAACAATTTGTTCCAGGGCATTTGAGTTAACAAAGTCAAGGAACTTTTGTACTAGTAGGTTGTGGTTAGCATAGGTAACTTAGAATAGCTAAACAATACTCCTATAGAAGTCGAAACTAGCACAAAACTCATTGGCATTACCATTGACAACCAACTAAAATTTGATCTTCACATTAACAATTGTATCAAAAAACCCACCAAAAGCTAAGACTACTGTACAGGAACAACTACTAAAGCTAGGATTTCTCTTACCCATGCTTAACCTATTGTTCCCAAATACTCACAAATCTGAAATCCTCCCTAGTTACCAAATTAGAATCAACCTACCACAAAATAGCTAGATTTGCAGCTCAACAAACATATAAATCTCACCAGTCTCTCCCTAAAATACCTGAACTGGCCCGAACTACCTCACCTATTCCTACAATCACAACTCCAAATCATACACTCCATCCTATATCAGTCTGATTTATGCCCAAGTCGATCTTCTCTCATCTCTCACTACTCCCCTACCAGACTTCTCCGAAGGTCAACCCAAGACCTACTAAAAATCCATAAACCAAAATCCAACAGAGGGTGCAACTTATATAGCTACCATCACTTTATTGCATGGAACAAACTCCCACTAGAAATAAGTACCCTGACTCACCCCAAACAATTTAAGCTAGCAACCAAAGAGCACTTTAAGAAACACTGGTCCTGCCATTGTACTCACCCTTCCTGATTACTACCTACCTTTATAGTGCAGTCAAACTAACTTACTAAAACTTAGCATCAACTACTTCATCCTATACTTCCTATGAAACCTCCAAAGCTTCTTCTATACTCTGCTCCCTGAAATTCTTGTGAAACCTTTCAAGTTTCTGTTACTTTGTATACAAAACCTTATATTTGCTGAACTCTCTTTTTAAACCAAAACATAAAACTTATTCTACTTTTTTAACATTCACCTTTTTATTTATAGTATTGTTTTATCTGTCAACAATATACGTGTATGTAGCTTACATATTTTAACTACCAAAATTCTCTATTGCTATTCTTATTGAAATGTATCTGTATTGCTATGTTTATTGAATTGTATATCTTTGGAGCTTTTCTCCCCAGGCCTCCGCTGAAAAAGGGCAATAATTCAGCTGAACACTCCCGGTCAACAAATGTAAAATAAATAAATAATAAATAAATAGGTTTCCCAGTTGATGGTGGGATAATTGAAATCCCCCATAACCAGAGAGTTTGGTAATATTTGGATGTTTCCAGTTTGGTCAAGTAGGCCTCATGCGCATCATGACCCATGGAGGCGGATCTATAACTGGCTATATATGTGGGCCTTACCCACTTTAACCCGAACTTGGAGTAACTCCATGACATTGTCCAGTCTAACTAGACATAAGGTGAACTTATCCCTAATATAGATAGAAACACAGCCTCCTTTGGTTCTCACACATTCATTTTGCGGTCTGAAGGTGTGCAAGGCATTGTAGCCTTGCAAGACCAGACTACTCTCTGAGGCCTTGAACCAGACTTCTGTGACTGCACATACATCTACATCTTCCAGTGATAGAAGTACTTCTAGGGTGAGCGGGTTTTTGGTTTAAGCTCCTAGTGTTAAGCATCATGGCCCTTGTTTTATTATGATTGGCAAATTTCACATTGGTAAGTTTGTTTTTGAGATATTGCCTAAAAAAGGCAAGAGCCTTTGCAAGCAACCAAAAATGTTTCTCTTCATAAAGTCCAGTGAGGTACATCTCAGGTCATTCACTCCATCATGAACTATGACAGAATCATAATGGTACTTGTTGCTGAGAGACCTGAGCACATGCGTGATCTGATGAATCCTGGCACCAGATAGGCAGCTGACTGTGTCTGCTTATCCAATCTGGTGAGTGGGCCATGCGTGTCTCACTATTGAATCTCTAGTGACTAGGACATTTGTTTTTTGAGTGTTATGCTTTATGGGCTTGGTAGGTGAGACACTGGAGTTGCTTTGTGTCATGACTGCTGTCTTGGTAGGTTTTTTGACGTTCGATATATGTTTGTTTGCTCTCTGGTAGATTCGTGTTTTTGGGCTCTTAATTTCTCTTAATCTGGATTCATATCCCTTGAAATTAAAATGTGACTCATATATTTCTGCTCTGTTACTCTGGCTTTACACCTGCTTCTGTTCAGCTTGAAGCAATACAATCTTATTCTAATCAGCAATCATTTAATCCTTTCTTCATGCTCTTCTATGGTCTTAATACATGCAAGTAAATCATATGTACAACACCTGCAAACCACATGATCATCTGTGCAACAGCTATCTGAAACACCTTTGCTGACAAAATACTAAAAGGAAATCTTAGAAATGTGCATCTTCCAACTGGTATATTAAATGTAGGATTCCTGTCATGGCATCAAAAGTCAGAATGACAAATCTGTTTAAAGCAAAATTATAAAAAACTGATTTATTGAATGAAAAATTTAGTTTGATCAAAAACAGAAAGCTAACATATAAAAACAATGTTTTTCCAATGGTCAAACAGGCACCCTACATGACAGAGTTTCTCTCAAACATTCCCCTATGCTTTAATGTGCTAATGCCACAATTGCATCATTTTTTCATTCTTTTTGGCTTCCCACAGCTGACCATCAGCTGCTTTCATGTACACTCCCTGTCCACTGAGTCTACTAGATGCACCTTCACCTCCTTGGGCTAATTCCAGCCTATGTCCAGGGCCACTGAGGAGATCAAGGAACTTGGACTAGCATTAATCATCTGCTGGAGAGTGAATTTTCCAACTTCTTCACTCTGTGTGTTATCTTCCCATGCACAGAGTTTGGCATGCAGTGGGGTCCTCAGCATTTTGACCATGCCTAAACGTGCACTTCAGCCTGAGCTCTGTCCAAAGAAGTACAGTTCCTGTCTTTAATCCTCAGCCTTTGCCAAGACTCATACATGATGGTGCATCTAAGAGCACATCCCCTGAGGATAGTTATCATGCTCTATACCTGCACTAACATACACTCAAGCTGTTAGCCAAACTCAGTTTACCTGGGTCATAGGGCTTTATCCCTCCACACAACCGATACAAGCCACAGTCAAACATATCTGATTTCAAATCATTCAATGTAGAACTGGTCTAGTTGATCCCACAGTAAGAGAAGGAGCCTCTGCTGTTGTTTCTGGGCCTGAATTAGTATTGGTTACATAATACCATTACCTTTACTTAGTTTATATGCTCTTGAGGTCTGCTTTAAAATTAGTATTTGTGTAGTTTGCTCTACTTCCAGATTAGAAGTGAAATATAGTTCCATACCATCGAGGTACTGTCCTTTTCACATATCTTGTACATAAGAGTGTTCCAGTGTTGATTTATAAGTGTTTATATACTGCAATTGGTTATTGTTTTGTAGGCAATTATTGTTGGTTATATAGTAGTAGTAGTAACTTCAATTGGCCTGTGTGAATTTCTAGTCTGCTTTAAACTTGTGATTACAGGCACAAGCACTCTATTATACTGAGCTATGACACAACAAACTTGCCTTGAGCCCTGATACCAGATTTGACTTGAAAAAACGAGTCCCTTCCCATACCTATTCGCTTAATTTATACATTACAGTGTGCTACTGCTAATTTAAAAGTCCTGTTTTGTGCTGTGATAAGTTTATATCTAAAACTGTCTAGCTTTTTTCCCTTGGTGAGAAAGGGGATTGCTCCTGTTGTTTCTGAACTCACCTTATTACTGGTTATTGCTTTAAACTTGGTCTGTTCGCAGAAGTTGCCAATTTATCATGATGGACCATGACACAGCAAACCTGCTTTGAAATTTACTGCTGGAATTGAATTCAAATGCAATCTCACAACATTTGGGAAGTGCTGCAGTTGGCGTAGCAGATTTGCTGAGTGTACAACACAACCTGGAGCACATAGCACAATAGCAAATGCCCTGTTCCTCCTAATCCGTGTTCCCTGGACTATACCTGCTTACATAAGTGTCTGCTAGCAATGTTGGATTTAGCATTGCTAGTTGTCCTTCCCAGCTGTGCATTTTTTAACTGTGGATGATTATTTTACTGCCCTTCTATATTGTATACTTGCTGCAATACTATCACACACCTTTTTGCCTCATTAGTTTCTGAACTGTATTTAATACTGTGAAATCCAATCTTGCTGTTGATGCTTTGAATACTGTATTGAGACACCCTTACTAAATGCATTGTTGTTGTGGAAGTTTTGCGACATTTTGCATTTTGTATTAACCACCTCATGTGTAGCGGATCTAATTTGTTTCAGTGAACGATCAGATGATCGAACGCTGTTAGTTCGAACACGAAATGTCGAACCGGCAAAATAGCAAATGCCCGGAACAGCAAATCTTTTCCCGGGGAAAGAAATCACTGGGCCAGCCATCCGGGTTGTGCCATTTTCTCCACTGTAGTGCGATCTCGAAGTTGGTATATTTAAGTAGGGGGGTGTAGGTGGCGAATCCCCCCACTTCATTTAGTGTTTAGTGTTTTTTTTTTTTTTGGGATCAGCGATTTTTTTTCTCTGGGAAAAAAATCACTGTTCTGGTTGTTCGCTGTTATGAGCTCTCAAGATTTAAGGGTCGATATAACAATGTTCGATCATCTGATCATTCATTGTTATAATATAGACCCTGTGTAGTCAGCTGTATCTACAGCTTCTGTAACATTGTGTTGTAGTAGCTTCGCCTTTCGCCCACACATACAATAATACATTAAATACTGCTTTGATCATTGCATTGGGATATTCCAGCCTGCCGAACAGGCCCTCTTATGCTATTACTTTATTCAGCATTTCTTGGTTTCTTGTGCTGCACCCATCCATGCTTGTGCTGTATTGAGCTGTACTGAGTTGCAATGTACTGAGGTGTTGGGCAGAACTGGATTGTCCTGTATCATATTGTACTGATTTGTGCTATATTGCACTGAGCTGCACTGTTTGGCACTGTTTTGTAACTTTCACTATCCTCTTATATATCATATAGATACTGTATTGGGCTACAATATACTGTGTTCCACTATTTTGCACTCCTTCACTCACCTTTTTATGTATCATACAACTCCCCCTCCCCTTTAGCTAGACCAAGGGCCATTAAACTCCATAACATCTCATAAAGTATTTCACCTGACCTTTCTAAACATCAATCTGTCTCTGCCCCATCTGTTGCCAGCCTGCTGGCTATAGACACACTAAGGCAGTGTGTAAACTGCAACCTGTGTACTGACATCCATTTATTATTGCCACTTAACTAGACTGCATGTCAGAGGTGCAAACACTTATTGCAACTGGAGGCAAACCTCTCACTCAAAGTGGTCATCAGTACTGACACCTCACCTATGCACTGCAAGACAATCACCAGGGCACTTGAATCTTTTCATCTCAAGTATGAATTAAACAGGGTCATCATCCACATAGGTGCAAATGACTTGCAAATCACCCCTAAAACTATATGAAGGGGAGGACATGACAGAGTGCTTTGAGTATGTCTCTACGATTTGAAAGGAATTACCATTGACCACTATCTTACTATCACTTAGAATGATGACACAAAGTAAGTAAAAGATGTTTACCTTCATAATTAGCTTCGGTATTGGTATAATTATGTAGGGGTCCAATGTGCGTCAGATTAGAGGGGAAATGGAAGGTGGCCCTATCTGTTCCACTAGGGATGGCTTTACCCATCTCCCCAGGATTTTGGCATACTAGCTAAAATATTTTATATCACAATACTGCTTTTTTAGATAATGACAATTTACTTTGGCTACCAACCTAGTAAAAATACATTTGAAATTTGCAAATATCAATGTAGTGCTGCTTAAAGCTAGACATCTGCATAAGAAAATGCCTTCCCCTGATCTAGTTCTAACTCAAGATGTGGAAATGTGTGTCTTAACTGAAGCCTGGTTCCACAGACGCAACAGCTCTCTCTCCTTACCTCAATTTTCTGTTTACCACTTATTTAGGCCCACAGGCGTAGAGATCTGTAATGCTGGTGGCCTGTCTGTCTTTATCTGAAACATCATCTCTTTTAGATTAACTAACTAGGACAATGACCTTGAACTAATTCACATAATAGTATCTGTAAATAAGGCTTCACATCATATCCTAGTCAACTACAGAACTCCATCCAAGCCACTCATAAATTACAAAATATATCTTAATTATCTAGATTCCCTCCCCATTAACCTAAGTACCATCTTTCTGGTAGACCTCAACTACTTCTCCATAACGTGACATACCTAAAGCTTTACATATTAATATGCTAAGTACTTATTTGATATTATCAATGCAAGCTCCTTCAATAAAATAGTTCCTTCCCACTACAGGCACCAACATCAGTGATCTTACCCTCAACAGTACAGATCACTTCTGCATCCTGTCAATTGTCATACCTTCGATGGTCAAACCAGATCACTGTACTGTCCCATTCACCATACAGTCCAAGTAAAGGCCCATGACCAGCCCAGCTATCTTTAGGACTTTTCAAAGGCTAATTTCCTTGTGCTCAGTGATTACAACACATGGTACCACATACATCCAATGTTTATACTTCCATCATTACACTCTTGCACAAAGGCATACATTCTTATTCACCACAAATAGAATACCAAATTTAGGAACAAACCCCTCTGATATCTAACTGTAAATGAATTGTAGAATAAAAGGAAGATGCTCATACCCCTAAAGAACAGAATAAAACCTTAGTGTGCTATAATCAGGTCTATATTATATATTCGAAGCTTCAAAATTTTGAACTTCATATGTTCGACAACATATGGGCAAAACTTGAAACCCTGAATATATAATAAAAAAGTAAAAAAAAAAACTTACCTGAATGCTCTGAGCAGGGAAGCAAGCTCCCTGCACCCCCAACATCCCCCCTATTAAATATACCAACTCCGAGACCACACTTCAGTGCAGAAAAGGGAAATTTTCCCATTCTGCGCATATGGAGCCGTTGCCTTTTACCTTAGAACTTTTCAAAGTTCAATCATACGGTGTCGACCATATGACATTCAAACTTTGAAACGTTCGACAATTTAATAGGGACCCATATAATCAACCGCACAAGAGTTAGAAAAGAGCTGAGGAGCAGAATCAAATCCTACAGGGCTAATTATGAATTACAAAGTGCTAACTCAGCAAAGGGAAACCAGAATACATTATTTTAATTACATAAAGAAAATTACAAATAATACATAGTATTGAAATAGCTTATTGTAAATGTCATCACCTACTCAAACTCAAACTTTTAATTTATAGTCTAACATCCTTGAAGATGAATTCAGCTCCAACTTCTTCTCTCTTCTTTCACCTCAAACGTCTCATTACAAAGAATTTAGTCCATACCCCCTGTGGTAATCACATCTTACCAGATGCTAACATCAGTGTCCAGGACCAAGAATCTAAGTTACATTGAACAAGAAAGCATAAAAAGATGTTTTCTGATCAAAATAATAAAAAAAAAACTTTCAAACCCTTCCTTAAACTGCTCAACCACAGCTTTTCCAGCGGATATGTGCCAAAAGTCTAGATAACAGCTGTAGCAGCTCTTCTTCACAAGAGAAAGAATCTACCATATCCATCAACTTTTGTTCATGAATGCTGGACCAAAATAATGAGGGAACAAAGTCCCAAAGTCATAGACAGATTTTAAATAATGCTTTTACAAACTTAGAATGTTGCTAAAAAAAACAAGTTTTGGATTAGCATGTATGTTTCGAAGGATATGAAGTCTGACACTCAAAGGTTTGTCATTATTTAGTGACTTCAAAACTCAAAGGCTTGCAAGAAAAACACAATTTTTACACGGAGCAGACCAAAAATATAAAGCAAAAATCTGGGCATTTTACAGCATTCTGGATAGTTGAAAGGTTTGGAAGCCACTGGACCATGGCAACTATAAACTTTTTAAATTCACCAGCATCATTTGCAAGGTGATGGAATGTATCAACATTGACTTCAAGAAGAGTAACACAGGAGAACTCCAATTCCTAGACCATAACAAATTTGAATTTATAAAAGGTAAATTCATGCCAATTAAACCTGTCGGACTTCTTTGAAATAGTCACAGAAGCACAAGATAAAGGTAACTCCAAAAACTCAATTTTCCACAAATGATCTGACCCTACACCCCACTCTGGCATCATTGACAAACTGATCCAACTCAAAATAGATCCATGTAGCCCACTGTTTTGCCAACTAGCTCATTGATAGATACCACTCACTTAGAAATTGTGGTACATAATCCTTCCAAAAGACTTGATATCAGTGGTGTACCTCTTGGTTCTGCTTTGTGCAAGATCTATTTGGCAACTACTTCTCTAATGTTAAATCTGACATTAAGGGCATTTAGCTGACTAGGTTTGTTGAGCTTGGAGTCCCTCCAAGATGGCCTGTCTTGGACAAACCCGAGGTGTAAGGATGAAGATACTATGTTACTTTTATTTCTGTGTTGATGTATGTTAGTGAAGCTAAGTAAGGCTGTTGTACACTGTGACTAGGAAGAACGCCATGTTGAATTTTGAATAAAAGGCTGTAATTAGTAAAGTGGTTAGTGAGCTGGCTGTAGATACCCTTTCTCAGGATTTTTGATAGTAGTGTTGGGATGGCAGTGGCTCTGTAATTTGAAAAATCAGTTGTTACCACCTTTATAAAATGGGATAATATAAGATGTTTTCCAGATGTCAGATATATAGTTTTTCATTATATATAATAATTAGTATGAAGATGGGGACGGTCAGGGTAACTGACACCACTTTTAAATATTCTGCTAGCAGGGTATCAGTAGCTGAAGTTGTTGGCTTTAACTTAAGTAATAGTTTTCTAATAGTGGAAGTCTGAACATTTTGGAATGTGAACAAGTCTCTCTTATTGTTCAGTGAGTTTGGAATGTGGAGGTGGACATCATATAGGATGAATGGTTGTCAGACTAGGAATCAGTCAATCATCAGGGATTACAACCAGAAGGAACAATGACCAAAACCCTACAAAGTACCATTTCAGTTACTTGTTTACAGTTAAGCATGGTGGGACCACACACAAATGTATAAAGTTGTGGGGTAAAAAGAGAAAGAAAAGTGCTGAAGAACATATTGTACAATGCAGTAAAGTACAAAGATGCAACATGTATACTGTGAAATGTACTTCCGTAGTAGACACAAGTCAGCACAAAATAAAATACAAAATTAAAGGAAAAGATGAGGGGGTCTACTAATATTAAAAGTTGCATCATTCTTATTTTTACAGAATTAGAAACAGCCAGGTCATAAAATTCAGGGCACTTCATTAGTATTTAAAAATCAGCACTTTAGACTAGAAAATGAAGATGCGCTTTTTACAGAGCCACCAGCATGTCAGAGAGCCATTACAAATGGCTAGTATTTAGAGAATAAAAACAATAAGGCATGAAAACAAGGAAAGACTGTTTCTTCCTGTACACGCTCCTCCCCCAAAACCCACAGTCAAAGCTTGGACATGCTTAGAAAGCCAGACTGAAAATGTAAACAAAGACCAGAATCAAAACATCTCTGTGACTGCCACTTTAAGGCTCCTATACATAGTGCAAGCAAAAAACTATAATTCAAAGAGGAAAGAGATGATGATGAAATGGGGAAAGTCAGGAAACAAGGAGAGACTGGGACTTTGGAAGAACCTTTATGGAGAGTAACAATAATCATACAGAATATTACATTCATAAAGTAGCAGAAAGTATTCTAAGAACTAAGCCAACATGGGAATGGAGAAAGGAGATTCTGCTGATAGGGGTAGCTGCAATTAGGGATACAGATAGGGGCGGCTCATGGTATCGGACTGCCGGACTGCAGCCCTCCCACCTAGAAAAAAAAAAGAAAAATCTTTAAAACTAAAAAACAAACAGAAAAAAAAAAGCACAAGTCCAGACTGCCTTTATCAGCAGTCCGGATAGAGATAGACAAGGTACCCAGCAATCATTGCTGCAAATGCACCCAGGAATCAGTGCAGGGACGACCGCACAAAAGAGGAGGTCCAGACTGCTTCGGCTGCAGGCGGATCCAATCAGGACTGAGAGAGGTGAGCTGTTCTAGCGGGACTTTCATTGCGTGGGCTCATTCAGGAGGTAGGTGTAGCAGGTTTTGGTCGCTGGCTGGATTGCTCCGTCGCAGGTGGTTTTTGCTGCTTCAGGTCGCTGGATTGCTCGGGTGGTTTTGCTGCTTGGATTACTTAAGGTCGCTGGCTGGATTTAGGTGTTTGGTTGCTGGGTGAGACATACATCAGGTGTGTGTAATACCCCAGTTACTATATACTGGTGGCTAGAGAGAGCAAATGGTGGTGGATAGAGATACTCAGCCTTAAGCCTTGTACCTTGGATGCAGGTGACAAGGACCTGAATTCCCTATCCTCCACCATTTCTAAAAAAAAACTTGCAGATTTTTGCCTTATATTTGTTCTGTTCCTCATAAAATCTGTGGTTTCTGTATCTACATTTTTCCTTGCAAAGTCTGTAGTGTGGTGGTGCACTGGTAGCATTGTTGCCTAACAGCTACAGGTTCTCTGGTTTGATTCTTGGCTGGGGTGCTTTCTGTGTGGTGTCTGCATGTTCTCTCATCTTGTAAAGATATCATTGGCATTTCGCTCTGCTGAAAATTGTTTTTTGTTCCAAGTCAGACTAGTTTACTGGTTAAATGTTTAAAAAATAACAGGCATTTGAATTTCAGACTTCATATTCTTCAGAAAGTACATGGTAACACAAAATTGTTCTAGCAGTTGTCTACGTTTATAACATGGATATTTGAAATTTGTCCCTATTTTGGGGACTGTATTCCCCCATTATTGGCTTTGTCCAGGTATTTGTGCTTGAGTTATCTATGGTGAGAACTGTATTCATTGAATGTTTGGGGGCTGTACCCCCCCTCCATTACTGGCTTTGTCCACATGTTTTTTGCTAAGAGGTTGAGAGCTATAGTGAGAACTGAATTCACTGAATATGTCTGGGGGCTGTATTCCCCCCATTATTGGCTTTGTTCAGGTGTTTTGTTCCAAGAGGTTGACAGCTATGCTGAGAACTGAATTCACTAAATGGTAGCCATTTAAGTTTGTCTTCCTCTCTTTTACAAAACAGCTGATTTGGCATAGTGGTATGTTTCTCTGACTGTTTTGCACAGGGTCCCCTGGGTTAAAGACATGGCAGTGAAATGTATGGTGGTAACACAGCATTTTATTCTAGCAACTTTCCAACATTATACACGCAATGTTTAAAATGTGTCCCTGGTTGTCTCCCCCCCCCCAATAAATTTTGTCTTTTTCCAGATTTCTTGTGCTGCAAAGTTCAGAGATACAGCTGCATGTCGAGTAGATTTTACAAGGAGCTGAGAGCTGCAGGGGAGCAAAACTTTAGTGCTGCTTATTCTGAGTCTGCTTGTATTAATAGCACAACAGGTAATTTACTTGCTTTTGATGCAGAAGGCTGTGGGTTCTACTCCCACAGTAAATAGATGCATTGCTGATACTGTACTGTGTTGTAAAGTGGGTGGATGCTGCAGTCCTTTTTGGCAAAGATACCTAGAGTAGTAACTATGAACCTGTTATCAGTTTGCCATACAGTCCCTATTGCGATATTACTAGCTTATTTTTTTTTAATGCATGCAACATAGGCAATTTATTCCTCAAGGGCAACAGGCACTTTATTTGTAGATGAGTAAACAGTGACATATAAAGTTGTTTGCTAGCAGCAACCTCTTCGTTGTTACAGATTTCTTTAATGTGGAATTATTTAGATGACTTTTACTACTTCAGAAATTGTGCATATTTACTGATACTGGTGGACTGTAGAAGGTTGAGTAGACTTTTATGATGGAAATGTTCTGAATTGGGTAGTTTTGTCATTGGTGCATGCATTTTGTTTCATTGTTTACTGGAAAAATGTTCAAAACAATAAATTTAAAATGCCATCTAACAACTGTACTGTATTGTACAAGGAATATAATTTAATAGAATCAGGAAGGTGTATCAAAGAGCACATGTATGTTTCATGTGCAAGGGGCCTATGATTTGAAAACAGCCCAAAGTTAATCTCTATCTGCCACTGGCAAAATGTATTTTCTTTGAATGTGGGTTTCAATGCTGTTTCATTGAATGTGCATTTCAAGGGCAGAGAAGTTTTTAATGCTAAGCCTGTTTTCATTGTGAGACTGTGTTGCTTTGTTTAGCAGATATCTTAGTGTTTGTGCTGTAAAATGCAAAATAAAACTTTCAAATGAAATCCAGATCATCATAGAAGTAAAGCAGTATGCACATTAGTGTTTATGGTAAATGGAGTGAAATAGCCAAGAAATGGATCATTGGAATGGCTGTAGGGGGGAGGGCTCCATTCGACCATGATTTTGTGAGGGGGAAGGGCGGCAAACTCAAAGACAGCCCCAGCTGAACTATACCTCCCAACTGTCCAGATTTTCACAGAATGAATAGATTTTTGCTTCTTATTTTTGGTTTGTTCCTCATAATATTTGTGGTTTTCTGGAAAATCATTTAGGAATTAAGTCATTAAATAATGACACTGAGTTTCAGACTTCATAACCTTCAGAAAAATGCATGCTGAAGTAAGACATGTTCTATCAACTGTCTCAGTTTATACAAGAGCAATTTTTAGTACTGTTTATGTTCCCCCAATATATTTAGCCTTGTCCAGATTTATTGAATTAACAGGTTGAGAGGTACATGCAAATAAATTGCTTTATAGAATTAGGCATAGCCAAACCTCTCAACTGTCCCTGAATTTGGCTCAAAATGTTGCTCTTCCCCCTAATAATCCCTCTGCAAAATAGCAATTTTGGAAGAAAACATGGAGGGTTTACAATTTAGAAATAACTGTAATAATCAGAGTTATAGATTACTTTTATTTCAGAAATGCATGTAGATTCTTTTATTTTGTCAGATGCTCAAGTTAGCAGTACTATTATTTAAAAAAGTGTCCCTTCTTTGACAGGTTCCCAGCTGTATTGTGTGGCTATTTTATATTTTTGCATCACATTTTTGGTCCATTTTTCATAAAATTGTTTTTTTGGCAAATTAGTGGTAAGTCATTAAAGACTGAAGTTAGAAAATAATGACAGACATTTGAGTTTCAGATTTCATATCCTTCAGAAAATTCATACTAATGCAAGACTTACTATTCTATTATCTTTCTAAGTTTATAAGAGCAATATTTAAAAATTGTCCTTATTTTTGGGCCTTTGTCCCACTTCTATGTATGGCTTTGCTCTGAGGGTGAGTTATTAAAGATCATCTCTACTTGACTCCAAGTAGACTTTTCTCTATCTGTTAAACCTAGCACTTGCTCCTACAGTACTTATTACCTTGATACAGCACTCTTATAGATAGCACCCCAAAAAGGCAAACCAATCTCTTTTAAAGTTTTTGTCCAGTCCTTCTAGCATGTCGAGGATCAGTTGCTAGTGTCCTCTCCTGCTCAGCTGGTGAAAATATTGAGGCAATGTTACAATTGCCTCATGTACACAGACAACCCTCACAAATACATGCGAGAGATGCAACTATCCAAACTGGAGGCTGAGCTCTAACATAGGACTGGCAAGACCAGTCAGGAGGAGAAGGTTACCACACACACTATAGACCCAGTCTCACATAGTACCATCACAACCTCAAATCATACACATAAACACACAAAGACATACCTCTGATCAAAATCTACCAAAACAGCAGAGGCCACCAAAGCAGACACCCAAACAACCACCACCTCAGAACACAACACCTGCAACACATAGACCTCACAGTCAGAGTGTCAAACAGTCACAGCCCTTAAGGCCAAACACAATGCCAGACACACTAGTCATTGGTGACTCCATAGTCAGACACACTGGTAAGGAGAAGGTCACAGTAAGCTGCCAGCACTCAGGTCTCTCAACAGCTCAGTCATTGTCCACGCTGGTTGGACTACATGAAAAGAGACATTGAGGAGCTCTCTGATTATGTAGCCCAGGCAGGTATGACCCTGACCTTGAGCAGTATCCTACCTTCACCAAGAATGATGCCACAATACAGAGATAAGATGATCAGCTTTAACAATTGGCTTAAACTCTGGTGTCATTCAAAGGGGATCCAATGTCTGTCTGCCTGGGATGACATGCTGGACAAGCCACGCTGCTTGCACCTGTCACCCTGGGATTCCAGATATTGGCAAAGGCTCTTGCCACCCCATAGTGCCTTTTTAGGCAAGGCTCAAATTCTAAACCTACCACCCTAGAACACAAAAAGGAAAATAATGCTGCTCAATGCCAGAAGTCTAAATCTCAAAATGCACGCACTCGAGGCCCTTCTCAGTATGGAGAACATCGATGTCTGTGCAGTGACAGAAACCTGGTTCAAGGCTCCTGAGAGCACCCCAGCACTATCAGGTTTTACCTCTTATCATGCGTTCGGCACCAAAATCCGGACAATACCAAGAAAGGAGGGGGTATCCATATTCATCAAAGACACCCACACCTCAAGACTGGTGGCATACGATGCATCAGAGACCATCCAGGTGCAATTAACCATAGGCAAGACTGCTCTACAAATTGTAGCATGTTACAGGCCACCCTCACAAACTCAGGAACCTCACATGGCCTTCCTGAAAACACTAGAGGGATAAATGTATCACCAAACACCATCATACTAGGTGACTTCAATTACCCTAATATAGACTGGGAACACTACTCAAGCCCAAACACCCTAGCCCAAAAGTTCCTGGAATTCATAAACTCAAATGCCATGGAACAACTAGTCACCATCCCACAAGAGGAGAAAACATACTTGATCTCATTATCACGAACATGGGAGCACAATGTTCAACACAAGTATACCCCTCACTGGTGAGATCAGATCACAACTAATCTCGCTGGAGGTCCTCATCCCACCCCCACCTGAAATAAAAAGACCACAGTAAAGAACTACTTCACACTTCTAAAGACTAGTGTGGTCTCCTTTAAGGCCCCGAAAACAGTACTCAAGCCGCTGAATCACTTACAAATGCCTTCTACCAGCACCTGCAGGACTGCATGGATAAGGCAATCCCAAGCAAAACAAAGACTCTTAGCCATAAACAAACTCTACAACAAAAGGAGGAAGCTACTACAAGATAGAGCAAAATCCTTAAAAGGTAAGACACCCTTGATCACTATAAGTAAAAACTAAGAGCTCTCATAAAATCATCCAAAGCAAATTTTGAGAGAAAAATAGCTAAAGACTCAAAAGACAATCATAAGGCCTTCTTTAGCTATGTTAGAAACCTGGGAGGAAACTCCCAGATATGCTCAGAACTAGTTCAAAATGATGTGAAGATTACTGATCCTACAGACATTGCCAACATACTGGCTGACAGGTTCAGTGCAAACTTCTCCCCTCCCCAAAAGGAGAGATATCTATATCAAGCGATTGCAGCCCCCAAACATCTCCAACGCCCAAGTGAGAACTGCTCTCTCCAAAGCAAAAACACAGCATCCATGGGACCTGATGGTGTCGTTAAACCCACAGCTAGGACAGCTGTTTAATCATAGTCTTACCTCTGACTGCAACTGTGGTCCCACTTCACAAAGGCGGTGCCTCCACCGACCCTGGAAATTACCGCCCATTAGCTTGACAAGCCTTATCTGCAAAGCCATGGAGAGGATCATAATGGACCTCATAAATAAAGACATAGGAATTTGCAGACTTTGGATCCATCCCAGTTTGGCTTTGTCAAAGGCAGATCATGCCTTCTAAACTTGGTTGACTTTTCAAACAGTCACCAAAGCCATTGATGAGGAAAGGCAGTCCATACAGCCTACCTCGATCTGGCTAGGCCTATCATTGAAAAACTCATCAGCTTAAATGTTAACCCATACATCACAAGATGGGTTGCAAACTGGCTGAGTGACAGAACCCACAGGGTCAGAGTTGCTGGCACCATGTCAGACTCAAAGCCTGTCACAAGTGGTGTACCACAGGGCTCAGTCCTGGGTTTGGCATCTACTTTAGTACAAGCAAACACAGGAGGGTTATGGCTGACAAAGTTTGCAGATGACTGCAAACTCGGCGCCATAGTAGAAAACACATCTGACACAGATATCCTTCAGAAGGGTCTCACAGAAACGGATAACTGGTGCCAGAGCCATGGCCTAAAGTTAAATGCCAAAATGCATAGTCATACCCTTCGAAAAACAAGGTTACCCTAGCTACCAAATAGGTGGCAATCCACTGAGCACAGAAGAAGTTATCAGGGACCTGGGGACCCAGGTTGATAGTAGTCTGTCATTCGACACCCATGTAGCTAAAGTAGTTAGGAAGACCTTCTACATTGCCCACCTTATCGATTCTCATCTAGATCAAGGGAGGTCATAGTCTCCCTATACTCATCACTCATCAGACCAATGATTGAGTACAATGCCCCATTCGGAATGTATCTGACCCGACACTTGCAGCAGCTGGAGAGGCCACAAAGTTCCTCACCAAAAGGATAAAGGGTCTCAAACATCTGTCCTATGCTGCCCGACTGAAAGAACTCCAGCTCTATTCAGCCCAGATTTGATGAATATGCTTCACCTCAAAAATCTAGATCTTACCTCAGTGTCACTGCTCAACAGAGGCACAGCAACAGATAGCCTAGTATGAACCTATGAACCTATGAACCTATGACAAATGTGTCAGGGCCATCAGTCAGCCAGAGACATTTCAAATTGTGACGTACTTGTTGCACCCCACTCCCCCATGTAGTGACTCTGGATGTGTCCAAGCAAAGCAAGGAGCAGTTGTGAAGGGTATCCCCCCCATGCAGTGTAAATGTGCAGGGTATCCCCCCATCCAAGGTAGACACAAGTACTACAGTGGCTTTTCATCTGTTCTTGATTTTGCAGAATGGTCTGGTTTCTGTCATATTTTTGTACTGTTGATTTATGCTTATTACTCAAAGTGCCTGTTGCTCTGTGTTTTAAGTAGCAATGCTTTAATGACTATCAGGTAAGCTTGTCTGAGATCATAACATGCAAGTAAGCTTTAATAAGCATACTGTTAAAGAATTGCCAACATTGAAGCCTTTCTGTTGTTGCCATGCAGGGAATACTTAACTAGATAATGTATAAGCGTTGGGTATTGTAATGTATATGACAGTCTTTGTATTAAAGGACAGGATTACAATATTTTAAGAAGCTCATTACACTTGTTGGAGACTTCCAGTGATCTCTGAGGGCTTTACCCATAAACTAAACATAATGCAATTCATGTGTGGTCCATAACCTGTACAGTAATCCTTTAAGCAATGTATCTTGAGCTTGTTTGCTTTTCATTTTTTACTTTGATCATGTTTTCCCCATGAACCAAGTAGATAGTTGTCAGGCAGAAGGTCTTTTTTGGAAAAGAAATATTTTTACAAGTGGGGGCATCACAGAGATTGCTACTTTCAGCATGTTACTTGGTACTTTAATAAAGCTAAATATAAATTATAATGCAGCGCAAGGAGAAGCGGTTTGAGTTGAGTGCTGCATGTTTTTTTATACTTGATTTTGACTGGCATTCCAGTAATGTATTTAAAAAGTCATTTATTTTTTCATGCTTCACAACCTTTTTGTTTCCATCTAGATATTAAGTAAGCTGTCAAGCAGCCAACGCATTGAAATATTTTTATTCTTTTACGCTTCATTTGTCTTGATTGGACTCTCATAATGAGGGTTTGGCACCCAGGGCGGCATATTTAATTAAAGTTTAGTTTTTTGTGGTTTTGAGCATAGCTCCTCCCCTTTCTAGTTGTCCGCACCCCTTCCCATTGACCCCACCCATTCAGCTATCTCCTGCAGCCCCCCTTTGATTTGAAGTCACCAGCCACCACTGGATACAGACAATAGGCAAGAGAGGGCTGGAATTTACTGGCGAAAACTGGAAAAGGAACCAAGGTATTGGGAGCAAATAACTGGAGAGGGAAAGGTAACAGAATAGGAATATGCGAAGAATGTATCTGGACTGCAAGTTAGAGATTGGCTTTCCTATCAATGATTGATATCAGAGTATAGGCAAAGAGAAAGAAATAGGGGGGGGGTCCTAAATGAAAGACCAGCACCAGTAGAGTTTTTAGTAGAATCTAGTAAAGAAGTTGCTGTTAAGAAAGGAATAATTAGCAGAGAGTATAAAATATTGCATAACTATAAGAATCAATCAGAGGAGGTTAGAAAGGATTGGGGAAAGAGAATGGATAAACAATTCACAAAGAAACAATGGCGGTATATATGTATGTCCCCCAAATATGCAAAAAAGTCTAGAAGATTTAGGATTTTTGCTTGGAAGTGCTTACATAGGTATTTTTATACCCCAAGTAGACTTCAAAGAATTTTTCCTCAGGTAGACAGAAAATGATGGAGGTGTGATAGGGAAGAATGAGGTAACTGGGAACATATTTTCTGAGAGTGTAATGAGTTGGCAGACTTTAAAGATTCCCTGCAAACTGGTCTGTTGGAGATGCTGGATGAGCAAATTGGTGTAACTAAGGAAATTATTATTTTGAGCTTTACAGAATCAGAATTGCCTAGACACAGTAAGGCCTTACTGAGTCTAATTATGATAGCTGTCAAAAAAAGCAATTGCTACAAAATGGAAATCAAAGTCTAAACCAACTTTACTAGAAGCAGTGAAGATAGTAACAGGGATAAAACAAGTGGAACTGGGACCTTTAGAAAATGGTAGGAGCAAATTACATAGGAAAAATGGGAATTGTGGGAACAATACATACAGAGGAGGAACAAGGTTTAAAAGAAGGCAGGAATTGAATAAGCTATGTAATTGTTGACTGACAATGACTGAATATATTATAAGTCATGTATAATGTCTGCTGCTGCATTTGTGTTGGCGTGATTTGCAATGTACAATATTTGCAACTGAGATTGTGTCGGTATGGTTTATTTTCATTTATATAAATGTAAGATTGCCTATGTCAGAGGTTCCTAAAGTGTGGGTTGCAAGCTGATTTTGGATTGGTGATGAGACTGATTTTCTTTTACTTAAAAAAAATACATATTATTTTAAGGGCATCATTCTTTAAGAATGCCCTTTGCATCCAGTCATAACGCAGAAGATGAAAACCTGTTGTGTCTGTGTGACTGATGTTTACATCTTCATCTTCTGTGTGCGTGTAATTTGAATTTCAGAAGACATTTGGACTGCAGACCACAAACAGACAAGTGATGGGTGTGTGTGTGTGTTTGTACACACACACACACACACACACACACATATATATATATATATATATATGTGTGTGTGTGTGTGTGTGTGTGTGTGTGTGTATATATATATATATATATATATATATATATATATATATGTGTGTGTGTGTGTGTGTGTGTGTGTGTGTGTGTGTGTGTGTGTGTGTGTGTGTGTGTATAAGAGGGAGGTAGGGATGTGTATGTAAGAGGGAGGTGAAGGGTCATACCTGTCAATTGTCAAGATTTTCACATAATATCCATATTTTTGCCTTATGTTTTTGGTCTGTTATTCATAAATTTGCATTTTCTGGCAAATCAAAAAATAATGGCAGACATTTGAGCTTTAGCACTCATATCCTTCAGAAAATTCACACTAATGCAAAACTCGTTGTTCTGTCAACTTTCTAAGTTTGTAAGAACAATATTTAAAAGGTGTCTCTATTTTTGGGCCTTTCTCCCCCCATTATGTGTGGCTTTGTACAGATTTCTTGTTTTACATCTTAACAGGTTGAGAAGAATGGGGGGGTGTATGTGTGTGCCATATGTCTCAACTATACAGATTTTCACAGAATGTCCAGATTTGTGCCTTATATTTTTGGTCTGTTCTTCATAAAAAACTGTGGGTTTATTTGACAAATCAGGTGCATTTTTCAAGGAATTTAGTTTCAAGTGCATTTTCAAAGAATTGTGAATTTAAAGGGAGTAGAAGTTTATTGCTGCTCATGCTAAATCTGTTTACGATGTGCAACTTTTTTGTTTAGCAAATGGTATCACTATTGTGGTATCAAATTTTAAAGCAGTGTTAGTAGCACAACAGGTAGCAATAACTGTTTTTGATGCAGAACGCTTTGGTTTATACTCCACACCAAGTACAGTAGATGTCTAGCTGAAACTATGTTGTATTTAAAGGGGGTGGGCTGCTCCAGTCCTAAGTACATCTTCCTTTGGATGAGATGCCTAGTAACTATGAACTTGTTTTCAGTTTGCAATCCATTCCCTATTGCAATATTACCTGCTTACCAATTTTTAATGTAACATAGGCAATTTATTCTTCAAGGGCAGCAGGCACTGAATTTGTAGATGAAACACTGAAATATAAAGTCTTTTGCCAGCAGCAACCTCTTCATTAGTTACAGATCTCTTTAATGTGGCAATATTCAGATGACTTTTACTTCTGCACAGATAGTGCACATTGACTGATATTGGTGGATTGTGATGACAGAAGTTTGAGTGGCCTTTTATGGTTGAAATGTTCTGAATCAGGCAGTTTTGTCATTATTAGTTTATAGGTTTTGTTTCATTGCTTACTGGAAAAATGTTCAAAACTCTATATTTAAAACAAATTCTAACAAGTGGTGCTGTATTATACAAGGGATATAATTTAAATACAATCAAGAAGGTGAATCAAAGAACTTTTGCATGGTCCTAAAAATGTGTGTAAGGGCCATATGATTTGAAAACAGCCCAAAGGTAAACTTAATCCACCACTGCCCAGATGCATTTTTTTTGAATGAGGCTTTCAATGCTGTTTCAGTGAATGTGAATTTCAAAGGCAGAGAAGTTTTAATGCAAAGTCTGTTTTCATTGTGAGACTATTACTTTGTTTAGAAAATGTCCATCAGTGTTTGTGCTATAAAATTGGGTGGGGGGACTGAGTATGGGGGGCCCTCTATCCATTACCCTGCCTAGGGCCCCATTTGACCTTGATCCAGCTCTGATCAGAATAATTTACATGGTGGGTCATAAAAAAATACTGTTTTCGAAAGTGGCTCTTGGCCCATAAACGTTTGGGAACCACTGGCCTATGTCATACATGATAACTTAATAAAGATATTTCTTGTTAAAAAAAAAATGTTTTTAGTGTCAAATAAAGGCAACTCTTGACAGACCAGTTCTGGACCTTTCTTTCTTAAACCTGTATGTGATAGTGTCCAAGTTCAAAATGTTTTCACTTCATAGCCTGTTACCCCTTCTTCATCATTTGAGTTTGTTGTTAGCCTTATATTTAAAAGATGCCTATCATTGCATTCCTATTCATCCAGAAGATTTCATGTGTCTGGATCACATCTGCCTTACCTTCTGGGTTATACACTACTCGAAGAGTGTCCACAAAGTGTCTAGATCCTGTCATAGCCCACTGCAGGCTACAGGGTATCCACATTCTTCCATATGTAGAGTCTTTTTCAAAGTGTCAAGAATCTCTCAACTGGGTGAAAGATCTATGGAGGATGGGATTCTAAGAGAACATTCAAAAGTCTTTTTTTGACTCCATCATACAAGATTGTGTTCCTGAGGTGTCTGCTAGTCACCTCAGTACAAAAGCTTTTCATCCACAGGGGAAAAATCATCTATAATTAAATCTGTTTCAGGTGTTTCCACTCAGACTTTGGACATTGTGAGGGAATACTTCAGGATTTTGGTTATCATGTTTTCTACGATTTTCATGATACCTCTGGCAAAACTTCACATGAAAAAGACACAATTGCATCTGAAGTTTCTTTGGTCCCACTCATTATCTTCTCAGATTCCAGTTCTGGGATTTGTGAGATGAGAAATTACTTGGCAAAGATATCAAATATGCCTGAATCTGGGTCTCCCTTACTCCACTCCTGCTCAAAAGCACTTTACTTCACCAGAGATGCCTTGGACTTTGCTTGGGAGCACTATCAAGGTGGAAAAAAGTGTAAGGTATCTGGGACAACAAATATTGTCAGAAGCACACAAATGTAAAAGAGATGCTTGCCTTTATCAAGGCACTCAAATTTCTGGATCATCTCTGGTCCCCAGGATCACTTCAAGCTGATAAAGACAATACAGCAGTGATTGTGGCACATAAGCAAGGCAGAATCAGATCTTGCTTCCTGTGCAGATTAGCCACATTAGCATGAGATACAGCTTTACAGCACAATCTCACTCTACAGGTATCTTAAATTCCATCAGAGCAAAACTGTTTGCCAGACAACCTGAGCAGGACCAGGAAAGACCCTCATGAATGGGAACTACATCAGGGGTCTTCCAAGATTTGATCCATGTGTAGGGAGTTCCTTAAGTAGACCTGTTTGTCTCTTCTCTGAACAATCAGATAGCAAATTTCTTCTGCAGGTCTCCATGCAAGAAGGCTTGGAAGACTGAAGTCTTTTCTTTCCCTGGACAGCAATGTTCCTGTATGTTTTTCCACCCTTTCCACCAACAGCCAGGGTACTTATGGCTATTCAGAAGGAATCCCCAACATCATTGTAGTGACTCCCTTCTGGCCCAGGCAACAGTGGTATTCTCGTCTTTTGGAACTGGCCAGAGGCAATTACCATAAGGTTCCTCATAGACTGGATCTAATCCCACAAGAACAGGGGTGTTTTTCATACATCTCTACCCCAAACAACTTCAAATGTCTGTCTGGATGATAGGGTCTTAATACCTTTTAGGCAGCTGTTTCTTGAGGACATACAGTGGGTAGTAATGGAGGCAAGAAAGCCTCCTACTAGAAATTGCATGCAAATGGAAACATTTTTTTGTAGTTTGTGCCAACAACATAACCAGCACCCACTCAGTTCTAGTGTTTCTCTCGTTTTACTATATTTGTGTGAGTTACTTTCCTATGGCATATCTTACTCTGCTTTCAAGGTTCATTTGTTAGCTATTTCAGTATGTCTGCCCACAATCCATTTCTTTCAAGGCATTCTCATGTCAAAATGTTTTTGAAAGAGGGGTTGTGTAGAAGGCCTCCAAGAAAATCAGTATTTCCTCTTTGGGATCCTAATTTTGTGTTAACGATGCTAACCCTTGCTCCATATGTGACCAGATGGCTAGCTAACTGGCTCACTGATAGAACTCACTCAGTCAAAATAAGGGAAGCTACCTCACGTAGTAGACCCGTAATGAGTGGTGTACCCCAGGATCGGTCTTGGGGCCCCTGCTGTTTGGGATATACTTCTCTGAGGTGCAAGCCAAAACCAGAGGTCTATGGCTGATCAGCTTTGCAGATGACTACAAGCTGGGCACTGTCATCTACTCCCCTAGTGATGTAGGCACACTACAATAGAGTCTCGCCCAGACAAATGATTAGTGCCAGAAACACAGCCTCAAACTAAATGCCAAAAAATGTATCATCATCCTCTTTGGGGAGAGTGACTTCTCCACAAATTGTCACATTAATAACAATATCCTAAGCACACAAGCAGTTGTGAGGGACCTGGGCACCCAAGTTGGCAGCAATATAACTTTTGACCACCATGTTGCCTCCATTGTATGGAGAGCTTTCTACATGGCTCACCTCATTAATAAGGGTATTTCTTCCAGGAACAAGGAAGTCATAACTTCCCTGTATTCCTCCGTTATCAGGCCCATCATTGAGTAAAACGCCCCTTTTGGCATCTAACTCATGAAGCACATGCAGCAGCTGAAGAGACCACAGAGGTTCCTGACCAGGAGAATCCAGGGCTAAAGAAATATGTCCTACACGGATAGGCTAAAAGCCCTGCCCCTCTACTTTGTCTCATACAGACTCCTCAGAGGTGATCTATGTCTGACATACAGAACAATCTCTGACCCCCACCTTGATGAAATTGCTGCATATCCACAAACGAAACTCCACTCAAGTGACGTGCATGCAAAACCTCAAGTTGGTCTGCGACATCAATAGGACTTGAGGGTGGGAGAGATTTGTCTCCCAGAGACTACTCCATCTGTGGAATAGACTCCCTCTCCACGTCAAGCAGAATACTTCACTATCCCTATTTAAAAGGAACCTAGATGATTGGATGGGAAATAGAAAAAACACCACTGGGATTCCACCCGTGTCCCTGCTAGACAGGGACATCAGGTGTTGACTTGTGGGAACATGGGCTAATTTATTGGCTAGGCTTATAAGGGCCTCAGGGCTAGTAGCCTAGTAACTTGCTATGATCCTATTATCCTATGGTCTAAAGCTGAATGCCAAAAGGTATAGTACTGTACCGTTTGGGAAAGAGGAACTCTAACATACCTACCACATAAATTAAAACCCCATAAAATTACAGGGTTCCTATTACTTCATCGAAAGTTTAGGCTGTCTAACGCCTAAATGTCAAATGCTCAAAACGGCGATCTGCTAATTACACAAATTTTTTCCAAGGGAAAAAAATCCACTTGACCATCATTGGGGATTTGCCCTTTTCCCTGATGTAGAGCAATCTCGGAGTTGGTATATTCAGTTTGGGGGGTGTGGGAGACATAGCCCCCCACGTCAGGAAGTGTGGGGAGCAAAGGTCCCCATTTGATTAGGGTTTTAAAGTATGTTTTTTTTTGTTGGCCATGCAAATTCTTTCATGGGGAAAAAATTTGAGTAATTGGCCATTCGTGATTTTGAGCATTCGCTTAGGTGTCGACGTTTAGGCGTTCGACAACCTAAGTGTTCAGCGTTCTACTATAGACCCATATTACACTTTCATTAAAGACCTAGGCACTTTGTCAATAATGAACTCTCATTTGACCACCCGTATCTACTGTAATTAGGAAAGCCTTCTACATTACTCATCTGATTATCAAGGAAATCTCCTCTTGGTCAAAAGAGGAAATAATTTCCCTCTATGCATCACTTATCAGCCCCATACTAGAAAACAATGCACCCTTCAGTGTATACCTGTCCAAACACCTAACCCAACTTGAAAAGCCTCAGTAGTTCCTTCCCAAAAAAAATTCTCAGGAATGTGCTCCTTGTGTTACCTAGAGGATCTAAAAGCCCTACACCACATCTCTGCCTCCTACAGACCTCTATAGGGTGATCTATGCATGGCCTACAGAACTGTAAATGATCCAGTCCTCCTTGACCTGTTGCATATCTGTAAGTCTTGTAGTAATGTAAATTCAAGGTCAGTGGGCCTAAATCCATATTGCAACATATGTATTACTTGTTGGCAAGACAGATATCTCTCCCATAAAGAATACCCCACCTCCAGAACAAACTCCCCTTGTCTGTAAAATAAAGCATGCCCCTCACTATTTTCAAATCTAGCTTATACAAACAGATGGGAAGCCACTAATTTACCCTAACCCCTATCTCTTATGGCCAGGGAAAGTAATTAGGTAGCTGTATCAGTGAGACCACAGTTCTAGGCATCAAAAGCCTTAACTGGTTTATTGAATACTAACAACCTATGCATGCATGAATTGCAGCATCAGTTCAGCAAATCGTATAAAATTCCAAAAATGTCCAGCAATACTGAATTAGACTGTCATCTAGGTTCATATATAAATAGTAAGCTATCAGTCTGCAGATTATTACAAGCCTACCCAACAACCAGAGGTCAGAATCAAATCCTGTATTTTGTATATCTGTAAGTTAAAGACCTAAACAATTATGGCAGCCCCTCCCTTTAATCAGAAGTGAGAATCAAACCCTGACCCTTGTATCTGTGAGGTTAAGACCTTAATCATTATACAACCCTTTCCTATGTGCCAGCCTTCCAAAATTGCAGGTTTGTATAAACACTTTTAAAATTAAATCAATTGTTGAAACCATTATTAAAAAACCTTCAGTATAATAGACGTCAGTAAAATGACATGTTCCCTTAAATGTACATAGGTTAAGGGTCTTACAATCAAGTTTAGTTTGCCAAAATCCCAAATTTGTATCAGGCACAGAAAAACAGTTTACATTAAGCATAACTAAAATTGCTTCCTCTATGCTTCCCTTTTTATAGATGTATTAACATTGCATGGATTTAAGTATATTCCATTTTTGTGTGAGTTCATAGCTATAGTCATGCATTTATTTATTTATTTGTATTTGTTTACCGAGATGGTCCAGCTGGGGTGTCCATTTTCAGTGAAGCCCCTGGGAGAAAAGCTCAACATATAAGATATTTCACATACAATACAGAATTTACATTAATAAAAACATTTAGTATATATTATTGGCAGCTTACACAATTGGTGAAAAAAAACAGTACATAAGTAACCATTCTCAAATCAAAGATATACAAGCAATACAGAGTATATACATGAAAACATTCCATTTGAGTAGTTTTCAGCTAGCAAAATTTATATAGGACACATCATGCAGTGGGTGCAATGCAGATATAGAAATTAAGTAGAGACTAGGTACTTAAATTTTTCACATGTTTAGGAGGTGTAATAGCTGAGCGATAGGCTATATGAGTCCTGTTGCAGGAATCAGCAAAGTCGGTGGATACTGTTGCAGATATAAGTGGTGGTATGATATTAAGGTAGGCCGCAACATTTCCTGAATGTCTCTCCTGGTTCAATAGTAGGTCTATAAGGGTTAGGAAGGGAAGGAAATAGACATGAGGGATCAATGATAGGACAGTGAGGGTTAGTAGAAGAGGGAAGTGGACAGGATGGAGAGGTCGAGTAAGTAAAAAGACAAGTGGATGTGAAAGGAGGATGCGGAAGTAGTAGAATGGGTGTGAGAATAGTTGTGATGGTTGAAATTAGGTTATATGAGATGTGATGTTAGCACATGTGCACAGCCAAGATGAGGAGAGGTGTTGTTTCAGAGATGTCTTGAAGAGGGTTACTGATCGGGTGGCTCTAAGTGCTGTGGAGAGGGAGTTCCAAAGTTTTGCGATGGTAAAGAAGTAAAGCATCTGGCCAGCTGAAAGTTTGTTTTTTTCTACATTTACAAGCAGTTGGTTGTTGGATCAGAGTGGTCTCTTAGGATGGTATAAATTAAGTATAATAGATAGAGCAGGGCACATGGATGGATTATGAATGAGTTTGTGAGCTGTAGTTAGTTGGATAAAGGTGAGATAGTTGGGGAGTTCTAGCCATTTTAGGTTGTGTACTGATAAGCAGTGATGGGATGAATAGGAAGAATTAGTTACTAACTTAGCAATTTTGTTGTAACATGAGTCTAGTTTGGACTTTAAAGTTGACTGAATGCTGGTGAGGAGGGGAGCACCATATAAAAGATAGGGTAATAGAAAAGAAGAGGCAAGGGAAAGTTGAGCTGATGCACTGAGTAGATGTTTGTGTCAGTGGAGAGTGCCAAGCTTTTTCTGTGTCTTTTTGACATTGGACTGGATGTGCAGGTTGAATGTGAGGTTGTTGTCTATGATGACACCTAGGAGTTTTGTGCTAGGTACAGTGTCGATGGTGGTACCATTTAGTGATTGATTGGTGAAGTTCTCTTTTTGTATGGGGTGTGGGCTTTTTGAGGGCAAAGATTACTAGTTTGATTTTGTTGGGGTTCAGGGAAAGATGATACTAGACATCCAAATTTCAGTGGAGGTGAGAGCATTTTGGGTGAGTTGGTGTAGTTCTGCGGAGTTGTTTGCATCTGGATACTGGATGACTGAGCCTTGAGAGAGAGTGCGGTGTAGAAGTTATTGGTAAATATGCTAAACAGAAGTGGGCCTAAAATGGAGCATTGAGGAACACCAATGGTGGTGTTTAGGAATGGGAAGTAAGAGTTCTGCTATTTAGTTGATTGTTGCCTGTTAGTGAAGTAATTAGTGAGACAGTTTAGTGTTTGAGATGAAGTACCTATGTTAGAGAGTTTTGTTAGAAGGAGAGAATGGGATGAAGTATCAAAAGCTTTAGAAATATCAATAGTGAAGAGATGATTTTACCAGCATCACAGGATCAGTTGACAGTGTCCATGAAGGATATGAGGGCAATGGTGGTACTATGTCCTGGCCTAAATCCGTGTGGGGTGGGGCGAGGATGTGGCTGTGAGTCAGATGGAGAAGAAGTTTAGAATGAATACATTTTTCCAGAATCTTAGAGATGGGTGATAGTATAGCAATGGGGCGGACGTTGGTGGTGTCTGTGTTGGGCCCCCCTTGTGTACAGGGAGGATATAAGCTTTTTTCCAGATAATGGGCATATAGGATTATTGGATAGATCTGTTGAGAAGTATGCTGATAGGGTAAGCAATTGAGTTGGCTGAGATTTGCAGGTATTTGGTGGGTATATTGTCAGAAGCATTTGTGCATGGTTTGAGTTTTAGAAGCAATTTTTTAAAAGTCATGGTGGGTATAGGTGACAGAATAAAGTTGGGAATAGGGGGCGTACTAGTGTTAGCTGTGGAGAGGTTTCTGGTGGACAAGTTGGTCTTGGGAAAGGTAGCGGTTAGATTGGCTATAGTATCTATGAAATAGGAGTTGAAGGTTGCAGCAATTTCAATGGGTGTTTTATTTGGGTCTGGGCAAGGATTATTACTAGAGCCTGGGTTTAATAAAGAGTTGAGAGAGTGCTCCAGAATTTCTGTGGGTTTTGTTTGTATTGATTTTGTAATGTAAGGTAGTGTTCTTTTTTGTTTTGTAGTACTAGGCGCTTAACCTGATTTTGGAGCTGTTTGTACTGGGCGAAGTCAGATGTGTTTTTGCTTTTTTGCCAGATTTTCCATGATTTGTCCCTGCATTTCATGAGATCCTTAGTGGATCTTGTTAGCCAACTGGCATAGTTGGTTTTTACTCTTTTTTGTCTAACAGGAGCTAGGTTGTTTAGTATGCTGAGGAAGGTTGAGTTGAAGAACTCAACTGCCTCATCAAGGGGAAGTGATTTTAGTGCATCCCAATTGATGCTAAGCAGCCTTTGGTTAAAGCTAGATGGACAGAATTGGGTTTCATCTCTGGTAACCCTGTACTGATGTTTATTAATTGTTGTGGTACATTCACATTGTATAAAGACTGGTAAGTGGTCACTTATAGTATTGGAGAGTATATCGGTGGATGTAATCTTATTTGGGTCAGACCCTAAAATCCAGTCTAGGATTGAGCCATTAGTATTAATGTTATTAGGCCTGGCTGTGGTGTTAACTAACTGGGTGAACTTATATAGATTGATATTGCAGTTAGAGTGGTGTGGAAATATGTCTAGCCAGTTGATATTTACATCTCCCAGTATGATAGCCTCATTTTTTTATGTTAGTAGATGCCCAATCAGTAGGATGTATATGTTTCTTAATTACAATTATTGTCTCCATTCTGCTTATTTTATCGTCAGTTTTATTCCTCGTGACTTTGGGTGCTTTCTTTGGAGCATCCTGATGAACAGCACAAGGCAGTAAATAAATGCTTATACTCACAAAATAAATTATCCCACTGTACAGACTTTGTAATGTCACTTCATAACTGAGCATTTATATTGTGGATTCTTTTTACATTCCATATTTTCAAATGTCCAAATAGTTTGGTGTTTGCATTCCAGGTATCTGACATTAAATCCTGTATTTCTTATTCTTATATTTACAAGAAAGCAACTTCTGACCTATTGGTTTCCTTGATGATAAGAATAAGTAAGCAAATTGCACATAATAGATCAGTTCATTCCCTTCGAGGTTCACACTTTGTACATTTGAAAGTACATTACTCTTTCCTCATGTAACTAGTTTGACACAATACTTATTTATTTATTTATTTATTTATTTATTTATTTATTTATTTATTTTGACATTTATTTATTTGTATAGTATAGTATAGTACAGTAGTATAATACCGAGATCAGATTTCAGATTGTTTTGCCAGATATCTGAATAGTTACCATTTTCTTTTTGAAAAACAATATTTCACTGTATTTACTTTTCATCTTTATGCCAATATACAGCACATTTTCATAGACATTTCTTGACTGAAAAGTGGCTCTTTATTTTCACATACCATAGTAAAGTGCAGTCCTTTTCCTGCCACTTCTACGAGTAGCTATATACAGTACATTTATTTGTATCATGCTTTGTCATGTTTATAAGATGTGAAGAAAGTGAAAACACTGTCATTGTATTAGTATGTCTGGCAGGAGAATTGTGTATATTCTCAGATTAACTTGTATTGTATTGTATGCCAGCATGTCTAATTGTGAAAATGAGAAGTTATGTACCTACCATAACGTTCCATGTTAGTTGTCTTCTCTCACCTTCTTTCTTGCTTGATGGGTTCGGAGCCGATCCTCGGCTCCGACTCGGCACTTTGCTAAGCTCGAGAGTCACTTTTACCAGCTCGAGGCAGCCCCATATCCCATGATGCAAGGCGGTAAGTACCCAGATCTCGTTTGTTGTCTATAGGCAATAACACCTAGCATAAATAACTTCCAAAAGGAAGAAAGAAGGAGAGAAAAAACCTGAAGGATGGTTGGAGGACCAGCACTGTATGGTCTTCAGAAGCATGCTTCCATGTAGAAGAAAGGTCTGTCCAGGCCAGGGGAAGGAGGAGGTCGCAAGAAAGAAGGCGAGAAGACAACTAACATGGAACGTTATGGTAGGTACATAACTTCTCAATGTTAAGTTGTCAATCTCGCCTTCATTCTTGCTTGATGGGACCGCGTCCCTAGCACCTCTATCCTGGGTGGCTCAATGGAACAGACTCTTGAGAACTGTAGAGCCAAAACTGGCTCTGTCCCTGGAGGCCAAATCCAATTTGTAATGGGAAACAAAGGTATGAGGAGTGGCCCAAGTGGCTGCTGCACAAATAGTGTCCAATGGAAGTCTAGCTTGAAAGGCTGTGGAAGTGGCTAAGCTTCTGGTTGAATGTGCTTTAGGTTTCAAGCACAGCTGTTTTCCCCTGAGCTGATAAATTTCAGAGATAACAGAAGAAAGCCATCTAGATAAGGTCACTTTGAGACAGGAAGGCCTTTCTTGTTATCAGCATAAGAAACAAAGAGCTGATCGGATTTCCTGAATTGTTTTGTTCTGTCCAAATAATATCTGAGTTGGCGGTGAACATCAAGATAATGTAATTTTTGTTCCGATCTGTTTGAGTAGCTTGGGAAAAATACAGGAAGATCAATAGCCTGATTCAAATTAGTCTTTGAGGCGACCTTAGGCAAAAAGGTCGGATTAGTTCTCAATGATACTCTGTCTTTGTGGAAGACTAAATGGGGGGGCGAACTGATAGAGCATGAAGTTCAGACACCCTCCTAGCCGATGTAATAGCAACCAGGAATAAAGTTTTCCATGAAAGAAATTTCAGGGAACATGAAACAGCTGGCTCGAAGGGAGGAAGAATCAAGGATCTCAGCACTAAATTTAGGTCCCATTGAGGAGGAGGACTCTTGATTGGAGGCTTCAGGAGAAAAATTCCTTTTAAGAAGGCTCTACAAAGCCTGTGGGACATAATGTTGTGGTCTGCGAACCCGACATGAAAGTTAGAGATAGCAGCCAACTGAACTTTGACCGTGGAAGAAGAGGAGCCCGCGTGAAAGATTTCCGCTAAGAAATCCAAAACTGCTTGTACTGGAGCAGTAAAGGGATCAATATTTTTAGCTTTTGCCCAACAAGAAAAGTGTTTCCATTTGCTAGTATAAATCCTCCTAGTGGAGGATTTTAGGGAAGCTACTATGATGTCTCTAACAGGATTAGAGCTCATAGGAAGCCTGGCTAAGGAAGGAAGTGGAGCAACCATGCTGTGAGGTTGAGAGAAGGGATAGACCGGTGCAGCTGACCCGATTGGTGAATCAGAAGGTCTGGCAATGGGTCCAGATGCCACGGCTGCACCAAAAGGTGACGATGGAGGAATGGAAACCAAATTTGTCGAGGCCAATAAGGAGCAATGAGAATCATTTTGGCTCTCAAAACGGTGGCTTTCTGGATTACTTGTGGAATCAGCGGAAAGGGAGGAAAGGCATAAAGAAGTCCCTGGGGCCAATCCTGGGTCAGAGCGTCTCTGGGGGGATGGCCTGGCAGTGGGAAGAGAGAAGAAGTCTGGGCATTTGCTGTTTTGGGGAGTAGCAAAAAGATCGCAACATGGGCGGCCCCATTCCTCCACTATAGATTGTTTGAGAGACCACTCGTGAGGCATGAGAATAGCTCTGCTCAATCTGTCCGCTAAAATGTTGATTTTCCCAAGGATATGCGTTGCTACCAGAAACCGATGAGAGGAGATCGCCCATTGCCAAAGTCTGAGTGTTTCTCGACACAAGGGGTAGGACTTGGTTCCGCCCTGTTTGTTGATATACCATACTACAGACATGTTGTCTGTGTGGACTGCAATTGTCCCCAAGGGAAGAAAGTCGTTGAGGGCTTGCAACGTTAAAAGCACTGCTCTCATCTCTAGGACATTTATGTGCAGGTGGTATTCGAACGGTTGCCACGTCCCATGAACCATCCTGCCCTGATAATGACCCCCCCCACCCGATCAGGGAGGCATCCGTAGTGACAGTGGCTACCGGGGCTGGGGGTACAAAGGGTCTGCCTTGATGAATCTGAGGAGAAGTAATCCACCATGAAAGATGATTCTTGCAAATCTGTGTCACCAATATTTGGTGACGCATCGGAAGTTGTTGGTAAGACCACTGAGTGAACAACATCCACTGAAGCAGGCACATATAGAAGCGGGCCAGGGGAAGGAGGGTAATGGCCGCAGCCATGAGGCCCAACACCTTTAGAACCATTCTGGCCTGTACTTTCTTGCTGGCTAGATATTAGTTAACAGTGGCCATTTTTTTTCTTTTTTTCTTTTAGCTTAATAGCAGCAGTCTATTTTAGCTTCAGCTTTGGGACATATCTATTGATAGGGGATTAGCACACAACTTGTTTACTGTTGGCAGTTTCATTTAAGGTGTCTACTGCAATTAACTTTCTGTAAAGACAATTGAGTTGACTTTGTTGTTTGATCTAAATTTGACACCAAAGTACTTGCATGAGATACTGTAGTGGTTCTACCTGACATAAACAAAACCCCAAAACACCGACAACGCAATCACCGAAACCACATAACCGACAGTACAAAAACACGAAACCCCACATGCCGACAACGAAATAACCGACGGTACACAAACACGAAACCGCACACTGCACACACCACAATCACAACAATCAACAAACAAAACACATTCCCCATCCAAAAACCACATACACAACACAAGCACACCAAAATCCCTACAAACCCACACTAAACCTCACATACACAACTACCTACAACCCTAACCCAAACCCTAACCCTAAGGTCCGTCACTACCGCACACTTACCTGACCTGCTCCCTAACCCTAACTCACTTATCCCGCCCCTAACCCATACACAATCACTACCACACACTTACCTGACCCGGCTCCCTAACCCTAACTCACTTATCCGCCCTAACCCAAACACAATCACTACCGCACACTTACCTGACCCACTCCCTAACCCTAACTCACTTATCCCGCCCCTAACCCAAACACAATCACTACCGCACACTTACCTGACCCGCTCCCTAACCCTAACTCACTTAACCCACCCCTATCCCCACAGACCGTCAATATCCACACTTACCTTACTCGCACCCTAACGTCCGTCACTACCGCATACTTACACAGCCTTTTCCCATGTCGGCATCCTCGGCGTCGGTGCTTTCATCTGTCGGGTCGGTCTTCTGCACTGTCGATCTTCTGGGGCCCGTCGCGTCAGTCTTCTGAACTGTCGATCTTCTGGGGCTCGCGATTTCCGTGTCGATGTTCCGGCATGTCGTCTAACTGAGGTAGAACCACTGTAGCATACATCTGCAGTATATATATAATTATATCACATGTATATGTAGAAAGTGCATGCAGTAGATATATTCTTTATGCATATTATAATATGTCATCATTATTACATATAGACAATGTTGCATGAATACAAAGTAAGCATTATTGTGCTAACAAAAAAGTAACTTGTAAATAGGGTATAACAGAAAAAGGTCAACAGGCCAGTCATTCAGCAGGTAAATAAAATAAGCAAAATAAATAAAGAAGCAAATAAATACTTTTTCAGGTACATTAGCCTGCATGTTCTCTCTAATCCTACTGATATCCTCTCTGCTAAAATAAAAGCGAAGAATAATTACATCTATTGTGCTATGTCATCTTGTGGTAGGAACTGTAATTATACTGTAGTTACTTGACATGAGTTATTCCATTTCTCTGATGCATTCCATTCATTAGGAATTGGAAGGTTAGATGAGAAGCTTCATTCATCATTCACCAGCCCTAAAGGTCAGAAACCGTCCATGTACTGCTCACATCCCTGAGAATTAATTCAATTTTGACTTATTCAGTTTTCTAAAAGCTATATCCAAAGGTGAAGTAATTCATTAATTATGTATATACAATGCAATTAGAGGAGGCAATCCAGGAGGAGATAAGGGAAAAATTATGGAAACTGAAGATAGAGAAAGATGTAAGAAATTGGGGAAATATTAATGTACCTGAAAGAGTAGAAAGAAAAGACTGCAGAAGTTACAGGCAGTGCAATTTAGCAAATGGGCCGAGATGCCTCAACAGAAAGTATTACTTCATATGGTACATACAGTGTATTTATCACAGGGACTTGCCAACAGACACCTAAGATGTATAATCATAAAAACAGGAACCACAAACTTATAAAGAATACCACCAGGATGAAAGGAGGCAGCTGACCACTTTGTAGAAAATCCGTTTATTTAGCGCTTTCATCCTTAGTAAAAGAAGTTCATCAGGATACTGAAAACACACATAGCTCCATCTTTTATACCCAGCATGCTGCTGATGTTAAACAGTTAAAAATGAACATCTTAAAGGGCTATGTCTTGGCAACTGCAAACAAATACCACTATCTACCCTGGGTTAAATGAAAATATATCAATCAGTCCTGTCTTAAGACTAAAAGCAGCCTTAGTTTTATAAGTATTTCATGTTTTTAACAATTTGGCAAGGTGAAATGAATGTTTGTATATATGTGGAAAGTTCAGGACATAGCCCTTTAAGATGTTCATGTTTATCTGTTTAATTAACATCAACAGCATGCTGGGTATAAAAGATGGCACTATGTGTGTTTTCAGTATTCTGATGAAGTTCTTTTACTAAGGACGAAAGCGCTAAATAAATGGATTTTCTACAAAGTGGTCAGCTGCCTCTTTTCATCCTGGTGATATTCTTTACAAGTTTGTGGTTCCTGTTTTTATTAGTCATTGTGGAGTGATGGATGGAAGTGAGGTGACCAATTGCCTGTCCCCACAGGCATTGTTATCTGCTTACAATGAGTTAAATAAGTCAGTGGGGAACTTGACTTTTTAGTGGAGCAGCTTACCCAGCAGTCTATCAAGTCCTGTGGAAATGGATTGATTTTTTTCAGCTCATTTTCTTCGTGAGTGAACCCAAGATTCTGCAATTAGCCTTATTACTTCAGCTCAAAAGCAAGCTGAAGTTCCTGTTAACCAATCACAAAACAGTAATTTGCATAGAGGATCAAATGATGACATAATCAGAGGGGCGGAGCTTCATGCAATGGCGACTTTACACTGAAACAGTGGCTGGAAAAGGCTTCAGAAAATCATTTTGACTATCATTGTGTTAATTTGGACATAGGAACAGTTGATAAACAACTCAAAACACTAGAAGATACTATACTAAAATTCAGGAAACTGCAACTAGAAAACAGCTATTTTTGCAAATGTATTCGCACTGAACAAATACCAAAAGGATTAAGAATGTGGCAGTACCCCACTGGTCTACAGAGAGGCTCAAATTTACACACTGAACTCTTGAACTTATTCAACAAGCATGGCTGTGAATTATTACAGGTACTGTTGAAAGACAATGAAAGACAAATGTCTATTTTATCTGATACTATATTTAGACTTGATAACAGTTTACAGTCTGACTTGTTGTTTGAGAGTAAAACAGGGGAATATCTTGCTTTGTTTGTTAGGGTTGACCATTTGGTGGATGATTTAAAGGCTAAAAAAACAAAGAAATTGTTAAGAGACCAAAGACAATATGAAAATGGTATAGCATATCCATTACCTCCATTAAACAAGCATGTGAATAGTAACAACAACCATATGAGTAATGAACAGCCTGACAACAATTTTTCTCATGCCTCTTAACCAGTTATATCTGATAGCCCTGACCCTTTAGAATATCCTCCTCTGAGGAGGTCTGAGAAACTGATGAACCAGAGGAGGAATCAAACAACCCGCCTGAACCAGAACTTTTATGGGACCATTGGTGGGATCCATCAGTGGAGGGGGAGAGGCAATATGAGAGGGGGAGTCAATTATCATTGGAAAAACTGAGTGATTACAATGGCTGTGACAACGACTCTTGTGTTATTATTAACAACAAAAAACGTGATTTTAAAGTGTATAATTATAGTGATGTAAGCATTGATTCTTTTTATGCTGATATTTTTGAGAAAGGCTTGACTTTCGTTCCAGTTAGCAAGGTAAGGACTAATGAAGTTTTAGTTAATTTGAAACTACTTACAAGGAATTTGAACCTAGGTTTTTACTTTAAAAATTCCAGGGCACCAATGGAAATGAATAGTGGCCTTATTCGACCCAGTACTTTTAACCCCCCACACACACACACAATGGTCAGTACTTTTGAAAAATGATGTGAATGGGAAATCAAAGAATTACTAAAACATAATGGGCAAAAGAACATAAGGCTTGATAACTTAACATCTGAAGAAAGAAATGTACTAAGACAGATTTGTGAAAACTCTGAATTAAGGATGATGAATCCCAACAAAGGTGGGGGACTAGTCATTATGAATATTAATGACTACAACAACAAAATGTTCTCTATCCTTTACTGCAAAACATATGAAGAAGTAAGTATGAATGAATTAAATATAGCCTATCATGAGATAGACCTAGTATTAGAGGATTTATTACTGAATGACCAGTTAACCCCACCTGAATACAATTATCTTAAAGTTACACATCCCAGGACCCTTACAATATTTGTAATACCAAAGATTCACAAGGGTCTTAGTGGCCCCCTTAGACCCATTGTGGACGCTAAGGCTTCCAAAACCTTTACGATAGCAAAATGCATAGACTATCATACAAAAGCAGTTTTGGAAGACTATATATATATATATATATATATATATATATATATATATATATATATATATACAGTTTCAAAGATTCTTGGGATTTTTTTGACCAAGGTTTCCAATGACAAATTCAAAGTAGACACAATTTTTGCAACGATAGACATCAAAGATTTGTTTTCAGTGATCCCACACATGATAGGAATAGAATGGTTTTATCTATACTTATGTCAATATATCAACCTAGAACATGATCAGATTCTGTCCCTAAAGACTTTAATGGAAGTGGTGTTAGATAACAATGTTATCATCTTTGAACACCAACTATTCAGGAAAAAGTAGGGGGTGGCCATGGAGGCCACTTTTGCCCCCATTTTTGCCAACATTATATTGGTCTTTTGGGAAATTAATTATGTCATCAATTCTGAATTTGCAAAATGTTGGACCTTATATGGTCGCTTTTTGGATGACATCATTATTTTTTGGAATGATGTGAAAAATTAGACCAGTTTTTTTGAGTATATACACAATGCCACCGACTTCTTAAAGTTTACTATGACTGTATGTGAAGAAAAGGTTAACTATCTAGATGTCACTATTAGGAAAAACAAAACTAAGACCAAATTTGAATCTACTATCTACAGGAAACCAATGTATTCCAATACGTTACTACACTTCAGCAGTTGGCATCCCATCCATCAGGAAGAATCTTTATAAAAGGGCAGTATGAATGCTTGACAGGCATGGTGTCTGAACATAGTAAATTTGAGGTTCAATGCAACATTTTACATGACATGTTAACTAAAAGAGTGTACCCCACCCCCTTCCTGAACAATATATTCAATGAGGTAAAATAGAAGAGGACTGGGGGTTACTACCTACCTTTATTAGGGATCCATAGGGAACAAATGTCTACAAACAAAATAATCTGGAAATATATTGTTGATTGATAAGTATATTTCTTGGCATTTTAAACTTTCAGAGTTCTGCATTGTCTTAATTTTGCCTGACTGAATTGTTTTATATATTTTCTGGCATAGTTTTCTGTTTCTCATCTGTCCTGAAACTGTTTACCCCCTATTTCTGAGGTGGAGTTTATAAAACTGGTCCAACAGCTTGGCTTGCTTATTTAAAAATAGTTTCTGTTTGTAAATTCCTCCATACAGTGTTAGAAACTCCTGGTGTTTGGCTGGTGTGTGATTCTCAAACAATCGGGAAATATATCGCTGATTGATAAGCATATTTCTTGGCATTTTGACCTTTCAGAGTTCTGCATTGTCTTAATTTTGGCTGACTGAATTGTTTTATATATTTTCTGGCATTGTTTTGTGTTTCTCATCTGTCCTGAAACTGTTTACCCCCTATTTCTGAGGTGGAGTTTATAAAACTGGTCTAACAATTTTTGTGTTATCTGATTGCTTTAAGGCTTGCTTATTTAAAAATAGTTTCTGTTTGTAAATTCCTCCATACAGTGTTAGAAACTCCTGGTGTCTGGCTGGTGTGTGATTCTCAAACAATCTGGAAATAAATTGCTGATTGATAAGTATATTTCCTGGCATTTTGACCTTTCAGAGTTCTGCTTTGCCTGACTGAATTGTTTTATATATTTTTTGGCATTGTTTTCTGTTTCTCATCTGTCCTGAAACTGCTTTTCCCCTCCCCCCCATTTTATTCTTGTGGTGTTGTTATAGTTGGTGACTTTGCAGTTGCCCGCCCCTACTGTAAATTTGATATGGGACACCCTTCCTAGTCTGGTGTTCACTCTACTTAATACAGAGAGAACATTTGAGAAGGCCAACCAACTTAGGTCCTTAACCTTGAATTTTTCTGAATGTTTCTTCTGCTCCTTCTTCCTCTCTCCTTGTACTTTAGTTAAACAAATTGCACTTTATTTTGCTTTTGCATCTTCTTAAAAGTACTCAATTGTATTTATTTTGCTCCATTTATTACTGCTTGGTAGTAGCCTGATTAAATTGTAACTGTTATTCTAAGCCTTTTGGTTTAAGCACTTGGGCTCCAGACCAGTTGTTTTACATGAAGACGGTTTGTGGTCTGCACTGTTGTGGCAGGACAGGTAGCTTACATCCTTCTACATTGAGAATTGCTGAGTGAAGGTTCAGTGTCTGTTATTCTAAAAGTGTGTTAGTTCTGGTTAAAGCACAGTTTTGAGCTTTTTTACTGGTTAACTGGGTAATTTGTTTAAATCAGTTTGCTTGTTTTCTATTGTTATATAAAAAATGCATTTTATTCATCTGCTTTTACTGTATTTGTGTTTCTTTCTACTTTATTACTTTATTTTGCTTTTGCTGCTTGTTCTTAAAAGTACTCAATTGCATTTATTCTGCTGCATTTCAGACCAGTTTTTTATTATAAGATAGGTTTGTGGTCTGCACTGTTGTGGCAGGACAGGTAGCTTACATTCTTCTAAGTTGGGAGTTGCTGATCTTAGTATCTGTTATTCTAAAAGTGTATTAGTTCTGGTTTAAGCACTTGGGCTTCGGGCCAGTTATTTTACATTAAGAAGGTGTGGTCTGCACTCATGTAGGAGGAGAGGGTAGATTATGCCCTTCTGAGCTGGGAGTTTCTGGTTAAAGGCTTATTGTGCCTGCTTATTTGAACTGTTTCTTTCTGAAATTGCTACACCTTGTTTGCTGTAGCATAGACAAAATTCAGACATGCTGAATCTAGCTTTGGTTGTATAACTTGAGCACTAATCCAGACCATTTTTTTTGGAGAAGGTTCCCTTGCACCCTAGTGGCAGGAGTGTGCAGTTAGAACTTGTCTGATTGAAGACTGCTGGAACAGGGCTCAGTTTTTAGCTTTTTATTGGGTAATTGGTTAATTTGTTTAAATCAGCTTGCTCATTTGCTGCTGTTATATAAAAGAAAATACACTTTATGCATCGCCGCTTAGCTAGGGTTAAACTATTCCCGGTGCCACAAAGTCTGCTCTTCAAATTTTCCCTGAAAACTAGCCAGTTTTTTTAGTTTTAGCACTCAAATCTGTTTCTTTGAGCTCAGCAATTGTTCAGAACTCATTGTAAGCACAAAATAAGCTACAAATTGCTACAACACTCAACTTCCCTCACTTGTCTAGAGGAAAACAGTTTTTAGTACTTAATAAATAAGCACCTATCCAGACATGTTTAAGGGTCAGCTCCTGGTGTTTTCACCTGTCTACCTGATGAATCTGGACATCATGGGGCAATGCAGCAATTTCCTCATGTACACAGACAACCCTCTCCTCCTACCACCCAACACTACAACCTGTAAGAGGTGCACTTATATAGCCAAACTGGAAACAAAGCTCTCTTCACCCAAGACTGGACTAGACAGTCAAGAGGAGAAGGTAAACACTTGCACCACACCACACTCATCACATAGTCCCTCAAATCCTACACCATCAAAACAGATACAAAGAAACACAAAACACACACCTACATGGAGGCTCTCAATAAAAATCTGCTCAAGCAACAGAGACCTTCAAAGCAGAAACACAAGCAACCTCCACCACCCCAACACAACCCCAAATGACACATAACCCACAAACTCAGTGTGCCACTCAACCACAGCGCATAAGTCATAACAACGTACCCAAAACTCTAGTCATAGGTGACTCTATATTCAGGCATACTGATGTTCTACTCACCAGGCTAAACAAGGAGAAAGTTACTGTCAGCTGCCTGTCAGGTGCCAGGATTTGCCACATAATGCATGCACTCAGGTCACTCCACAACAAGTACAAATGTGACTCTGTCATTTTCCTTGTTGGTGTGAATGACCTGAGACATACCTCCCTGTACTACATGAAAAGAGACATGGAGGAGCTCTCCGATCTTTTAGTCCAGGCAGGTATGACCCTAGCCCTGAGTAGTATCCTGCTATCACCCAGAATGATACCTCAGTACAAGGATAAAATGACTTCAACAATTGGCTAAGCTTCTGGTGTCATTCTAAGGGGATCCAGTATCTATCTGCCTGGGATGACATGATCAGCAGACCATGATGCTTTGCCAGACATGGCCTGTACCTGTCGCCCTTGGGATTCCGGATACTGGCTAAGGTTCTTCCCACCCCTATAGTGCCTTTTTTAGGCAAGGTTCAAATGACAAATTCACCACCATAACAGGTACAAGCAAGCAAAATCTGAGGGTAATGCTACTCAATGCTAGAAGTCTATACTTCAAAATGCATTCACTCGAGTCACTCCCTAAAACGGAGAACATCAACATCTGTGCAGTGACAGAGACCTGATTCAAGGCTACAGAGAGCACTCCTGCATTACCAGGCTATAATTCATACCACACCTTTTAGCCTCCTAACCTGGATCAAAGCACTAAAGACGGAGGCGTGTCCATATTTATTAAGGATATCCACACCTCCAGGCTAGTTGCTCAGCATAATGCATCCGAGATTATCCAAGTGCAACTAACTCTGGGCAAGACCGCAATCCAAATTGTAACTTGCTACAGATTCCCCACCATGCCCCAGGATTCCCACTCCTCATTTCTTGATACACTAGAAAATATTAGGTTACAACCCAACACCTTCATAATGGGTGATTTCAACTACCCCACTATTAACTGGGAAAACTACTCATGTACCAACTCTTTTGCTCAACGTTTTCTGGAATTCATAAATTCCAACACCTTGGATCAACTTATCCACACCCCCACCAGGGCAGCAATATCCTAGACCTGGTCATTACCAACATGGGTGACCGGTGTTCCACACCAGAGGTCAATTCCTTGTTGGTCAGATCCGACCACAAGTTAATTACCCTAGACATCAACATCCCGCCCCCACCCCCCACCCCCATTAGGTAAACCACTGTAAAAAAATTTTCCAAAGCCAACTTCACACTTCTTAATACAGAAGTGGCAAACTTGACAACACTCATGCAGATGGACAATAGAGGTACGACTGCTGAATACTACTTTATAAACACTTGCATGAGTGCATGGATCGTGCTATCCTTAACAGAACTAAGATGCTATCCTCCAAAAAAAGGAAGCTAATCTGGTGGTCCCCTGCCATAAACAAACTCTACAACAGAAGAAAGAAACTGTTGCAAAAAAGAGTAAAATCCCATGATTGGAGGAACTCCCTGGTCAGCCTCGGTAAGAAGCTGTGATCCCTCATAAAATCCTCCAAAGCTAGTTATGAAAAAAAAATCACCACTAATTCTAAGACAACCACAAAGCATTCTATAGCTATGTCAAGAATCTCAATGGCAACACTCAGATCTGCTCTGAGTTACAGCACAATGTCACAAAATATACAGAACCAACTGATATTGCCAACATCCTGGCAGATAGGTTCAGTGCTAACTTTACCCATCTCTCACCCCCTAAAGGGCCCATCTCTATAACAGAAAAATGCAAAGTTCCTGTAATCATGGCTGCACAGGTAAAAAACACACTCTCCAAAGCTGATAACACGGCATCCATGGGACCTGACAACATCCCATGCTGCGTTCTACATGAACTACAGAATGAACTGGCACCCCACCTAAGCATCATGTTCAATCATAGCCTCACCTCAGGCTTTGTTCCCACTGAATAGTGCACAGCAACAGTTATCCCACTCCACAAAGGGGGAGCCACCACGGACCCTGGGAACTACAGCCCCATTAGCCTAATGAGCCTGGTCTGCAAGGCCATGGAATGTATCATCTTGGAACTTATAAACAAAGACATTGGTAATCTCCAAACTCTGGACCCCACCCAGTTCGGGTTTGTAAAAGACAGATCATGTTTCCTAAACCTGATAGACTTCTTTGAACTAGTCACCAAAGCATTAGACGAGGGTAAGGTGGTTCACACAGCCTATCTAGATCTCACCAAGGCTTTTGACACCATCCCCCACTCTGGAATTATAGATAAACTCACTAAACTAGGTATAAATCCCTATGTCACAAGATGGGTTGCCAACTGGCTCACTGACAGAACCCACACTGTGAAAGTAGCAGACTCCAAATCCGACTTCAAACCAGTGACAAGTGGAGTACCACAGGGTTCAGTCCTGGATCCTCTCCTGTTTGATATCTACTTTTCTGAAGTACAGGCTAACACAGAAGGTCTTTGGCTAACAAAGTTTGCAGATGACTGCAAACTAAGAGCCATAATTGAAACTCTTAACAATGTGGACATCCTACAAAAGGGCCTCACTGAGACAGATGTCTAGTGTCAAAGCCATGGCCTCAAGCTCAATGCCAAAAAGTGCATTGTCATCCCCTTTGGTAAAAACTCAGTACCCATGAGCTACCACATAGGTGGTAGTCTACTTAACACCGAAAGTGTGATAAGAGACCTTGGGACACAGGTGGACAGTAGTCTCTTCTTTGATAATCACATTGCCACAGTAGTCAGGAAATCTTTCTACATGGCACACCTCATCACAAAAGGTTTCTCATCCAGGAAAAAAGAGGTCATTGTTCCCCTCTACTCATCACTCATTAGAACCGCTATAGAGTACAATGCCCCTTTTGGTATGTACCTCACAAGATATCTACAACAACTGGAAAGGCTGCAGAAATACCTCACAAAGAGGATTACCAGCCTCAAACAGATGCCCTATGCAGACCGTCTCAAAAAACTCCAGCTTTACTCCATTGCCTACTCTGAGGCGATCTCTTCCTAACATACAAAGCTATGTCAAACCCACAGCTGTTGGACATGCCCCACTTAAAGAAATCCCAATCCCTCTGAGCTACACACTCTAGGGAACTAAACCTTGTCATCACAATAAACAGAACATGCTGGAGGGATAGATTCCTGTCCCAGGGACTTACCATACTCTGGAACAAACTACCCATCTATATCAAATAAAGCTCCTCATTATCACTCTTCAAGAAAAATCTTGATGCTTGGATGAAATTCATCCCAGGGATCATCTCTGGGGCTCTGCTCGACAGGGTCACAGGAAAATAATTTTCTTGGGTGACGAAATCCAGGGTACCTTTTTGGCTAGGCTTATATAGGCCCTAGGCCCAATAGCCTAGTACCTATCTATGAACCTATGAACTGTTATTGATGAATACAAAATTCTCCAGATTTACTATTCCTATGTGCAGGACTAGCTTAGTCATGCATGGAGGTGGCTGTTTAAGAGCAGGATGGCAGCGCGCAATGCATAGTAATGAAGCACGCTGCCTGAGCTTCTAATCTCACACGGAGCATGTAAGAGTGCATAAGGTGTGTCTGAGAGCAGAGCTCTCAGAATATACATGCCCCCCAATGAAGAACAGCAGAAAGGGCTAAGAAATGAGTGAGACCGCTCATAGGTGTACAACAGCAAAAGTATACAGAAATAAAATGAACAAACCCATTTCTTTTTTTTTTTAAATCCGATTAAAGCTAACCGTTGGTGCGCTGGTGTGCCCATCGCTTAGCTACAGTCAATGCAGCTTAAATGGCTGAAGGGGATAACAAGGAAGATATATGGAAATGAAGCAGCATAGCAATAGTATAGTGGGCTGAGCATTCACCTTACAAGCAGGCATTCCCAGTTCGAGTCCCACTGCAGCACATTCCCTTTTCCATGGCAAAGCATGTTATGACTAATATTTATGTTGCATAACCCACTATATAACATATATTTATGAACTGGTGTGCTGCAGTAAATGCACATGTGAGGTGTCAGTATCATAATGAATAAAGCACTAATAAGCAGGTTTAAGCACCAATAAGCAGTAGTAAGCATATTTAAGCACTAGTAAGTGGGTTTAAGCCCTTTTGTGCAGGGGTAAGCAATGCACACACAGGTTAAGCAATTCTGAAGTGAACTCTCTGTGAGCATATGTAACCGGAGGTTAGCATTGCTTATCCTCACGCAAACCCACATACAATTGCTCAAAAGTGTCTTAATCACTCTGTATCCAATGGCCCTTGTTCTGCCCATAAACAAAATAAACAGCCACAAAGGTCTTGAACTCAGGACCCTATACACCATAGTTGCAGTAATTAACAACCAAGCCATCACAGAAGTACAGAAGAATGAGGTATCAGCAAATAAGTCTTCACCATAGTAAAATCAAACTGAACCTGTGAAAGGAATCAGCATACAGACATATGTGCATTAACCCACTACATAACATAAATATGTGAACTGGAGTACAGCAGTAAGCCCAGAAGTCAGGTGTAATTGTAATAGAATGTTGAAGTCCCCAGTAAAACACAAGGACCCCATACAGTGTATGTACACATGAATCATGGATACCAGGCATACATATAAGGTGTAATGAATAATAAATCAATGCCAAAAAGGAATTATAATGCAAAGTCTAATGTAAGCAATGCTAGGCATTGCACAGGCCAGCGTAGGCAGTGTAAGCAATGTGTAGGCTAGCTAACTCAGTGTGTGCCCACAGGTATACCCCTTTAAACAATGCCAACCCTAGGTAAGCAGGTTTGCCCATAGCCTAGCCTTTTCAAAATTGGCCAATCACGGAATAGTGCAGGAATTCTGCCCTACTTAAACCCAAGAGGTGGGAATACATCTCATAACTGGTTGCAGCTTCCCCTTGCAGGTACCATGTCAGGAAGGGGAGAAGGTGTGCGCTTTCGGGTGCAGTGCTGGTGCATCCAGGAGTCCAGAGTCATGGCAGGACTCCTTGTCAAAGACCATGAATAGAGACTGCTGCAGGGCCAGTACCAGGGCTCCCAATATAAGGTGGAGGCCTGGGACCATCTCACCCGTGACCTCACCAGTGCCACTGGCATACCCCGAACTGGTGAGCAGGTCAGGCATCACTATGCCAACCTGTAGCAGTGTAAGGGGAACCTCTTGTAGCAGTGGATCCAAGAGGCTAGAGTGGCAGGGGATGTTCCAGTTGTGTGTAAGTATCACCCCACTATGTGTGTAATAATTGCCAGCTCATGTATATCATGGATAGGTATGGCTAAATATTCCTCTTATGTCCCTCACAGCTGCAATGGAGTGGGCCATGAACCAGGAGGCCCATGTCAGTCGCCTGGCAAAATTGCAATGTGAGGAAGGTCAATAATACTCATGCATTTACTGTCATAAGAAATAAAGCTAAAAGTAGTAGTAAATCAGTTGCCTGTATAAAACCTGTATTGTTCAATGCAAGTACTGCATACACCAGAGAATATAGCAGGAAGAGTCTCATATAGTTTGTATATAAATAAAATGGTAACAGCCTGACAATAAAGGTCTAACTGCTGGACTGCATGTTTATACTCTGGTATCATATGGTAATGTAGATTTGCAATCATGTAATACTACTGTTGTATTAAGCACTGTTACCCACACCATGCACCATAAATTGAATGTGTAGGAATGCCTGTATATGACTGGTGTAATCCCCAGAGGCCATTTAGTACAACTGAGAGACACATAGACAGAAAATGAGGAAACCGCAGACAACAAAACTCAAATAGCAAATGCAACTGAGATGTGAACTGTTGTTTTTTTAGCATACACAGCTATGGTTTGAATCCTGCCAGTGACAGTAGTCTGCATACAGAATCATGCCCCACAACTGTACAGATATGTCCAGAATGTCCAGTAAAGTGGCCTATATTGGTTGACTATCAACCTGTTCCCCCTGGGAAATCAGTGGGATGATCCCAGTCATATAGGCAGCAAACAGGAAATACAGCTGGTTGACACACATCTATGAGAACAAAGTTGGCACACTAGCAACTCCCAAAACCTTATGAGACTAAGAAGTCATGTATATCCCATTTACACTCCCAACTTGTCAAGTTGTGGCCAGAGTGTGTATAGTAACCGAGTGAGATGTATGTGCATAATAGTAATGTGGAATCTGGTACTGTGTGTGGGAACATTCAGTTAGTGCTAACAAACATTTCTTCCACAGGTCTGCCAGATACCAACACTGTGCCCAGAAATACAAGACTGATACCCTGTACTGGTACTGTTTGCACTGGTATTGTATGGCATTGTGACTGATGCAGTTGCCCTGAAAAATGAGGTATTACACATCACTGTCGCCCACACTGTCCTACAAAATATTACTGTCTAGGAGATCTGTATAAGAATGTTGTAATGCAAGGTCAGAATGCAAAAGCACAGGGGATTAATAAGACAGAAAGCAGATAGGAGATATACAGCAATATCTATATAGCAGACACAACTGTGATGGACAGTGTTTAAGTTGTAGCAGACACAGCCATGGTCTGAATCCTGGGAGTGGATGTGGGCTGCATACAGAATCATACCCCACAACTGTACAGATGAGGCCAAAATGTCCAGTATATGGGCCCGTATCTGCTGCCTGTCCCCCTGTCCCCCTGGTAAGTCTGTGGGATGATCCCAGATGTTTAGCCAGCAAACAGGGAATACAAGTGATTGTCAAACATCTATGAGAGCAAACCTGTCACTGTAGCAACCCCTGAACCTGTTAGGTGAGTAATATGCCAAGTATGTCCTGTCTACACCCCCATGTTGTCAAGCTGTGACTAGAGTGTGTACATAACAGAGTGAGATGTATGTGCATAATACTAATGTGTAATCTGGAACTTTGTGTGGCAACAGTCAGGTAGTGCTAACAAACATTGCTCCCACAGGTACGTTGGATACGAACACTGTGCTGAGGAATACAGGCCATTATAACCTGTACTGGTATTGTAGGGAATTGTGCGTGTTGCAGTTTCTCTGAATAATAAAGTATCACTGATCACTGGAACCCACACTGTGCTACATAATATAACTATGTAGGAAAGCATATATATGTGTGTGTTAGGTCACTAAAGGTTGAAGAGGGCAATATTTTACATATGTCCCGGCACACTTGCATGTGGTCAACACATGGCCAGAGTCTGTGCAGAAAGAGTTGAATAGCTATGTGCACAACATCAACTTGGAATCTGTGAGTATGTATAGAAACAGTTAGTTAGTGTTAACAAACATTCCCTCCACAGGTATACCAGGTAAGAGGTGTATACTGCAGGTAAAACCAGTTCATGTCTAATGATGACGACAGCCATAGCACTGTCCAAACTAAGGCTATAGGGTAGTGTAGTAATACTTGTAAGGTACAGATAACAACACTGACTAGGAAAGTAATGTGGACTACAAGAATATACTAGCTGCTAATTGACATCTTTCTCTCCCCCACCATATCTCCAACAATAATCAACATACCTACCCCAACTGGTATATAATGACACCTATGTTCTGATAATGTCCAATTGTTTGATAAATATTTTAATTGTTCCCATGCATGTGCTATATTGAATTATTCCAACATTGGTGGCATGGTGCCATCAATGTACCTGCATGCTGTTCTTATTACCACTGTGGTCCCATATATGCATCTGTTCTGTTTGCTATGCAGCTATTCCATATCTGGTGTCTGGATTAATGGGAATATCTATGCATGCTGTTATACCTAACCCTGGAATGTGTTGACTATTACTAACCCACATATGATGATGAACTCTAAACACTATAGCACGTTTGGGGAGGCTGGTCCCAACAGACCCACCTGTCCCACCTCAGCTGACCATGGCACTAGGGACCAGCATGTCTGAGGTCCAACCCGGGACTTCCCTGTCCATTGGTCCTGCACCACCTTTGGGTGGAACTGCCTCAGAGAATGGGGCTGGCTCCCCCGGGAGCGGGCGCGAACAGGTACCTATCACCCATCGCCAGGTCGGGTCATGGTGCATAGAGAGATCAACCAGCAGCTTGGTGATCTTCTACTCCAGCTCGAGAGCCACATGTCAAAACTAGAGCATCAGTCTGGCTCTGTGACTCAGCCCCCAGCACAGCCACCATCGGGGCTGTGAAGGTGTAGTGGTGACTACTCATGGGTGGGGACCTCAGTCCCACTGTTTCCACTAGGGGGCTCATGTGCTTCCGATTTCCCAACACCCCTCCCCATCAAGGTGTTTACCCCCCATATGTGTCATATACCGCCCCTGTATGCATCTTGTTTGTCTTGTCTGTTAACCTACCCAACTTACCTCCCCAAATATACCTACTACCCCTCCCCAACATCCCACTCTCACCTGAAAAGAAAAGGGCAACCTGTTCCCAAAAAAAAAATCTCGTCCCATACATAGCTGTCCATTTCTCACACATGTCCACTGGACACATGTAATCTGGGTTAATTGGCATCACAACTTATTACTGTTGCCCTAATCCCCACCCAAGGGTTTGAGTGTCCAAATCTACCTCCAAATTCAGTGTATATGCACAGCTGTTGCTGTAGAAGAAATGGGCAGCTATGGACCTTCCCTACACCCTTCCTGCACATCCATGGCTATTTTCCCTACTGTCTTTCCCTTTTTGTGCCCCTTTTTCACCACTTTCATATCAACCCCTT
>NC_056745.1:332965690-333193190 GCF_019279795.1 Protopterus annectens | reverse complement strand
GACTGCATTCCAAGGTAAACTAGTATGTACACACAAACCCTGTAACACCAGTACTATACAAAGCATTACACAACTCTACTCACACTCTGTAGTTCTGGAACCTCCTACAAATATGTAGCTGGCCTGAGTGTGCAGGTTCTCCTGTAAGAGGTATTGCTACCTGCTGTCTGTAACACTGATACCCACACACAGGAAGGATGTCCATCACACAGGAAAGGTAAAGGGACCATGCCCACATGATGTAGGGATTTATAGTAGGTGGTTGCCATGACAGTGGTAATTGGAATGCAGTTAGCAAGTGGAGGACACCAATTGGTGCAGAAGCCATCACCTGATCATGTGCATCACCTACTAAAGCCATGATGCAATCTATTCAAAGCAGCTCATTCCATTTACTGGAGAGAGACAGAGAGACAGAGAAAGAGAGAAAAAAATTCCAAAACAAAAATCCTAAGGCAAAGGCATATTAAAAGCCAAAGGAAGAACAAACCATCATTCATCATTTATTCATCAAGACATCATTCCCACAACATGTATGTGAAGTATATATACATGTAATAGAATGTAGTACCTGGTCCATAATAATGGGATAGATGATGTGGAATGATTTATATGTGCCATCAGGTGTTGTGATGATGTTCAGCTGAACAACTGCTATGGACAATAGTGTCTGTCCCTGTGGGTAGTGAGCCATAGCCGTCAAATGTGGAGGTCAGCACTAACTGACAAGATGTAAGCCATCATATTGTGTGTTGTGTAATGGGAAGTATGTATATTACGTGGCCAGTAGCTGGTGGTGGAAGTAATACCATTATGTTGGACACATGGGACCCATGGCCCACCACTGGCAGGATACTCATGTTAATCTATAATGTAGCATGCAGGAATGCCATAGGTGTGTAATAGGGTTACCTGCAATCAGGTCCTACATATACCCCCCTAATGTCAGGCCATGTCCATTTGTGGCACCTGTCTGTGTTGTAGCAAGGCAGAACAGTGCAGCTGTGCAGGAAGGTGTTGTGAGATTGTTGACCTGATGTCTGAATGTACCCCACATATAGGCATGCATATGTGTACATATGTCACATATATAATATATATATATATATATATATATATATATACATATATATATATTGGCATGTATATCCACAAACAGATACCCATGTGTAGACATATATATGAGCACATATATACATCACATATATAGATATATACCTATATGCACATGTCTACATATATACAAACACACACACAAACATATATGTATGTAAAGACATGTCCCCTATATTACTACCACAGTGATGTGTACTATGTGTGAGGCACCAGCACACATAGCAATACACACAAATATCTACAGCTGGCAGTGTGTGCAACATGGACGGGTATGTCACGTTAGTCCCGTGTTGGGACCACATTACCCCCGTCTGTGAAGTATGCAATGGGAATATGGGGAAATATGGCAGGTATACTTGTGAAGGTGGTCAGGGTTGGTAGATATAGAGGACAGTCTACAGGGGTGGTATTTGACACATGTGGTGGGTAAACACCCTGGATGGTGTGTTTGGTGTGTGATATGGACACCCCATGGGCCCCAATATGGGCACAATGGAAACAAGCCTCCCATCCACTGCTACTCACAACAGCAGTCCACATCCTGAAGGTGCCTGGCCTGGAGGCTGAGCAGGTGGAGCATGTCAACCCTGTGAATGTGTACTGGGTGACTCAGACTGATGTAGCATATCCCACAAGTGTCTTTGGAGCCTGGCATGGAACAGACCCTAGACCTGACCTCAATGGATGGGAACATGTCTGTGTGTGCCCCTGGGGGGGACAACATCCCCTGGGTTGGTTCCACCTGATGGTATTGCCGGACCAGTACATGAGGAGACCCCAGGTTGGGACACACTAGTGATGTGGCCAAGTATCATGGACAGATGGGTTTGGAGAGGTTGTTCTGCTGGCCAATAGAACATGCACATGTTATTGGGTCATTGTTATAGAACATACATTGGTAGTGATAGTTTACACAATCCCGGAACATGTCCAACAGTATGTATAGATATCCCAGATAACACAGAATGTCAGGTGTGCAGCAATCCCAAAACAGCCATAGCACTGGCATATATGGGACCATAGTGGCCCTGACAATGGCATGCAGGTGAATAGTCTGTAACAGGCCAGCAATGACAGTGTCCACACAGGGGACATGGCTACAATCACATAGCAGAAAGTGTGGTACAATACAGTATCTGTCCCACTGCTAAGTAAGTTGTAGCCATACCTAATGAGTTGTGTGTACAGTTTGTTAAAGCTGATATGGTGGGGAGTGACAGAGAGGTGTATTATGAACTGTGATAACCTTGCTGTATGAGTTGCTCAGACCTGTTTCCATCTTTGTCTTAGTTCACAGTTCATAGTTCATAGGTTAGTACTAGGTTAACTGTCCTTGCAAGCCATTTTAAGTCTAGCCAATTATCCCTTGTGAGACTCAAACTCTGCACCTTGAGTATGTAAGGCAAACACCTTAACCATTAGGCCACCCTCCCAAGTCATTCAGCTAAGATGTCACATGCACGCTTGCCCACCTATTCAACAATCACACCTGATCTAGCACTACCCAGTGCTAGGTTCATAGGTTCATAGGAGACTCAAAAGGGTCAATGATGTCAGACTGCAAAACCACAGTTACATTGGTGTGCTGCTGCAGTCCAGGGGATCACCTCGCCATGGGGGGTGCCATGCCATCCATCCCCTGACACATGTGGAGGAGCTCCTGGCCAGCCTCGTGGCACCTGCCCATCTTGCCAGCCACCAACCAGTGGACACCTTCATGCTGGTGCAGGGGCACACACATCAGTAGACCACTGTTGTGTATACATCCACATTGGTACAGGTAGATCATGCATATCTGACATATCATAGATATATTGTGTTGCTGCATTGTGGTGATAAAAGATGTCCAGATGTGGTAATATTATGGAAATGTACCATTGATGTATTGTAATACTGCACCCACCCTGTAGCACTGCCACAGGTGTAGCCACTGACATTGCATCTCTCACCCTCTTATGTAGGTCCCTCTGGGATACCACCAAGGCAGCAGCCTGTAGCTGGTGAGTATGGTTTAAGTAGATGCTTGCCAACACACCAGACATGTAACGGTGATGGTATATTCCATGCACACATCTAATACAACTACCCTGAATGCATGCTGTACATGTGCATGTATTGTTGCTGTGAAATGCATGGTGTCACAGGGGTGACCATGATGGGGTATTGGAAGGGTATGTCAGACACCTGCATGATAACTAACATCCTGTCATTGTGTAATGTGTCCACAGGGAGTAACATAATGGTGGTAGACATGGCCTACAGTAGGGACATACTTGGAACAACACCCATATACACTGCAACACCAGTGTATATACCTGTAGAACAATGGCAACTGCTGCAGAGATACACTATGGCATAAGGCCTAACAGTAGTCCACACTATCAGCTGGGTCTAGGCTGCAACTTGTGGTGTTCAGTGTATATGAAACTGCAAAGTGACATACATGTGTAGGGCTTACTTGTCATGCATCTGCATAAAGGCTGAAGGGGAGGTTCAGCATGACACACGAGTGCACTGCAGCAGGGATCCTAAGGATGCTAGGACTGGCTCTATCTGCACCTAGTCAGATTCAGGACCTGTGGCAGCTGTAACCCTACACCCACAGCAATAGTGATGGCAGTGTGTGAACACCATGGGATGTGCACATGAGTAGACCTTGCAATCATGCAGAATAGGGGGACATGTTTAAGGGCAGATGGAACATACACTGGCAAATCCAGATGGCCCATGCTTGTATACCCCTGCCACGAGTAGTGACTGCTCTAGTACACACAACAAGAAGTGTGATAAACCGGCATGATAAGGGTGTGCACCCATATGCCTACATGGTGTGTATGCATAGTGGTCAGCATCCGCACACATAACACAATCTGTAGACAATGCATGTGAAAGTACAGGACACATGTCACATATCGGGCTCGTGTACTGCTAAGATATGTGGTGATGTGGTCCCATGGCAGATCAAGGATGGGTGCATCAAATCAATAAATGTGTGTACACCACCATAGCCATGGTATGCTCTGATGGTTGTCAGTGTAAGAGTATTAGATTGGTCATACATGGTCTGTTGATGTTGACAGCTGTAAATCAGGCATCAGGCATTCACCATTGACAACTGTCCACATATCATCCCAGGTATGTGTTGCTGAAAAACATAGGGGCTGTGAGCAGTAAATCTGACATAACTGACACAATACTACACATTCTGCAATGGGTTGTACACCTGTGAGTTGTGGTGCACAGCACATGGCACGTTAGCAGAACAGGTGCACAGAAATACTGTGTACATGGGTGCAGTGGTATCCAGGGGAAGGGGAATCACCTAGTGACACAGCACATGCATCACACACATGTATTCTGTTGCTAGCATGGATTGACTATAGCTGAACTGCATGCTGTTCTATACCATATGTTCTGCATGTTTACAAATGGATAATAGGAGGACTGTGTGTACTATCATTGTGCAACCTCATGTGTGTGTGTGTGTGTGTGTGTGTGTGTGTGTGTGTGTGTGTGTGTGTGTGTGTGTGTGTGTGTCCTGGTTGTTAGAAGTGGAGGGAGTGTGCATGTGTGTAGTTGTGTGGGTACTGCTATGTTAATGAGTGGTATCAATGTATATATGTTAAAGTGTGATGCAGGATGGGGACTGTCTGTAAATGTGTGTGTGTGTGTGTGTGTGTGTGTGTGTGTGTGTGTGTGTGTGTGTGTGTGTGTGTGTGTGTGTGTGTCTGTGCGCATCCTGGTTGTTAGTTTCTCTGCAGGGTCACTCTAGCGAAGTGGAGGGAGGTAGATACATGTAGGATGTGTGTGTGCATGTGTGTAGTTGTGTGGGTGTTGTGGCCACTTGTATAGGCATTTAGAAGACTGCTATGTTAATGAGTGGTATCAATGTATATATGTTAACAAGTGTGATGCAGGATGGGGTAACACATGGACACATATGTGGGACTGTCTGTAAAGCCATGGACAGGTAGGTATTATGGAGGTGTGTGTGTGTGTGTGTGTGTGTGTGTGTGTGTGTGTGTGTGTGTGTGTGTGTGTGTGTGTGTGTGTGTGTGCTGTTAGGCAATGCTGTATAGGTTTTAAAGTGCGTTTATTGTTTTTCCCCACAGTTGTTGAGGTTGGTCAGGGTCCCTCCTGCATGCCATCTGATGTTGGTGTCCATACAGACACCGAAGATGATGATATTAATGTTGAGGCACAGGTGGGGTTGCCAGTGGCTGACAATGCACCAACATTTGAAACCCCCTTTTAGCCACCCCAACCCCGCACACAGTTTCAGTGCCTATACACACCCCATCATCAGTGGCCATAGAGGGGAGGGACAGCTGGTTTTCAGTGGCAGTGCACAGGAAAGTGTGGTAACCATGTCTACTGTTTCTGGTCACAGCAGGCATAGCCGGATGTCCGGCAGTGAACCACATAGGCAGATGTCCCAGGGTGCTCATGGTAGAACCACTGGACATGCAGAGGGCTGCTTTCACATCTGCCAATGACAACGCCTGTGAACTGGCTGGTGCCATCCGTGGAGATTAACTAAGTTCAGGACTAACTACAGTCTAGTGAGATGATGTCCCTCATCGACTGTGGTCTGTCCATGCTTGAACATGTGATGGGAGTGCGGTGATGACTGCATAGACGTAAGCCAGCAACGCCGACAGCTGGTAGTCAACATGGATGTGCTAGGACACCAAGGGGCTCCTGTAGAGGCAGTAGCAGCCCCAGCAGTACAGGGGGTGTGCTGTCCACACCACACCACAGCAGGTCACGTATATGTAGTCCTGGCCAGTCCCAGGAGGGACCTGGTACCAGTGGACAAATGTCATCAGCAGGTGAGAGTAGCACATTGAGGCCTGTACCTGGACATGCTTGTGGAACTCCTGGCAGGTACAGTCCACATGTCCATGGCCGGAGGCAGTGAACTGCACACCCTGCCAGGTATGGTCTGCAGCTGTCCATAAACACCTGTGTAGGGCAGCCACATGGCAGAACCATGTGCATGCATACCCACACACTATGCAAACACACGTAGGGCAACCCCATACCTACAGCCACCACATCACCTCACCCAGCTCCCAACAGTACACCCCTCAGCCACACACATGGTGTCAAATGTATGGCCCACCCTCGGCTTCTGGCAAACCAACATCACCCCCTGTGCATATGATACCTGTGCCATATCCCTGTCATCCATACCATCAATGCAGGGACAGGCTGATATGGTTCTGATGCACACGGTGACTATACTACAGTGTACCACAGTACTGCAGTGTAACATGTTGTAGGGAGTAAAGGGCAATGCATATATGGCAGGTAGTGTAGCCATCCAGTAATGATGCATTATAGCTGTTATTAACACTGGTTGATTGCAGTCCCTATAATGTTATCCATTTGTGTTGTAGGTGTGCATATGTCAGCACGAGGATGGTCTGCAGTCATATTCCACAACGAGGTATGTCACTGTGGTGACACCATGTCTGTGACATATCTGGGGTACAGTTGAATACATTTCACAGGTTACTAAACCAGTTATTGCCTGTGCCACATGGACAGGTGGCCTGCTGAGGCATGTATACCCTGCAACCTGATGTAGACCCATCCAAATACATGGACACTGTTACTTGGTAACACTGGGACTAGACCCCTACCTAGCTATGTAGTGATACTGAAGTGTGTGGCTTACATTGCACACACCATACAGTGTTTAGGGTGAGGTGTTGTCCCAGGTTACATGTTACATGCAGAACATCCCAAGACATGTACAGTATGCTAATGGGGGATGTAATGGGTGTATTTGGGCAATACGTAGTGTGGCATACCGTCATATACACATTTACAGACACACAGCTGAGATACCAGGGCCTATCACTGCTAACTAACTTGACCGTGTTTCCACTGTGTTACAGGTAGGCTGTGCACATCACATGCATAACTGGCTTGGATTGTGGTAACAGTTACCTGTATGGTTGATGGTGACAGTGGTAACCATAACGTGGTACATGGGACATATACTGGGTCTACCTTGGTGTAATGACAGTGTACACATCACCCACATCCCCCAGTGGATATTGTACACCCTGAAACCCATGATGACACTCTGCCATACCCACTATCACACATTGGCCATTACTGCGATACAACCCATAGTATACCCCAACAGTGGTACTACAGGGATATGCATCTCATGCACATGCCACATGCATAGTAGGGCATTACATTGTCATGCCTCACCTATGGGCAGCAACAACACTATATGTACTACTGTGTGGCAATGCATATTGTAATAGGAGTATGTGGCCTCGGAATGCTGTACCCTACAGATATACGGACATGCACAACTACACACACATGCCAGAACACAATGTGTATCCCATGCCTATCACCCCATTTGTAAAACACTGTTGTGCTGGTACTGCAAGGATCGTGTAGCCAGTATGGGGGGGGGCTAAACAGAGTACATGTAATGTCCCATATAGCAGCAGCCACAACTGACTATGGCAATGGGTGTTGCGTTGGTTGTGAAAGCCCTCATGGAATTCCCAAGCACAGGTCTGCTAACACACAGACACTGCTATACTCAGTCATACACATGTGGTGGTCATAGCTGTGTACCTAGCTATTGTCCAAGGGGAGATGGGTTGTGTAGGGGTTGTGCATATAGTGTTATCCTGCCACCTGCCAGGTGGCAGTGGGCAATCTACCGACACTACTGTCATGACCCTCAGGGTGAGAATGACATGCATCAGCCAATTTCTCAGGTGCCTCCTGCACATGACAATACCTCCAACTCCAAACCACAACTGGAACCAGTGAAAAACCTTCACAGCAACTGGTAAAATCCAAAAAGCTTTATTGTACCACACACCGGTTGAGCACTTTCTTCCCTACTGAAGGGACTTCATCAGAACAGTTTCAGTTTTACAACCCAGCCCTTTTATGTAAAGAAGCACCAAATTAACCATTTAATTATACAAACACTTACATAAACTACAGACACATAAAAACAAGATGCACATAACAATTATGTGTATACAACAGTTCAAAACATTACATGGCAATTACATATCAGATTAATATTCACTATAAAAACTTTAAAAATATTCACTCAAATGTCTAAAACTAATTATGTTACCCTAAAATATTTTTTTTAACTTCAAAAGACATTCCATATTCACATTTTCATTAATACCAGGTGTCTGGGTGGCATTCAGCCTTAACTGCAACCTTAACTCACATATATCTAAATGTACATCCAGTATTCTACCCTGAAGGTCCTTAACCAACTGTTGCAGTACAGAAAACTTAAAAATGTGGTCCTTATTCTCAGATATATGCCTACGCAAGGCGTTAGTCATTTTGTTGTTTCTTATATCCAATAAATGTTCCTTAAACCTGTCCTTAAATCGTCTACAGGTTTTGCCCACATAAAGATCAGGGCATAACTTGCATCTAGCCACATATACCACATTCTTACTTCAACAGTTAAAATGCCCTGCAATGTGTATATACAGTCCATTTAGCCTCAAATACTCTGGGGTCTCTCCTATATTCATACAGCAATTCTACATTCCACATTTAAAATTTCCCCATTTTCTGCTAGAAATAACCACTTATTCATTTCCTTTTGATTCTAACAAATTTTTGAATGATCTGTCCCTCCTAAAGACAATCACATGAGCAGATCCTACTTTTTGCACAATACGTTGATCATATGACAACATTTCCCAATTAAGCCTGAGTATTTCGACAATTCCATCTACATCCAAATTGAAAGTGGTAATAAAACTAATCTTCCGATCAGGCTCCTCCTTTCTGACCTGATAGGCTACCTGAACTCTACCATTATTCCGATCAGGCCTGCCCAAAATAGGTTGTTAAATGCCATCCACTCTCTTTTTAATCACCTCTTTGGCCACCACTGCCACTAAACCACTAGGATATCCCCTCTTCAAAAGCATTTCTGATATAAACTTCACTTCTTCCCTAAATGTGGCATCTTCACTCACCATTCTAGCAGCCCTCATGAGCTGCCCCTTAATGACGGACCTTTTTTGTACATAAGGATGCCAACTATCAAAATTCAAATATGAATTGAAAAAAGGTTTATGATAGATGCCAGAGGTAAGTTTTGCAGTTTCTTTATCAATCTTTAAGCCCACATCAAGATATGTTATACCTTGCACAATATAATCATAGGTAAACTTTAAAAATTCCACATTGGCATTAATATAGTCAAAAAAGTTTGCAGTAACCTCCTGCAGATGGCCACTGAGGTGATCAAGTTAACATGTATGCAACATGCATTACAACACATGGTTAGTGTCTGTGATGGAGACCTGTACCCAAGCATGTTCGGTTGATTGTGGTAGTGCAGTGGAGGTACCTGTGGCATGTGGTGCATACAGGGTGACATCTCCTATATGTGCCACTTCTTACACAGCTGGGCAGACATGTCAGTGTCAATCAAGTTTAGGTTGCCTGTACATATCCCAGCTGGATACCTGCCATCTGCACATCTGTACAGGGACTGACAGTTATCAGCTTGGCAAGTAGCTATGCAGTAGCATGAGTGTGTTGACAGATAGACGTCTGACAACAATATGTATGCCATAACTACATGTCGGATGTCCTCACTAACATGTGCTGTACAGTCTACAGTTACATTCCACATGATGGATCATTACCCAGTAAGGGGTATATACTGTGACACAGCTCACAGATCAGGGATACAACAGGGAGGCCTCAGTGTCCAGCCATGCTCGCAGGTGTGCCTGTTGTCAGTACTACATTAAGCACTCTGCTTTTGCCTGGGTTAGCACTGTCAACAGTAGTACTGCCATGATACACTACATCCCAGAGTGACAGCACGTACCCTGGGCTACTTCGCCTGTATGTAACACATTCACATGTATAACAGTGCTGTACAAGCCTCATATATGTCTGTGTCCCACGCATGACACTCACACCCCTTCCTACTGTAATGACAGCACATAGGTGCATGTATAGTACATGGCATTACATACACTTATTACAGGTTATCAGACTGGGTGGTGTATCCTGGTTACCAGGGCTAAGCTATGCTTAGCAAGTATCAACATTGCTGCAATATAACAGCTAAGCTGATTTGCGCATTGGTAAGTGCTGCCTACACTGTGTAAGTGCCTGTACGTTTACGCATAGCTCAGTACTGCTTAGCTTCATGCAAACCCGCACAAATCTGCTTTAAGCAACACAGAACTGCCTTAACCACTCTGTATCTGACAGCCCTTGTTCTGCCCAGCAACAAAATTAACAGCCCTTACAAGACTTGAACCCAGGACCCTTTACACTGAAGTCACAGCACTTAACCACTACACCATGACCACTGTGAAGACAGCCATTGTTTTACCAATATAGCTGTCAATACACATATTGAGTAGTATTGAACAATTGCCTTTAGTTCCTAAATTGTGTAGTCCTTGTTATTAAAATGACTGCATCACATATGTTGTTTTATCATAATGTGCACATAGCAGATACATACGGAGAGATATATCTGGGAGGATATATACAACCATGACATTTAGTCATGACAGGAATATGGTTGTATACATATAATAGGTCTATATATGTATACATGTACATACACATGTATACTCATAAATATGTCTGTATACACATCTGTATAGTGCTACATATATATAGCCATGTGTACATCTCTTCGTATGTACATATATATAGATATATGTATATGTATATACAGATATATGTCTATATAGCTATATATGTATGCACATCCTGTGTGTACAGATATGCCTAGTTATGTTGGTATATATGTAGATATCTATAACAATATGTGCATACTTATCTATTCTGATATACCTACTACTGTCAATACATATGTAGATATCCATACATATATATGTATATGTATCTCTATCTGTATATGTGTAGACATATATTGCTCTGTATATGTATATATCTGGGTGTTTATATATATATATATATATATATATATATATATACGTATACATATCCATCTATATATGTCGATATGTATATGTGTATATATCTATACAGATATCTGCATATATGTCCTGAACATGGAGTGTAGCCCTACCTCAGCCCCTATAGTCCTAACTCCGTAGTGCAAGGAGATGTCAGGTGTGTATAGCAGGTATATTTGTAGACTATTGCTACTGTAATAGGGATTGTCTTCACAGACATGGTGTGTGTGTGAGGTCGCATCTGCTTTTAAAATGTGCACCATTGGCTACTGACAGGCATCCTAAGGACATCATAGTACAGTACCGCTGCCAGCACGTCATGCTCCTATGGACTACAGCAAAGATATTGGCTAATGTATGTGGACATTCTGACATACTCTGGACAGTCCAGCGGTGTACAGTCCAGAGGTGTACACAGAACCCCTTAGTGCAAGACATGTGGACCAAGCCTGACAATGTGGATGTTAACAGCCATGTAGATGGGTATAACACGTAATGACTGGTATACATTTGCCCCATAGGTTATGCATTCACACACCCCTGTCTGTCCTGATACATAATAACCACTGGTACAGAGGTGCCATGGCCACATACTACCCACTAAATATTGACATACATCTGTACAGCATCCCACTGCTCTGTATCACTTACATGACTGTTAAGGGAGGTCCAGCAGCAGTACATATGGCAAGTATCTGGACATGACATCTCACTGGGTACATACACTAAGCTGCTAGGCATGTAACAAAGCACTGTGCAGGCTACAGGCAGACTGGCTCAACACTGTCCTACATTTCCTATGGGGGAATGCACATGTACCTGCATATATAGTAGGCTCTATAGGCATGTCACAACACAGAGTATGATACATCCATGTGCAAGTGCATAACCACAGCCAATGTGAACACAGCCACAGCCATGTATGGTAAGCTAGCGATATATTACAGTATATGGACTATTTGTTCAACACTATCCTCATATGTGCCACTCACACACTAACCCTATATATATACTGGGCCGCTACACAGTGTGGTCCGATGCCTGTCTATGGTATGGGACATGTGTGTGTATGGCCCTAAAAATATGTAAGCTGATAGGGTAACATATAGTGGAGCAGCATGTAACATCAGATAGAACGGAACCAAGAACAAGGACATCTACCACAGTCTGTACACAGGCCAAAGTACATATTATCAATACACACACTGTCAACATTCACCTTACGTACACAGACCTCAGTACTGTACACACAACCACAGAATGTCCAGGTGATGTCATGTGTAGCAGTCTGATATCTCACAGGCTTGTTATCAGTTATGATGTCACTAATTATGGTGTACAGCACATATGCACTTCTTACTGCATGACATATGTACAAAGGTTGACAGAGTTGTGGCTGGAGGCACATACACAGGGCCAATATTGACATGTTGCTGTGATAACCTCATACATTTACTGTTGTAACAGGGTTTGTTGCAGCATATGTCCTATGAGGGATATGAAGTCAGTAACTCTCACGGCTGTCACCATCTACAGACTGCAATCCTCACACTACCTTCTGCAGTCCACAGATAGGTTCTCTGTGGGTAACACATGAAACAAAAGGCACCACACGCTGCCCAGTCTGCAGATGACCCTACAGATGGGATTCCATTATAAACATAGCACTGACATGGCAGTTATTAAAACATGTAGGACAGCCATATTCACATACACCTTGTTAAACCAACATTACTCCAAATGCAGTATAGCAGCACTTACAGTCTGTAGTCAGGTCAGCCACATCCCCCTCTTGTGTGTTGCCCTGTTTCCACAGTGTATGTTGTTAGAGGTAAATCCCCAATCCATCTGAGATGCTGTTTGCCAAACAATAGAATGAGTTCCTGCTCACAGTGAATGAAAAGGTCCAACACCAACATGATGTTCCTAGATATTGGAGTGTGTTTCCATGCAGTTGGCAATGGGAATGTTACCACAGCTGTTCCACATCCAATCAGCTAGAGGAGGGCTGCAGTTTGTGCAGTGGCCATCAGCTGATCATGAGCATCAATTAAAATACACATGCTGCTGCCTAAGCAACGTAGGTGCAGGTCTCCACATCCACCAGAGAAGGAGTGAGAGAGGCAGACAGAGGCAAAGTAAAGTCAGGTAGGGATGGGAGAGTAAAACATAAGCATGTTTATGTCACACACCTACCAGCACAGGGTATCAACCCCTGATGACTATGTAGTGCTATCACATTTCTATGCAGTTATTGGATGCACCACATAGGTTACATGTTGAGGAGCCCTCAAAACGTATATGTGATGGTGAGTAGCATCTGCAACAAGGATATGGTAGCTATATGGTAGGTGTAGTGCACGTGCCTGTCCTCATGAATAGGTGCCAATATCAACACAGCCACACTCTCACAGGGATGCACACACACTGACACACGTGGCATGGCCAGGAATACAACTCATCACTAGTGAGATTGCCACAACACATTACTGTGCAGGTATCATATGCACCACAGGGGTTATACAGAGGTTATATGGGCAAAGGGTATGTGGAAGTGTCTGACATTGGACAGCATGCAGTATGCCAATGCGGGTTGTAGTGAGTGTGAATGTGATCATACACATCATACAACACACACACACACACACACACACACACACACACACACACACACACACACACACACACAGCGTGCCAGTACTGACATGCATGGGTGCATTGCTTCACAGGTGTGTAGTGGTCGATTGTGCCAGACAGCTATACAAGGCTAGGTGATGTGTATACCTTGACATCAGCCCACATGACAATGGTCTACATTGTGGCTCAGAGGTGTAGTTTCTGGATTTGCCCACACAAGTGGGTATTGTATTCACCATCCAGTCACCTGGGTGACTATTGTGTGTGGCCAATGCTGTGCATTGCTTGCCGTGTATGTGCTCCTTAGTCCATGACATGGACGGTGTCTGGGATGTGCACACCTCCCACATGCATGTACAGTGACATATGGAACTGTACCTGGGGTGTCTGGCCCATATTGTGTAGACAGATTATCATCAGATAAAAAACTACAATCCACTCTGCTACAGGTCCCATGAGGAGCTCAGTGTCTCTCCAACCTAACACCACTCTTAAGTATTCAACTGCGGTACCACCTTTATCATTCTTATTAAGTACAGTCTGGGTCTGAACTGTCTGCAAACAGCTAAAGTTAACTTTGAACCTAACACCACTCTTAAGTATTCAACTGTGGTACCACCTTTATCATTCTTATAAGAAAAGCGCAGTCCCGGTGTGAATTGTCTGCAAACAGCTAAAGTTAACTTTGAGTATGTGTCTACCTGTTTGAGCCAATATTAATTTTCCCCTGGAGAGCACTGTGCTTTGGCGTGTAAGCAGCTCCCCCCCCACACACACACACACGTACAAACTCATCTTCCACTTTCTCTCTTATTCCCTCCTGTTAACAAATAGTATCCATAACTGATAAATACTGTGTGTTTGTTAATTTAAACTGAGACCACAGTAGCCTACTGATACAAAGTTATCCTGTTTTTCCACCTGAGAGATGGTTAAGAAATGACTTACAGTTTCAGAGCAGTCCTTGGTCAATTCTGATTGTTTCTTAAACACAAACTTGTCTTTGCTTTGGCTCATTTGCAGCAGTACAAAAGAACTGCCTGCTCACACCCTTGTTCTCCCCCTTCCCCTTCCCTGTTTATTACCTTAAGCCAATCCCAACGTTAATAAATATTACCTGTGGCAGGCACCATTTTTAAAACTACAACCACCATTTGTCACTATCATATGTTCATTTATCAGTTTACTGTTACCTGATTGTTTCCAGCCCCTTCATAAGAGCAACTAACAGGGTCTCTATCCGCTTCGCTCCCCACCCTGCCCCCTATTCCCTACCACCTCCAGTGGTAATACCTTTATTACACTCACAAACCCCTCCCATCTTTCCAATAACCAAACACAGCGCAAACAAACACTACCTCCTCCATTTTCCCACTACTATCACATCTTCTCAACTAACACATACAAGCATACCTTACCTATGCTCACTGCATGCACTCTCCTTGCATATCTTACATCCTAACAAAGCTCCACCATTCCCCCACTCAACTACTACCACTGTACTACTACTCCCACCACCACTCATGTCTCACCCTCACTCAGCTCCCCTCCCACCACCTCAAGAACCATCCCTATGCACCCCCTGCATATTCTACCAACTATATTACTCAAACATAAAGCATCCCTACAACTTAACATAGTAACCTTCCCACCATACCTATTACCCACAGAGCACAATCATAAAGTTTCCCTAATAAACAAACACATTCAAAAACTGAGAAAACTAATAACCTCATGCATATCAAAACTAGCCCAAAGTGGAGACATCCACCCCATCCCTGGCCCTACCATCTCCAACCCCAATCCTCATAATCAGACTAGAAACCACAACTTCTCCCATATCACAGCCAATAGAAAGCCAAGTGACTTCCTTCTACTAAGCCTAAATATTAGAAGTATATCCAACAAAGTCCATGAACTCCATGTCACCATAGACTTGTACTTCCCAGATATAGTCATCCTGACTATATCTCACATTACCAGTGAGCAAATACTCCCTACCAGTTACGGCATACTAAGAGTACACCGGCTAAACAAGAAAGGAGGCGGTGTAGCTATAATATTTAAACAGCATCTAAACATCCAGATCTTAAAATCATCAGCTCCACAAATAGGCAATGAAGAAATAATATATACCAACCTCAAAATAAACCAAAACAAAACCATCAACATAATTGGATGCTACTTCCCACCTGGCCAAAACATCCCTCCACTAGAAAACCTCCTCAGCTGGTCTACCCACCATCTCCCCCAAGAAATTATCATTTTAGGTGATTTCAATATTGACTGGCAATTCTCTTCTGGCAACAATCCAACCCATCATATAAACCTTCATGGCTTCACCCAACTAGTCCAGTTGCCAACCAGGATAAATAAAAACTCCAGCAAGCACACTACCCTGGATTGGATATTAGTCAGTAAGAGCCCCCAGTCATATATAACAGGCTGCTTATCAGATAGCCTCATTGATCACTCCCAAACATTCCTACTCAAAAATACCTATACAAAGCTAAACCTGTCATCTACCATCAAATACGTAAAAAACTAAACTTTAACCCACTCACATTCATCTCATCCCTCAAAGAATGTAACTGGCATCCCCTAAAGTACCTCAGTCTTGATGATGCAGTTGAAATTTTTAATACTACCTTCCTGAGCATCCTTAATTACCATGCCCCCATAAGACTTTCCAGAATGAAAGCACAACCCTCCCCATGGCTACGGAAAACCGCTAAGTCAGAAATGAAAAACAGGGATAAAGCCTGGGAGCACTGGTGCAAAACCAAAACCCCCTCAACTAGACAGACATTCCTAGAACTACGCAATAGAGTTAAAAAGCTAATAAAACAGGACAAATTCCAATACTACCAGTCTGCTATAGACTCTTCCCAGCACAACCCAAACAATTCTGGTCCTCCATAAACTCCATCCTCCACCCAGGTAAAGTCAGTACCCCTCCTCCTAACATCCCTCACTCCTCCAAAAATATTGCTACCTCATTCAATGCACACTTCACACAAACCATACTATCACTAGCTAAACAACACAACCCCCTCCCCTCCAACCCACACCTTCAACTAGTAATCTCCCCACTGCCTTCTCTTTTTCTCCTGTACCTACCTCCAATATAAAAAAACTCTTAACTAAACGTAAGCCCACCAAATTAGCAGCAGACAACCTCCCAAGTGAATACCTACAAATCGCAGCTGATGCTCTGGCCTACCCAGTATCCATCTTGATTAACCGATCTCTGTCAGAAAGTTATGTTCCCACACTGTGGAAAGTATCACATATGATTCCCCTCCACAAAGGTGGCCCCTCCACAGAACTAACCAATTACTGCCCCATAGCTATTCTCTCTCCACTCTCCAAAATACTAGAGAGATGCATACATTCTCAGGTCTCAGACTACCTCCTTTCTAACAACCTCCTTTCCAATACTCAGCATGGTTTCCGACCAAACCATAGCACCACCACTGCCTTAGTCTCCTTTACTAACACTATCCTTCAGCATGAAAACAATGGCTATCTCTCCTCTGCTACTTTCCTAGACCTATCTAAAGCATTTGACATGGTCCCACACAACCAACTCATCTCTGTCCTCAGTAACCTATCCTTCTCTCAACCAGTCACCAACTGGTTTCAGACTTACCTGTCTGACCACCAACAATCCGTTGTATGGCAAAATGACATATCTCCCCAACTACCTGTCTCCAAAGGGGTTCCGCAAGGATCCATCCTTGGACCCCTACTCTTCTCAGTTTTCATCAATAATCTAGCCTCTGCATCAAACATGGCACACTCATGCAATACGCAGATGACTCAACCATCATCTGCTCAGCCCAGTCCCTACCCAAACTGCAAAATGTCACACAAGAAGCCCTTTTCTCTGTTGAAACCTGGTTATCTGATGCCCAATTAATACTCAACCCAAACAAAACTAAACTATTCATCTTCCAACCCACTAAACATACTCAAAACAACTCTCACTTTAACATCACAGCAAAAGACAACACCACTATATACCCAACTGAACACACCAAATTGCTAGGAGTGGAAATAGACAATAAACTAAAATTTGACATTCACATATCCATGACCATAAAAAAGTCCACAAAAAACTAGGAGCATTATACAGAAATAAGCAACTTCTCACCAAAGCAGCAAAGATTTCAATAGTAAATTCCCACCTTATCTCCACCCTACTTTATGCCTCTCCGATATATACCAACTTAGGACAATACGATCTAAACAAGCTAGAGACCTGCTACAACAAAATTGCCAAATTCGCCACAGGGGCATCCTACCATAGTCACCACTGTCTCTCACTTGCTGAACTGGGCTGGCTTGAACTCCCTCACCTCCTTCAATGGTATCAACTATCACTTGCCCACAAACTAGTAAACCATCCACTAAATGTCCCATCCCTCCAGAATCTACTCCAACCCTATCGCACCACCAGACCACTAAGATCCAGCAACAAAAATCACTTGCAGATCACTAAAGCCAATAACTCTGCTGGTGAAGCACTATTCTCTTGCACCATCGCCAAATTATGGAACGCCCCCCACCCACAATTACCTCCATACCATCATGAACCCACTTCAAAACTTTAATAAAAGTGCACCTAAAAACATGCTGGCTATGTCCTTGCAACTCCCAGTCTAATATCACCCACCCCATCCAACCACTACCTTTCTTTCTACCCCACTAACTACCTTGATTATAGCAAGCTCAAATGCTCATAAGCCTAGTACTTATTAAACAGCAGGAACTTCTTATTGTAACATTTGTTAATGTCTGTTATGTACTTCGCAGATAAAGATTCTAGTTATCTACTGATGTACTATGTTCTTCATCTGTAAATATGTTTGTAATTAATTGCTATATTAAATTGTTAATCGCTATATAATCCAATGTAACTACTGTCTGTTTATTTTAACTGTGGAGCTTTTCTCCCCGGGCCTCCACTGAAAATGGACCTACATCCAGTCGGACACTCCCGGTCAGCAAATGTAAATAAATAAAAATAAATAAATAATCAGATGTGCCAGTCTTGGCCTCATGTGGTGGGAACTGGTAATGGACAGCAGGTTTACCATGCACCTACATTGATAGCATGATACCAGCATTCCCTGGTGTCAGTGGCATCTGTCCATACAGGGCATGTTTTCAGGCATGGTATGTCCTTTGTGGGCCACATTTGATGGCACCACAAGTGTTCCAGGTAGTTGCCTGCCTCTTATGTTAATTTGACCATATATCTCATTTCCTCTCTGCTTTCACTGGCTTGTGTGAGTAAGCACAAAATTATCATTTTGTGAAATCACTCCCCTTCAACTATTTAAATTTATTGGCCATCCTACTGTATTCCATAGTACCAGAATACAAAAGTGACCACCCCCTTTCAATCTGTCTTGCTGTTTTAAAAATAGTGACTCTCCATTAAAACTTAACTTTTTAGGCAGGTAAAACTTAAGTTACCTACTTTCACATCTAACTTCTCTAGTGCACATTGCAGTGTTTAGGATAAACCATTTTTTTTCATCTTACCTTTAAGCATCCCTGTGACTAGCACTTGCTCTAATACCTGCTGGAAAGCACTAGGAAGCCTTAAACTGATACAAACACTCAACTCTCCTTGTTAATAAAGAGAAATTAATCATAGGCAATAAACAGCCTATAATTGCAAAATACCTTGCTAAGGTAAGGGAAAACAGCTCATGTACTTTACAAAAAAAGCACCAAACCAGGCATGTCCAAGGGTCAGCTTCTGGTGATTTCTACTGTCCACCTGGTGAATCTGGGCATACTGGGGCAATGCAGCAATTGCCTCATGTACACAGACAACCCTCACCTCCTACCACCCAACATTACAACCTGTGAAAGATGCACTTACATAGCCAAACTGGAAGCAAAGCTCTCTCCAGCCAAGATCATGCTAGACAGTCAAGAGGAGAAGGTTAACACCCACACTACACCTCAAGCAACACATAGCCCTTCTAAACCCATACCACCAACACCCACACATAGCAACACTAAATCCACATATGCAGAGGCCCTTAACTGTAACCTGCCCAAGCAACAAGGACCTCCGAAGATGAAATGCAAACAAACACCAATCACAACCAAAGTGTCACATAGCTCACAACACCAGCATGCCACTCAGCAACAGCTCCTAAGGCAAGACAACGTACCTAACACGTTAGTCATAGGTGACTCTATAGTCAGGTACACTGATGTCCCACTCACCAGGCTGAACAAGGAGAAAATTACAGTCAGCTGCCTGTTGGGTGCCAGGATCTGCCACATAACGCATGCAGTCAAGTCACTCCACAAGTACAAATATGTTGGAGTGAATGACTTGAGACATACCTCCCTGGACTACATGAAAAGTGACATGAAAGAGCTCTCAGATCATGTGGCCCAGGCAGGTATGACCCTAGTCCTGAGTAGCATCCTGCCTTCGCCCAGAATGATACCACAATATAAGGACAAAATGATTGACTTCAACAATGGGCTAAGCTTCAGGTGTCATTCAAAGGGGATCCAATATCTGTCTGCCTGGGATGACATGATCGACAGACAATGATGCTTTGCCAGAGATGGCCTGCACCTGTTGCCCCTGGGATTCAGGTTAGTGGCTAAGGCTCTTGCCACCATTATAGTGCCTTTTTTAGGCAAAGTTTAAAGGACAAAACTACCGCTGTAGCAGGTATAAGCATGCAAAATCTGAAGGTAATGCTACTCAGTGCTAGAAGTCTAAACCTCAAAATGCACTCTCTCGAGGCACTCCTAAAAATGGAAAATATTGATATCTGTGCAGTAACTGAGACCTGGTTCAAGGCTCCAGAGAGCAGCCCTGCAATACTAGGCTACAACTCTTACCACACTTTTCGGACACCAAACCAGGATCAAAACACTAAAGGTGGAGGAGTGTCCATATTTACCAAGGATATTCACACCACCAGGCTAGTTGCCCAACACAATGCATCTGAAATTCTCCAGGTGCAACTAACACTAGGTAAGACTGCAATCCAAACTGTAGCTTGCTACAGATCCCCCACCATGCCCCAAGATTCTCACTATACCTCTCTAAACAAACTGGAAAATATTAAGATAAAACCAAACACCCTAATACTGGGTGATTTCAACTACCCTGCCATTAACTGGGAAAACTACTTGTGTACCAACACCTTTGCCCAATGGTTCTTGGAATTCATAAATTCCAATTCCCTGCATCAACTAATCCATAGTCCCACCAGAGGCTCCAATATCCTAGACCTGGTCATTATCAACATGGGAAATCGATGCTCCACGCCTATGGTCACCCCCTCGCTGGTCAGGTCAAACCATAAGCTAATCACCCCTAACATCCGCATCCCACCCCCACCCCCCAGTAAGGAAACCTTCATAACAAACATCTCTAAAGCCAATTTCATGCTACTCAAGTCAGAAGTAACAAACTTCATGACACCCATGCAGACGGGAACTGAAAGTTCTACTGCTGAGTCCTACACTAAGGCACTGTACGAGCACATCCACTCGTGCATGAATCATGCAAGCCCAAATAGAACCAAGATGCTCTCCTCCAAAAAAAGGAAGCCAATCTGGTGATCCCCTGCCATAAACAAACTTTACAACAAACAGAAGAAACGGTTGCAGAAAAGAGGAAAATCCCAGGATGCAAAAAACTCCCTTACCAGCCTCAGTAAGAAGCTGAGATCCCTCATAAAATCCTCCAAAGCTAGTTACAAAAATAAAATTGCCAAAGATTCCAAAGACAACCACAAGACATTCTATAACTACGTCAAGAATCTAAATGGCAATGCTCAGATCTGCTCTGAGCTGCAACATAATGGCACTAAATATACTGATCCCAAGGATATTGCCAATATCCATGCCAACTTCACCCCCCTCTCACCCCCTAAATGGCCCATCTCAATACTGGTAGATTGCCAAATTCCAGTAATAATGGCCACATGGGTAAAAAATGCACTCTCCAAAGCTAAGAATACAGCATCTATGGGACCAGATGACATCCTGGGCTGTGTACTACATGAACTACAAAATGAACGGGCACCTCACCTAAGTGTCATGTTTAATCATACACTCACCTCAGGCTTCATGCACACTGAGTGACACACAGCTACAGTTATCCTGTACTACTGCCCCATCAGTCTGATGAGCCTGATCTGCAAGGACATGGAACGTATTATCATGGAACTTATAAACAAAGACATTGGCAACCTTCAAACACTGGACCCCACCCAGTTTGGGTCCTTGAATGGCCGATCTTGTCTTCTGAACCTGATTGACTTCTTAAAATCAGTCTCCAGAGCTGTGGATGAGGGCAAGGTGGTCCACACAGCCTATCTGGATCTCACCAAGGCCTTTGACACCATCCCCCACTCTGGAATCATAAATAAACTTACTAAGCTGGGCATTAATCCCTATGTCACTCGATGGGTTGCCAATTGGCTTACTGATGAACCCACACTGCAAAAATAGCTGACTCCAAATCCAGATCCAGACAAGTGACAAGTGGAGTACCTCAGGGTTCAGTCCTGGGACTGCTCTTGTTTGGCTTCTACTTCTCTGAAGTACAGGCCAACACTAAGGGACTCTGGCTAACAAAGTTCACAGATGACTGCAAACTGGGAGCCATTATTGAATCCCCAAATGATGTGGATACTCTACAAAAGGGCCTTACATAAACAGATGCTTGGTGCCAGAGCCATGGGCTCAAGCTCAATGCCAAGAAATGTATAGTTATCCCCTTTGGGAAAAAAACATGTACCCATGAATTACCACATAAGTGGCAGTAAACTAAATACCGAAAGTGTGATGAGAGACTTAGGGACACGAGTGGACAGTGGTCTCACCTTCGATAACCACATAGCCACAACAGTCAGGAAATCCTTCTATGTGGCACACCTCATCACTAAGGGCTTTTCATCCAGAAAAAAGTAGGTCATTGTCCCACTGTACTCATCCTTCATTAGACCCATTATAGAATACAATGCCCCATTTGGTATATACCTCTCAAGACATCTGCAACAATTGGAAAGGCCACAGAAATATCTCATTAAAAAAATCACAGGCCTAAAGCAGATGCCCTATGCTGACCTTCTTAAAAAACTCCAGCTATACTCTGTCACATATCAGCTAATCAGAGGTGGTCTCTGCTTAACATACAAGGCCATGTCAAATCCAGAGCTGTTGGACATGCACACTTAAAGAAATCCCACTCCTTCAGAGCCACATGCTCCAGGGACCTAAACCTTGTCATCAGAATAAACAAAACATGCTGGAGGGATAGGTTCCTGACCAGAGACTCCCCAGACTCTGGAATAGACTGCCCATACATGTCAAGCAGATCGCATCTTTGGCCTTCTTCAATAGGAACCTTGATGATTGCATGGGAGAAAGGAAATTCACCCCGGGGATCACGTCAGTCACCCTGCTAGACAGGGGTCCAGGGAAGTAAATAGTGTGGGAAGAAATAGCCAGGGAATTGTTATGGTTAGGCTTGTATAGGCCCTAGGGCCGATAGCCTGGTACCAACCTATGAACCTATGAACATGGGGAAGGTGCACTGTCGGCATGTATGTGCCTATTGGACAGATGGACAAGGTGCTATGCCCTCTGTAGCCAACTGCAATCCCACCATGGTTGCTATCAGTGGGCAATATGCAGGGTACTACCAACATAGCAGCTGTTGCCTAGGGAAGTGTGTGTGTGTGTGTATGTGTGTGTGTGTGTGTGTATGAGACATGGGTTGAGAGTGTTCTCTGGGTAATACTAGGGTTGCTAACTTTGTTTGCCTGGCCTTGATGTCACAGGTAGGGGTATGGATTTGCATCCCAGCCACTCGGCTATTTCACATGGCCATATGTATGTACATATGTACGGTGGACATTGTGATATATACTAGGGCCACCATATAAGAAATTTGCAAAACCTGCTCTACATTGAGCCCAGTTGTTACACACTCACAACCACCTCCACACAGGATATGAGTTACAAACACAGACACGCACAGACTCACCTGTCATGTCTGGGATTAGAACTCCTACCTAACTAGTTTATTACACTACAGCACTATGCAGTTATAGGACACACCACAGAGATTACTGGAGTGCTCCTTCACAAAAGGTATATTTCACAATGAATGACATCAGCAGAATTGCCAAAGTAGGGCATTTGAATTGTAGTGAGTATGGCTAGGCTAAAATGCATTGCTCCCTACACAGACATTGAAACACACACAAAACATCCACAACTGCCATGTGTGGGAATAAAACCCCTACCAGAGTTCTATATCACACTACAGCATGAAGCTGTTATAGGATGCACCACAGGGATTACTGGAGTACTCCTTCCCCAAAGGTGTATTTCACAATGAATGACGTCAGCAGAATTGCCAAAGTAGGGCATTTGAATTGTATTGAGTGTGGCTAGGCTAAAATGTATTACTCCCTACACAGACATTGAAACACACACAACCGACATGTGTGGGAATAGAACCCCTACCAGAGTTCTATATCACACTACAGCATGAAGCTGTTATAGGATTATTGGAGTACTCCTTGCCCAAAGGTGTATTTCAGAATGAATGGCATCAGCAGGATTGCCAAAGTAGGGCATTTGCATTGTAGTGAGTGTGGCTAGGCTAAAATGCATTCCTCCCTACACAGACAGAGATACACACACACACACACACACACACACACACACACACACACACACACACACACACACACACACACACACACACTTGCCATGTCTAGGACTAGAACTCCTACCTAATTCGTTTATCACACTACAGTAGTACGCAGTTATAGGACGCACCATGGAGATTACTGGGCTACAGCTTTCTGAAAGGTGTATTTCACAGTGTATGACATCAGCAGCCTTGACAAAGTAGGGCATTTGAATTGTAGTGAGTGTGACTAGCCTAAAAAGCATTGCTCTCCACACAGACAGATACACACACACAGTTGACATGGCTGGAATTAGAACTCCTACCTAACTATTTTATCACACTATAGCAGCACGCAGTTATAGGGAGTGCCACGGAGATTACTGGCCTATATCTTTCACAAGGGTATATTTCAAAGTGGATGACCTCAGCAGGCTTGTCATAGTACAGCAATGGGGAGGGCAGTGTGTATGCATGGGCCATAACCCATTCATCTAGAGGCTGACAAACCACATGTAGGCACATGCAGGGTTATATTCCACAGGTATGTGTATACAGCTGCTAGATGACTACTTTGCACAGTCATGTTGCACAGCTAGCACTTGCACCACATAGTCCGTAATGCTGACAGATACCAGTGGCTAAGGTCTACAGTGAGTGACATCTGAACCTCATGTGGTTGTAGCCATTTGGCTGTATGCTGGGTGGGACAGACCTCAAAATGGATGGCCCCTTGTGACAGTCACTCTCTTCCACACATCTGTGTATGTCTACCTTGGGCTTATTATAGTGTGTTGTCCATGGATATATGCCTGTATTCCTATCCAGTGTGTGTGTGTGTGTGTGTGTGTGTGTGTGTGTGTGTGTGTGTGTGTGTGTGTGTGTGTGTGTGTGTGTGTGTGTGTGTGTGTGTGTGTGTGCAAAGCATGAGGGCTGCATACTGAGGAGTGTCTGCACTTGCATCTGCAACTGCCAAATATGTCTGATCCACTGTTGTTTCCAGACATGGCCTTCATTTGTTTAAGTGTGTGAGCATGCCTAGTATGACCTTTCAGTATGTTGTTGACAGACATTGCCTTCATTTTTCTAAGTGTGTGAGCATGGCCAGTTTCTATATTGAATGTGTAGATCGATTCCAGGTAGTTTGTACTGGAGTGAAGACCTTTGTGTTGTACACCTACAGGTAGCATACTGTTTCTGCAGGGTATCGGTCGATCATTTGGAAATATGAGGACAAACTGCAGGGGATAGTGTGTACTGTAGGTGATTGTGTCTGTGCTGCTTCAGCTGCATGGTACTGCTCTTAGCAGAGATATTCAGACATGTGTACTGTTATACACAGTGATGTTTTCTGTCCTCATGTACTGTCAGATGGACATTTTTGCTCACAGTGATGACTTGGGGGACAAGGGTGACAGCAGACACCTACGCATTCATGGTAAGTTATGCCATTCTGGAGGGGAAGGTGCAGACACTTGGTGCTGGGTTTGTGTATCCAGTTCAACACCTTGGTACAGTGCTGGCAGAGGATCCCATACTTGTCCGCCCATCAACATGACAGTATGACCTTATCTTGCTGTGGCAATGCTTCAAAGCTGTACAGATTTGCACAGGTTAGCCAAAGGCAGGGGCCATGGGTCAGGACATTTACCCTACTGTGGTGTACGGGCAGGTGTGTAGCCACCCATTTATGTGTTTGCAGCCAGGGATAGTGTGTGCACACAGCTTGGTGTCGGACCCTGCACATTCCATGCTGTCCATGCTCCCACACTCCCCTCTGTTATTCTAACCTCTTCCATACATTATGCATACATTCTCTGATACTTTCCATAAGGGTATCACCACATCACAGGTGTGTGTTAGTGTTGGTCCACAGTTCATGCAGTGGGACATGGTGGACATGTTACTGTGGTTTGTCCAAATGGCCTTGCATATGGCTTGTGTGGAGTGTGTTATGTTGTTATTTGGGTGTCCATGACATAACATGCATTGGCAGTACATGTGAGACACGGGCCTTTGGCAGGCACCTGTGGGGCATTAGGTGTTGGTGCAGGCCAGATGTGGCAGGCCATTGCATTCTGTCATTTCTACAGTCCCAGACCACCATACAGTATATTCTCCTGGGGTGACAGGGTAGGTGTGATAGTTGTTCATGCCAATACCTTCTATCAGTCTTGATCAGGTGGTGTGGATGCTGGCAGGGTGCTACCTACAGCTAGGGACACACCTGCATGGGACACCTGCACTGCATGCTGCAGTCTTCCGCTATTTCCATATATAGGTGGGGTCTTACTGTACCCATTCCCCACAGCAGGGTTATTGCCAGAGAGGTGCCTGTGGGTGATGTTTCTGTGGCTGGGTGCATGTGTGCTATGGACACTACTTGCATCTGACACACAGATATGCATGGGGCATTACAGTTATGCTAGCATGTGCAGGTACATCAGCTGATTCCCAAGACATCAGTCCTACCTCTTTTGTGATCTGCAGGTGTTCAGGCAGACATCAGCGATATCCCCTACTACAGGTCCAGTTACTGTGATGCATACCTATATGTACAAATCCAAGGGTGGCTCCATTTCAGTGACACAATATATATACTGTATGGCTGGGGTACTTTCCCCTGTGTACTGCTTGTATATCTAGCCCAACAGCCATGCCATGTCAGTCTTTCAGATGGTGACACATATTACCACCATACTTTTACAATGGCTTACTGCTAGCATGTGTTATACTGGTGGGGATTGTCTTTGGCACTGCAGTCATGAGGGCTTGTCTATGTCATCATCATTAGTGGGTAATGGCCACCAGATCTTAGCTCAACATGCATACATACTGACCACTGTCACACATTATGAAACACATACCATCCTAACACACACATACCTGCATATTGTGCAAATGCTACAACCTATCCTGCTACCTTGGCCACCTCTGGGCATCTGTGCTCCACTCATATTATACCTACTTATACATGTTACTAAATTTCTACACAGGATTGGGGGGGGCACACCTGACTGGTTCTACATTTCTACATTGGCTTGTGGGGGGACACACCTGGCTGTTTCTACATTTCTACACTGGATTGGGGTAGGGGCACACCTGACTGTTTCTACATGTCTACATGGGAGTGGGGGGGGGAGCCCACCTGACTGTTACTACATTTCTACATAGGGTTGTGGGGACACACCTGACTGTTTGTACATTTCTACACAAGGATTAAGGTGGGCACACCTGACTGTTACTACATTTCTACACAGGATTGGGGGGGCACACCTGACTGTTTCTACATTTCTACACATGATTGGGGGGGACCTTACTGTTTCTACATGTCTACATAGGATGGGGGCACACCTGGCACTTGCACACATTTGCTATGACTGTACTGGTATGTCAGGTACTCCATTTCATTCTGCATTCTACCCTATCATACTGACTAGAGGCATATCAGTGTACTATAGGTCCTAGCTTTGTTTACCCTACATATTAGTGTCTGACTTCCTACCCTTCAGAACTAACATGTCACTGCCTGACCTGCGATAGTCTATCTGTGTAGGCCTGGGGGGGGTTACCCATAGGCATCGTTCAGAGGCCATAGCACAGGTTCTGTTTAGGTTTGTCTACACCTATCCTGCTGGCTTAGACTGTTGTTGGGTATGTGTACCTCCCTGACTGGGATGTGTGAGTCATATGGACACACATGTTGCCCAGCACATTCCCGCAGTGGGTTTTGTCACCCTGTGTAGCACTGGCTATTATGGTGACTCCAGTATGTATTAAAGATGTCATGGTGCCACTATAGGTGTCTACTATCTGCTGCCATAACATTCAGCCACCCAATTCCCTTGCATGCTCACATCCATACCATAAATACAGGTAACGACACATTCTACTCCATTTGACAATTGGTAGATTGATTGACTTACCTTGCGAGTGTGCCAGGATTGAGGATGGTACTGGAGGGCTGCCTATGTTGGATGCACATAGTACACTCCCTATACATGGTTGAGCACAGGTAGTGTCATGTTTGGCATCCCTTTTACTGTATGTGCGAGTCAGAGAGAGGTGTCATTCCCTGGGTCCCTACTGTGTCAGTGTATGTGCTATGCATTGCCTCTTTGCCAAGGCCAGGGCATACTGGGCGCACCTCCATCTGCCTACTGGGGCAGGCTCAGGTTGCTCCTCCTCTGAGTCACTCTGTGCCTGTGCAGGCTTTGGCATTGGTGGGGGGGCTGTGTGGCCCTGCCCTGTGCTGTTCCTGCTGCAGCTGTTTCCACAGGATCATATTGTGTAGCACGGCACATACCATAACAATTTGAGTACATGTAGCTGGTGAGTACTGCAAGGCTCCACCAGATGTGTCCAGGCACTGGAACTGTGACTTGAGCATCCCAAACGCATGCTCTATTATAAGTCTGGTCTATGTGTGTGCTTCATTATGGCATTCTTGTTCAGGTGTGTGTGCATTTCTGATGGGTGTCATCAGCCATGGCTCCAGTGTATAACCAGCATCCCCCACTAGGTGACCATAGGGGATGTCCCCATTGGCAAATCTCTGGTACGGTTGCGTCAGATGCCAAATGTAGGAATCGTGATAGCTTCCAGGGCAGCCAACACACATATTCATTATAATGCCCTGGACATCACACACAACCTGGCAGTTGATGGAGGGGAGGCCCCTGCGGTTGATGTAGGCCCTACCCTGATCACTGGGTGGTGCTTTGATACATATGTGCATGCAGTCTATAGCACCCACTACCTCAGGGTATTCTGCTATTTGGTGGAAGAGACGCATATTGCTGGCCAACACCTCACAGGTGTTGAGGAAATATACGTGCTCACTGGCATGTGCTGACACGGCATCCAGGAACTGGTGGAATACTCTGGATGCTGATGCCTGTGAGATCCCCATGATATCCCCAGTTGAGCTTTGGGAGGTACCTGTGGCTAGTATTCCTAGGCCTACACATACTTTGGCATCCACAGGGATGGGTTACCCTTGGTCAGTTCGGTGTGTCAGGTATGGCCGGCACAGCTCAACAATTTGCTGTAGGAGGTCCATGTCCACCCTATAGTGCTCCACTATCTCCAGCTCATGTAGCCCCTGGTAGGTTACCCTGGGTCTGTACACTCTTCTCTATCTCCTCACTGTGGGTTGATTGGCAGCGTTCACATCCTCACCACCTTCAGCCTCTTGCACATGTTGTTCTATGTTGCCTGCTGCAGCCCCTATCATTTTGTAGTTTTGTTTTTTAAACGTTCCCTACTTGTATACACTGGTGGTGTAAAGTATGGGAAAAACCAGAGGGAAAGGTGTTTGCATAGTTTATAGTAGTCTTCTGGGCTGGACTGGTCTGCTGCCTGAGTAATTGGCTAATTCTGATATATTTCACCTGCCAGCTTTGCTAGTTCTGCTTGATTACCTTCCTACTGCTGTTTTCCCTTCCCATTGCCTTCCTATTTAAGCCCAGGGGTGCACCGCACAGAGTGCTTTTTTCCTTTAAAACCCGGTGCATGGTGCGCACACCCACTTAGGCAATGTAAAGAGTGCTAGGCAGACTCAGACACACACCCTTGCTTAGCTGTGCTTAGCTTGGAGCAAACCTGAGCCATAGGGCTTCAATCCACTTACAGTATGTCTGACACACCCTCCTATGATGTCAGCTAACTCCTAGGCTTGCACCAAGCTATTCCTGCTCTTACACTGTTGGGACCTGACTAGCATGCTGGGGAAAACTGGGATTCACGATCATTCCCCTCATTTGCATAGGATTGCCTGCTAATGCATAGTTAGATGTCTCACACTGAGCCTCCCCCAACCACTACTCACTGGCTATGTTGTCTTCTGCCTGCCATTGACTTCAATGGCAGAATAGTGATTTTAGTTAGAATGCTTATTTTAGGTTTATTTTCTTATTTTCCCCCCAATCCCATTTGCACGCTGCTGCAATATGCTTAAACAGCCGAGATCAGCTAAAAAAAATAAAAGTTGATTTTTTTAAGCTGTTTGCAATGCCAATGGCCTTATACTTGGTCATTGGCCTGTTTCCTGACTGATATGCAGCCTTTATTTGGAGCTGTCACGGCTCCGTTTTGGATTTTGCAGAAATGTACTCAGTTACTAACCGAGTACATTTCTGCAGATTAAACTAGTCCTGCACGACCGGTTTCAAGCTTCCTGGATCACAAATTCACCTCATTTGCATGGATTTCTCCTGCAAATGGGGTGATTTGCTTACAGGGGCTTAGTCCGTACAGGACTAGTGCAGGAGCACTCATGCACGCCCCTGCAGGCTATTCCTGGTTCACACGGCAGACATATTGCCTGCTAGGGCTCCTGCACTAATCCTGCACACCGTGCAAGGCTTGCAGAATCTGGGGGAATGTGTAAGGCATTAATTTTAACATACAATAGTGATTTCATTGACATCAAAAAAGTAATATGTAAAAATTGGAGAGTCTTTGACACTGAACCAGAATATAAGGAAATAGTTGGGAAAAGCCCACTCATCATCTACAAAAAAGATATCTGTATAAAAAATATGCTAGAGAGAGTGATTAGCTGTGAGTGAGTGGGGGTGATGAAAAAATGTGGATGTTGTACACAGTGTAAATGTATACTGGAAGGTAGTGAAGTAAGATTAGAACATTATGGTACTATCAAACTTCAAAAGAAGTTTAACTGTAATAGAAGCATTGTTTATCTAGTAGCATGTCAGAAATGTATCTGTTTCTATATTGGAAAAACAAATAATTGTTTAAAAAACAGAATTTATCAACACAGTTATGACATTGTGAAGAAAGAAATGAGCAATGCACTATCACTGCACATTCAGAAGTTTACTGACCATTTTTTCAAATGTATTATTATTGACCAGGTGGATGGGCGGCAGAGAGGTGGACCCACAGATGACTACCTTGAATACAAGGAGCTTCAGTGGCAACTGCAAACAAATGGCACTATCTACCCTGGTTTAAATGAGAATATATCTATCAGTCCTGTCTTAAGACTAAAAGCAGCCTTAGGTTTATAAGTATTTCATTTTTTTAACAATTTAGCATGGTGAAATGAATGTTTGTATATATGTGGAAAGTTCGGGACATAACCCTTTAAGATGTTTATTTTTTAACTGTTTAATTAACATCAACATCATGCTGGGTATAAAAGATGGAGCTATGTGCGTTTTCAGTATTCTGATGAAGGTCTTTTACTAAGGACTAAAGCGCTAAATAAACGGATTTTCTACAAAGTGGTCAGCTGCCATCTTTCATCCTGGTGGTATACCTATAATAATAACAAAGGTTTAAACACACCAGCTGAAAGAACAGTTGCTCTGTGAATTACGGAATAAGGGGAAAGTATTACAAACTGGGGGAGGTATTGTAGCTCAAGATGACACCTTAGGTAACAGACAGAGAAGAAACAAGTTTGTTTCACTATTTAAAGAATATAGAGAGTTAAACTTGAAATCTAAATTGATTTATCCAGCAATCTTTAAGATATCTTTTCCAATAGGATTAAAATCAGTTTTGGAGCCAGAACAGCCAAAAGCAACAAAGCAGCTAATCAACATCAGACGACGGGAGACTGGAAAACAAGTAGTGCAGGCAGAAATGGACAGAAATAGAAAAATGGCCATCAAAACTTTTTCATCTTTTTTAGAAAAGATTGGAAGAAAAACAAAAAGAAAGAAAGAAAAACAAAGTAAGAACAGAATGGCAAGCTAGCTCAGAGAGAGGTTTAGCAGTGAAAGGCTACATTACAAGAAGAAAAGCAGTAAAATTAGGAACTAGGTTAGTGGACTAAGTACTTTGATTACCGTAAGCATTGAAAAAGGACTACTTGGTTCGAAAGCTTTGCTTGTCATTTTATTAAAGGTGTTTCTTATGGTTTGTATCCTTGGTTATTACTTTTTCTTGTTCATTTTTTGTCCATTGGATCCTTTTGGCCATGATCAAAGTTTTTTAGTGATTGATTACCATAAGCAGCAGTTGGCAGGACTACAAAAGACATATACTGGTACTTGTAAAATATTAAACTGTTATTTACATTTTGAAGGCAAGTAATCTGGAAAAGTAGGCAGTCTATTTAACCACGAGGAATCACCTAGACTTAGAACTGTCATGTTTACAAAATTATACAAAACATATTGGTGGCTGAAAACGAAATGACAGTTAACAAATTTGTACTCCGGGGCATAAAAGAAATAAAAAAAAATCATTCTAACTACCTGTGATTTAATCAACAATTTAAAGTACTTAGGCTCTGCAGTCTGTCTGTCTTTTCAACCAGGACTGATTGGGAGTGTGATGTCCCTGCTCTGTGCCAGTAAACAAGGAGCATCAATCCTCACCACCAACACAAGTGAGGGATGTTCACTTGGAACAAAAATGGATACACACAGTATTTCCAGATGCAGCTCTCTGCACCAAGCACAATTTCCCTTAAGAGCACACAGGGGACACACTCCCATCCTGAGACAGGGTTTCCTTTCCTCACCAGGCCCCAAATAAGACCCCACACTGACCACAGCTGTAGAGTTGAATCCTCAGTCAAGTGTTCCAAGCCAAGTCCTGCACCACCTTCTCTGTGAAGCCAGTGCTCTGTGTCCCTACTCCAAATAGCTCACACACACACACACACACACACACACACACACACACACACACACACACACACACACACACACACACACACACACACTTTGAGATTTGATTTACACACACACACACACACACACACACACACACACACACACACACACACACACACACACACACACACACACACACACGCCTGGCACAGATTTACCACTCTCTGCCCTGACTATAAAGTAGGTACTGCCACCAGAACACTCTAAAGCCAGCTACCCTAAGGCTCTTACCAAGGTATCCAATTATACTTAGTAAAATTAATACTAATACAAATGGTAGTGTTTTGACCAATGCAACAAGGCTTTCAAGAGCAGCCACATTGTCACCAGATAAATATAAGTACTCTCAATGGTTAAAATATTCTCCAAAAGAGCAGCCACAATGAAAAGTTTAAATATATTTAATAATAAATAATAAAAGAATAGGAAAATACTAAATATCTATTTACAATAAACACCAGATTTTCAGTCATATGAAATATTAAAAATAACAGAGATGGCTAGAGTCACACAGATACAGAAAAACAGTACTTAACTAATCTTCCTATATTTTCCTGACTGATCTAAAGAATTACTATTCCCTGGTTACTTACTAAAGCAAGATGAAGTGGGTGAGTGATCCTTCTTTGTCAGGTTTCAAAAACAGATTGCCCTGAGACTTCTGCCTCATCTAGTATTAAAACATAATTTCAGTGCTGGATTACAGAATGACATCACATACATCAGGTCATCTGACTTTGGTTCCCACACTATCCCCCCTTTACTAGAAACTGAACCAAAATTTAGCACATATGTGTCATAATATACACACACATAGTTTTGCTAAGACGTGTTACAGCATCTGGAAGCTATAAAACTATTTCAAAAACTTCAACCCTTCCAGGGGAGCAATTAGTTCCTGCCTAAGGGCAATACAGTAGGATTCCTAGTCCTGGTTTTCTCAGACATTTTGTCGATGGCTACAATCAGAACTGTAAGATGCAATCTTCATAGTCTAAACCAGGTATATTAGACTATTTTTCAAGTTAGCTGGATTGAGATTAACCTCTTCTCTTCCAGTATCCTCTGTTACGATATATTAATTTCAAATGTGAAAACATTTGGGAAAGATGGGAGTAAATCAACATTATACAGAAACAAATGTAGGAAAATAGATAAAAGGAAATGCCATAATGTCTGAAAGAAAACTGGCAAACAGAAAACACTAATAAAAAAGGTAGTGACAATGGAAGTCAAGAAGAGCGATACAACCAGGAACTTTATTGGGATAAGCTGAGTAGGAGGAACCCTATGAACATTGAGCTAATAAGATGCCAGGTAAGAGTGTTTATCATACCATACCTCTCAACTGTACTGTATTTCTCAGTTTTTACCAGTTTTGGGGTCCAAATAATGGGGTGCCACGATTCCCGAGTGGCACCCCTTAATTTCCAATTTTCCTGGCTCTTTTTTAAATTTGTCGGCCTTTTCCTGATGTCATCATGTGCTCGATGATGTCAACTCCATGAATAGCCTACCAGCCTGTTGGATTTGTGCTCAAGGGATGTGAGGGGCAGCATTTCTGGCTGCTCCATTGCGAGGGAATTATGAACTGGAAGGGAATATTACTCCTTCCATTATGTTTTAACACTCCATTACAATGCAAGGAAAGAAACAGCTCCATTGCGAGGGTCCAGGAGGTGTGTATGTATGTATGTATATTGTATAATTCATTATATGCAAGTGCAACTGCGAGGGAATTACAAATTAAACTGCTCCAGTTCATTACAGTGTGCGTGTATACCAGTTTCTGAAGCTAGATTAGGCAAGTGCTTTTACGTGGTGTATTTCATAGGTTTTCAGTAATTGTCTGCATGTGTTTTACCTTTTTTTGTGTCTATTATTTTCTATTATAGATATGTGAATTATTACTGTGTATTTGTTGCAGCCATGTAGGACACAGAGAAAGGGGTAGTGAGATAATGGGCAAGAGCTTATCAATAGAAACATTACAGCTCTTCAGGAAGTTTCTTGAATATTCTTTGTGGTTTAAGGTCTCATGAGCTAACTTCATGGTGTCTGATATACTTGTGTGTGCTGTGTTTAGAGTCTCTGATGTTGATGCCCAACCCCATTTGAATCTAAGCGAGTGAAAGAGAATTCCTTATGATTGCTGCAGATCTGCTGTACCTAACAGTAAACATGCGTGACTGACTGTGATAGGCATCATAGCTACCTTCCATAATTATTAACAGTTGCAGTTTCTTCTTGTTTTTACGTTCTTTTATCGAGTATAAGATTCAGTGTGATTCAAGATTTTATAAGGTAAATATTCATAACAATATTTTTAAAAGAATGTGTGACCACTCTTTCATTATGTTGTAACAGTGTGGAATACAAAATTTTAAAGACTCCAAATGAGGTAAATTTGATATATATATATAGCTGGTATTTGAAATCATTTATGGGTTTCTTGAGGGCAGAGAATGGATATTGTTTTCCCATCGTTTTACTCCCTAAACAGAGAGCAAAAGAAACAAGTAACAGAGATATGCATTTTGCTGATATAATGTTTGTTTTTGTAAAGTACAGGTTTATGATTTTTGATGACCCAATTAATGGTGCCACAAACTATATTTAAGGTACTAGACAATGCTGAGACAAAGCAGCAGAAGATTTTGAGAGGTACATAATAGCTAGTGCAGTGGTGCTGTGGAATGGGCATAAGAAATAATTGTATAGGAAAAGTATTTCAGAAAAAAAAATGGGTGAAAAATGCTGATCCACTACTGCCCATTAAGTAGTGCAGAGTAGTCATTTGACCCAAAGCCAGGTTTCAGACAAAAGTAATAGAGCTACCGTTATTTCACTACCCACAGAAAGATAAGGCATATTTGTGCTTTCTTTATCAAAACCTCCCTTGGTTTTCCTGATTTTTCAAAGATGTTAATCTTATAAAAAAATCTGACTGATGAGCACTTTTGTGCATTCAACAGTCATTATTCAGTTAGTGCTGTCATAGCAGTTAATACATTTAATTGGCAATGACAAAGCAAAGACAAACTGTAGCTATGAACAGCTTGCATATTAATATTAGGCACTCCAGTTCTTTATTCATTTGAATTAGTAATAAATAATGAAGAAGCTGGTAAATGCAAACCCTTCAAATATTTAAATACCTAACTGTCTAAACTCCAAATTGCTGTGTTCACAGCACAGTTAACTAGGAAGCTGTGTCAAGAAAAGAGATCTGACAAAGCTATTTAAGCGGATAACTGAAGTAGTATGTCAGCAGGGTATACTTATGTACCCTTAGTAGATTTTAGAAATCTACTTGATTTGGTACCCACAAACAGTCAGTGAGTGAGTGAATCAAACTGAGCCCTAAGATGGTAGCATGGGTAAAACACTGCTTAGCTGATAGGATGCAGAATGTAGTAATAGATGGAGTTTTTTCAACAAAAAGATTATCACAAATTGGATATACCATGGAGGTGACTTTTGTGGTTGGTCTCTTTTACCATTATAATGACTTGTTTAAGATGATAGGCACTTTAGAGGAAGACAAAGATGGTATATAGCATGCATTAGAAGGCACAGAGTAAGAGAGCATAGAAAAATAATTTATCTGGTCTCAAAGGCATAAGGCAGTGGAAAGACATGATATAAACTTGCAAGTAATCAAAGTTAGTGGCTTAAGGGAATGCAGACATCTTAAGAGTCCAAGCAAGCACTGTCCAAGTACCTAACAGCTTGAAGTTGTAAGGTGGACATTCAGAATTATTGCTGCACAGAAGGAATAGTAGATGACAGGTATAGTCTTTTTGAAAGAGAGACAGTGGTAAAAAAAAAGCAACAATCTTAAAAACTGCATATTGCAATCAAGGAAATTATTATAATATTTGTAAAAATGGTGCTGGGGATGGGAGTGGCTGTTTAAGTGGTTTCTGCATCCAGACTCTGGGAGCTGATTTTTTATCCTGTGCTATATTCTGTCTTTTCCACAGAGGTCTTATCTACTAACTTGTTTCATGTTGGAGTAATCTGAATATTTTTTTTGAGTGGAGTAAGTTCAGAGTCAATGATAAGAGTTGTACTTCAAGAAGATTGCTCAGAAACCAGTTTTTCAGTATCAAATTCTCACAGTTGATATGATGTTATTTGGAAAATGTACTCAGAAAGGCATAGTCTGCATAATTGCTCTGGTCTTCTGAAACAAAATGTGTGTACTTGACCATTTTTATAGCATAAGTTAATTTCCTTCATGGAGTAATGTTTTGTTTATTGATTGCCATTCCATGAAATTAATTTGCTCCTGAAATACGAAAATATTTTTGTTCCTTTTCTATGAGGAAAGGCAGCCTGTAACGGAGCATAATGTAAGTAGATAATGGCATGGCAGGAATGTGTATTGGGGATTTCTGTTCTTTAAAATAGTTCTCATAATAGATTAACAGAGCCAGTGGCACAAAACTGAAAATGATATACAGAAGTAAATATGTTTATTTAGTAATTAAAGTTTTGTGCTTTTAAAAAAAATAATGATTAGTGCTGATATTGCCAAATTCCAGAGTTTTGCAACACTGCACTATTACTGCCGGTTTCACTTAGTGGTCAGTTATTGCATGTAGACACACTACCGTGTTAGCCTTTCTGCTGTCAGTACATTTGCTTGTGTAGTGTTTCTCTTCCTGTACTTCAGTCCTGTTGTCACTTGCTTAAACAGAGGTATATGCTTGCAAAAGCTTCAAGGGTCTTCATATCTGATGCATACAACATTTGATTTGCTGCCCTAAGCGGCAATGTGCCTCAAAGTCCTTATTTTCTTATGTTCATTAATTTTGTATTTTGTAGGTGGATAACGAAAAAAGTGTCACCAGTCTGCCCATTTTATATATCTCTATGTTCGTCTTTTTTTTTCATTTTGACTTTCCAGAAAGTGTTCCATTGCTTCATTGCCCCATTGATGCATTAGTTTACTAACTTGTAAGAACAGAGGAAATTGCTGGCTTTGTGACATAGTGAGGAGGCATCACTGTGACCCAGGAGACCTGAGTTAAAGTAGTGGGACTAGTGGAGATATATTTTGGTTGTCTGCTCTTTAGATTGCGTTTGAAAGTTGATATCCCACAATTCCATTGGAGTGGGTGTGGTTACATAATTATGTATGCATATTTTGTGATAATCAGCATACAGATTTGTACCTATTTTTCATGGGCCTTTGTCCAGATTTGTGATGTTTCCAGGTTGAGAGGTATGTGTCATACCTCTCAACGTCTTAGCACAAGAAATCGGGACAAAACCATAAATAATGGGGGACCAAAAGCACAAAAATAGTGACAAATTTTAAATATTGCTCTTACAAACTTAGAAAGTTGTGAGAATAAAACGATTAGTGTTACCATGCAGTTCCTGAATGACATGAAGTCTGAAACTCACATTTATGTCATTATATAGTGGCTTTAATACTCACTGATTTACCAGAAAACCACAAAGTTTATAAGGAACAGAACAACAATATGAGACAAAAATCTGGACATTCTGTGAAAATCTGAACAGTTTGGAGGTATGGTGTTTGTCATAGGTTCATAGAAGATTACTAGACTAATGGCTTAAGGGCCCTTACAAGCCTAGCTAATATAACCAGATATTATCTAATATAAGACACTTAGGGGCAAGAGGATGGCATGGATTTGTGCCTGTGCATTGAGTATCTTACAGATTGCCCCTGTCCATAAGGGACATAGGCACTACTCCAGGTGTGAATTTGTGAATCCCCATCCATTGATCCAAGCTTGGGTGTTTGAAAAGGGCCAGGGAAAGGCTCTACTTAATATGAATATGAAGCCTGTTCCAAAGATGGGGCAATCTCTGAGACACAGATCTGTCTCTCCAGCATGTTTTGTTAGAGTTTCTGACTAAGTTTAGATCCCTAAATCTGGTTACCCTCATGCTGTTTGACTTGTGGATATGTAGCAGCTCCATCAGGGCTGCATTTGTGAGTGCCTTATAGGTCAGGCATAGGTCACCCCTTAATAGTCAGTAGGAGACAGATTAAAGGAATAGGGCTTTTAGTCTATCCACATAGCTTATGTTGTTTGCACCCTGTATTTTCTTTGTGAAGAACCTCTGAGGTTGTTCCAGGTGTTGTAAGCGCCTAGTCAAGTACATGCCAAATGGCGCATTGTACTCAATTATTGGTCTAATGAGGGGTGAGTACAGCAGGACTATAATTTCTTTGGCTCTGGATGCCATACCTTTACCTATAAGTTGTGACACATAAAAGGACTCCCCCACCACTGTGGACACATGGCAATCAATGTTTAGGCTACTATCTGTCTGTGTACCCAAATTGCTCACCTCTGAATGTACTTTTAGGGGTATGCTATTGATGTTGTAACTTGCAGAGGTATTTGACTTCCCAAAGGGTATAATAATGCATTTTTTCACATTTAGTTTTAGACTATGGTTCTGGCACCAATCATTTGTCTGATCTATACCCACCTGAATGATATCTACATCACTGAGGGATTCAAAGATTGCCACAGCATGCAGTCGTCAGCAAACTTTGTCAGCCAGAGGCCTTTCAAATTAGCCTTGACTTCAGAGAAGTATATTCCAAAAAGCAGTGGTTCCAGCACTGAGCCCTGTGGCACACCACTAGTAACTGGCCTCTTGCTGGATCTGGATTCACCCACTTTAACCACATGTGTTGAGTCCATGAGCCAAATGGCTATCCATCTGGTGATGTAGGGATTTATATCCAGTTTTGTGAGTTTATTCATAATACCTGAGAGGGCAAGTGTGTCAAATGCCTTGGCCAGGCTAAGGTAGGCAGTATGTATTGTTTTACCATCATAAGAAAAACTAAAACCAGGTGTGTGTGTGTGTGTGTGTGTGTGTGTGTGTGTGTGTGTGTGTGTGTGTGTGTGTGTGTGGTACAGAATACAGGTGCAATCAAAAGATGCTCTGAAAAAATGTCATAGTAAAATCCATTGGCTTTTATTTATACACGCTGAAATAATATTTGTAGGATCAGCACTTTTGTCTTCTAAAACTAGAAAACTTCATCATAAAAAAAGCATTTGAAAAAACAGGCATTTTTATAATTCAGTTTCAAAGTTACTAGAGTAGTCGCATGATTGCCTAGCCTCTGTTCAGAACGAAAAATATTTAAGAAGACAATGCTGTAGCTAGAAAAGTAGAGGGCACTATGGCATATATTGTGTTGTACTAGAACCAAAAACTCCAAAAGCAAGGTGCAGAAATGGAGATGATGTACAATCCACTAGAGAGCTTTATTCAACCACCAAATCCACAAACAGTACGAAACAGAACGAAAAACTAACACTTGAGAATACATAAACGCCTTAGATATTCCACCATGCATTTTCGTCTCATACATAGTCTTCATCAGATGACCAGCCTGTTTCAGGAGGACCAATATTTAAATACAACCAATTAATCAGTTTATTATACAATTAAGTAATCTACCAATAAGTTATAAAAATACTTAAGACCATAATTATACCCATACTTCAAAAAAGCTTGCTAAAACTTATCAAATCAACATTATAGTTCTTTATTCTTCTCAAATTAAAACCCATTAAATAATATTATTATAAAATCTTCAAAAAAGTCATTATTTAAAAAAGTCATTTTTTAAAAAAAGTAGTTTCTAATATAAAAGTATAAATAAAATACAGGATATTCATTTTGTGCAGACCTGTGCCCTCTAGTGGCTATGTTTAGGTTATATTTCATATCCCTTTTTAGAGCTTAGCAGATCTTAGGTTTAACAAAGGTTTAATAGAGATATAGTCGTTTAAACCTGGGGGATCACTTGCTTCTAGGGTTATCTGCCACCATAGCTCCCTGTATTCTATTTTATCTTCCCAAGGACCCCCCGAATATCATTTTTAATTTGTTCTAAGACCATAAAACCAAAACTAGCATCTGAACAGGTCCTAGTATGTTTAAAAAGAGCATTAGTTTCCTTTCCCACTGAAATTTCATAATTATGTTCATAGATCCTTCTTTTTAATTTCCTTTCTGTCTTTCCCACATAGAAGGACCCACATGTCCTGCAAATAGCTAAATATATAATTCCCTTAGTCTCACAATTGTAATATTCAGAGCTATTTATCCACTTTTTTCTACTTTCCAGGTAGTAATTTTCTAAATTTAAAATATATATACATTGGGTACAATGGCCACATTTATATGTTTCCTTCTTACCCCTGTTATTACTACCTACTTGTTTGTTCTCTAAAATAGTTCTGATACAATGGGAATTCTTATGATCATCTTTTGTGGTATATTGGACAAATCTTCTATTTCCGACAGGGAAACAAATCTCTCCCATTCCCTTAAAACCATCTTTTTAACATTACTATTTAAAACAGTGTATTCTAGTATTAAGACCTGATTAAAATCCTCTCTAGCCTTTTCTTTGATAAAAATATTACTGTATTCTTTACATCCTAGTATGGGTTTAAATTTGTCAATTCTCCCTTTTTCCACTTCTTCCTTTATTTGAGTAATGAAATTCAGAGGGTAGCCCCTCTCTAAAAACATTTTCTGTAGTAACTCACACTCCTTAAGAAAATCACTTTCCAAACTTGTCATGCGGCAACCCCTTACAAATTGTCCCTTCACAATGTTTTTCTTACAATGTAAAGGGTGTGCACTTTCAAAATTCAAGAAGGAATTGCAGAAAGTTAGTTTTCTATATATTTTAGTTTCAAAATTTGTACCTACTTTATATACCTCGATGTTCAAATATTGCAGGCTAATGTCAGAAATTTTATATGTAAACCTCAAAAAATTTGTTGTATTACTTATATACATTATAAATTCCTCTAATTTATCTTTTCCAGCTGTCCAAAAAATAACTATGTTGTCCAAAAAACCTACGATATAAAGACCAACATTTTTCAAATTCAGTATTAAAAATATATTTCTCCTCCCATTTAGCAAGGACCAAGTTCACGTATGTAGGAGCACAGGCAGCTCCCATTGCTACCCCCTGAATTTGTTGATAAAATTCACAGTTAAAATAAATAAAATCATTCTTTAAAATCAAATCCATCAACCATATGTTTACTAGTTTCTCATCCTGTGTTAATATTTTGTCCTCATACACAATCTCCTCCAACATTTCCATCCCATCCTTGTGGGGAATGGAAGAAAACAAATCAATGATGTCTACGGTTACAAAAAGAAGATTATCATGATATAACTTGTTAGAAATTTCTTTTAAAAGGTCCCAGGAATCCCTTAATATAGTATTCCTATGTAGCCATATATTTTTTATTTTTTTATCTACATATTTAGCCAAAGCATAGGTTTTAGATCCCTCTGCAGATACAATAGGTCTAAGTGGGGGGTCACTTTCACATTTATGTATCTTAGGTATACCAAATATAGTGGGAGTTTTGGGTTTATCTACTTTCAAATACATAAAAGTATTATAATCAATCAATTTATCATACAACATATAATTTATACTCACATCTATTTTATTATAAGCTATATTAATCTCATTTAAAGACACATTTCAATATTTTGTTTCATCCCATAATAATGTGTTAATCTTGCTCTCATATAATATGTTGTCCATAAGCACCATTCCTCCTCCTTTATCTGGTTTCATTACCCTAATATTTTTATTGTCCTTAATTTCATACATTATTTCTCTCTCTTTTCTACTTAAGTTTCCTTTATACTCCACCTTAGTCTGTTCTTTTCTTATTTCCTTTTCTAACACCCTTTCTAAATTTCTTAACTGAGGGTGTAAGGGGGGATTATAAGTACTTTTCCATTTTAATTCAGTATTATTGTTTACTTTTTTAACTGGGAACATGATATTTAAATTAACTTTTCTCAGGAACATCTTAATATCTAGTAGGCTTCTAGTCATAGCACCCTTTTTATAGGGAATGAACTTCAACCCCTTAGAAAAAAATCCAAAATGTCCCTTTACTATATTTAAATTGCTAAAATTGTATATAGAATAATTATTGTACATATTCCTGACCTCTTCCACAAGAATATCAGTAGGGGATATGGTGGGGTGGGTTAGGTGAGTATTCCTTAGAATCTCCCCCTCCCACTTCTCCCCCCCCCCTGAAAATATGTCTCTTGTAAGCTTGTTTATTCATCAGTCTTTCAGATCTCCTTAGAGGGGGGTAATCTTGATCATATTCCTGTTCATTATCATAAAAATGTTCTTCATTCCTTTTGTTTTCCACCATAGGTTCATTAAGATTGTGTCTATCAAATGTTTGTTTAGAATACTTCTGTGGAGGTATGGGGTAACTATTGTTGCTTTTATATTCCTTAATATCCCTCTCCAACTTTTTAATTTTTCTGTAAACTAAATCATCACATTTGTTGTCTATATCGTTTCTAATGGAATAATATTTTTCTTTCTCCTCCTTAATAGTAAACATTAAATCCTCCTTTACCTGCTGGTCTAACTCAGCTATGTCCTTTTGGATTAAATCCTGATTCCTAACATTTTCCCTAATGATTAATCTTAATACATCTAAACCACATTTATTAAACACTTCAATGAGTTCATTGTAAAAAGTAGAACCAACCAAAACATTATTGGGAAATTTATATACCCGTAGGCCTTTAGGTACAATTTCCCTAGAGATACATTCTTTTAAATATTCGTTTTCAATCTCTAATGTTCGATATGTATACATTAATTTGTAAAGTTTATCACATTTACTTCTATATGAGTCTCCAGAAACATACTGTTTATTGTTAGAGTGATCAAGTTTAAATGAATATTTAGTCTGTAACCAGTCCTTCATAGCTTTAAAAACTTTAGTTTTGACAGTACCTGTCGCCATAGCTCTAGAGTCTGGTGCCTTTGATCTCTGCCCAGTATTTCTGCTCTTATTGGCACTAACTCCATTTTCACCCACTTTAAAGATGTTCGGAGTATTAGCTGGATTAAAGGTTTCACCATTTTCCTCTCCAGGGTCGCCAACGCCTTGTACTACACCAATAAGCTCCCTTGGATTTTCGTCCTGTATAAATAAACCTTCGGTTCCTGGCTTATGACGCTGAGCTAGGTTTCCGTAAATCCCCACCAGGGATTGGCTGAGTGGGGTAAGTAAATCTATAAATTCAGTAAGGTGGTAAATCAATTTCCGCGAGAGGAAATTTATGAGACGAAAATGCATGGTGGAATATCTAAGGCATTTATGTATTCTCAAGTGTTCGTTTTTCGTTCTGTTTCGTACTGTTTGTGGATTTGGTGGTTGAATAAAGCTCTATAGTGGATTGTACATCATCTCCATTTCTGCACCTTGCTTTTGGAGTTTTTGGTCATTTTGGGCAGATTACACCACTTTATTTTTGGTTAGTTGTACTAGAACCAATATAATGAGTAATAAATACAAAGACAGAAAAAGAAATTGTAAAAAATATATGTTACATATAAATATAAAGTGTTTGTTCATAAAGTGCTTATTTTTTTAAATGCAATATAAACTTCAGGTGAAACAAATTGGATAAATACCTTTTACGTAAAGCAATATTCTTATTTTATACAAAGTGCCAATATACTATTTCTCAGTTGCCTTTAATTTTAGTAGGCAAGAAATTGAGACCCGGTCATTGACTTCCTAGTCTATTTGTTCCCTGTTTTACCATCATCCATGGTAGTGACTTTCTCAAAGAAATCTACCAGATTCAGGAGGTCTGAATTTCCTTTGACAAAGCCGAATTGGGTCAGGTCCATTGTTTTTGGACGTTTCCTATGTTATTATTTCTGAGGTCCATGATTATTTTTTCCATAGCCTTACATATAAGATTGGTCAAATGTATGGGTCTGTAATTTCCCGGGTCAATAGATGGTCCCTATTTATGCAGAGGAATGACTGTTGCTGTCCTCCACTCTATCAGGACAGAGCCAGTCCAGAGGCTGTGGTTAAATAGAGATCTTAATGGGCCTGATAAGTCCTGATTTAAGCTGTTTAAGAGGCAACCTGGCATACCGTCAGGCCCCACTGAAGGTTTGTTTTTATTTTTAGAGAGAGCAGTGGCAATCTCTTCTATTGTGATAATGTGCAGTAGACTAGTAGAGTATTTCTTGGGAGATAACCGAGGTGATGGTGAGATGAAATATGAGCTGAATTTGTGAGCCAGTAGATTTGCTACATTTTCTGGCTGAATATAGGTGATGCTATTTACAACGAGTTCTGCACATTGTTGAGTGCTGCCCTTAAGACTGCAAACATAACTGAAAAATGCCCTATGGGTATCCTTAGCTTTGGAAGCTATTTTTTTCTCAAAATCTGCTTTTGTAGACTTGACTAAGTTCCCTGATTCACTTGTTTAGACTGAGAGGCTTTTTGCTCTGTTGTGCACATTCTCTCTTACTTCTCAGTAGGATTTTCTTTCTTCTGCTGTACAAACTATTAATACTAGGGGTCCACCAGGGTGGCTTGTTTTTGCAGTTTGACCTGGGTTTATTTGAGTTCTGATACTGCCATTTCTATGCAGTTGCATATATGTTTGTACAGGGTTTTTGTGTACACCTCTGCACAGCTTTTTGTGTTTTCTGGATTTGGGGGAGCTTGGAAACTAGCTATATCATCCCTTAATAGGGGGTAATTTACCTTAGAAAAGTTCTTAAAGTTTTTGGGGTTAGGTTGCAGTACTAGTTTTAACTTTATTTTAAGGGAGACCACTTTGTGATCTGATCTTACAAAAGAGAAAATTGCACTAGGGGGTTGCAGCACTCTTCCATATTTGTGAATACCAGAGCTAGGATATTTGTTCGAGTAGTGAGAGTACAGACTGGCTGCTGCAGGACATTCGAATTTGTAAAGCCAAGAAATCTTTGGGCCTTCATGTTAGTGGTTGTGTATGCCTCCCAATTAATGAAGGGGTAGTTAAAATCACATATAAATATAGTATTAGGTTGGATGGTGAGTGATTCTTCTAAATTTAGGTATGATGCATGGGTTTCCTAGCTCATGGTGGGGACCTGTAGCTATCAATAATACGGTAATGAATTTTTCCCAAGGTTAGTTGGACATGGAGTAGATCAAACATGTCATATTGCTTGACCAGCCTTGAGGTGTGCTTATCCTTTATCTAGATAGACACACCTCCCCATTTGCTCTTTCATGTTCAGTGTGTGGTTGGAATGTATGAAATGCATTATAGCCATGCACTGCCAGAGTGCTTTCCATGTCCTTAAACCATGTTTCAGTAACTGCTCTGATGTCAACATTCTCCAGGGTGAGGACAGCTTCCAGAGAGCACAGTTTCTTGTTGAGGCTTCTAGCATGGAGCAGTAACACCTTTAGCTTGTCTTGAGTAGCTTTTTGTTATGTTGGAAGGTTTGACTGTTTGGCAATGCCAAAAAAGGCATTATAGAGGATAATGCTTTGGCCAATATCCAAAAGCCTAGAGATGAGAGGTGAAGGCCATCTCTGGCAAAGCAGGGGTGTCTGTCAACCATGTCCTCCCTGGCTGACAAGTATTCAACCCCTTTGAAATGACACCAGCAGCTATGCCAGTTGTTAAAGTCAATAATTTTCTGCTCATATTGCGGCATCATCCATGGAGACTGTAGAATGTTGGTCAGTGATAGGCTCCAACCTGCCTGTGACACATATTCTGAGAGTTCAATCATGTCTTTCTTCATACAGTCCAAGGAGGTATGTTTCCAGTCATTCACACCCAAATGGACTATGACTAAGTTACACTGGTACTTAGGGCTGAGTGACCTAAGTGCTTGTGTGATCTGGTGAATCCTGGCCCCTGACAGGCAGCTAACTTTTCTAATTGTAACCTTCCCCTTATCCAACCTGGTAAGAGGGACATCAGTGCTTCTCACACAGAAATCTCCTATGACCAGAATACTGGGTTGTGGAGTGTTTTGCCTTATGTGCTTGGTAGGTGAGGCACAATGAGATGTGGCTTTATGTGTTGTGATGGGAATTGTCTTGTTTGTGTGCATGCAGAATTTCTGAGTACTGCGCCTGAGAGGCCCTTAAGGTTTTGGTTAGTTAGATGTGAGCACCTCCACATATTTGGGTCTATGTGTGTGGTCCTTTGTGGGTGAAGTGAGTGATGTGTGTGAGTCGCTGACAACATGTTTGTTGATTTTCATGTCTGTATGTGAGCGTTTTGCCTTTAGTGTCAATGTGTAACTATATCTCTCACCTACTTTATTTGACTGTTCAAGAGTTAATTGGCTGTCAGAATACATAAGGCAATTGTTACATTGCCTCAGGTTACCCATGTCCACCAAGCTGGATGCAGAGATAGCAGGATTGTGCCCATCTGTGTTTGCAGGTCCTAATGTGCACTTGAAAGGATATGGGTGGTGGGTGTTTGTAACTGGATGAGGGAAGGGTGCTTACTTGGTGTAAGATGCAGCTAACCTAACCAGCGATGTTGCCCAGCCCCAAATCAGATGCTCTCTGAGCAGCAATAGTCCTGAGTGCTATAATAAGGTAACTAGCACAGTACACTTTCAAAGTACAATGAAAATAAGCAATGTTTCCAAATGTTTCCAGCTGTACAGGGTACAGGCACAGCTCCACGCAAATGTGCCAAATTTATACCTACACTGGAAATACAGAAAAATGACTACTGAGCCCTCTGGCTAATAAAATGACTACACTTAGAGCCATTTTGTGTGCTTCCCAACTCAGACAGACCAGGTAATCACATTCTGCCACTAGATGAATAATCCCAGTCCTCCTAATATAAAAGCACAGTAAAACATGCCCAGAGTGAAATGCTACCACAAACAAACTTTATGATACAGATACAGCAGTGTATTTTAAACAACTTATAAAAGTGTGATTATTCAATAAAAGTACTTTGCTTTGTAGAAATGAGCCAAGAGCTATTCAATTGTGCAGAATTTATAAAGGCACTAAAAACAAGGCAAGCTGATTAATAAGCCTCTAGCTAATAAAACAACTGTATGCAGGAATCTCTACTGTGTTTCCCCCAACCTATACAGACCATGCTACCACCCACTACCTCTAGATGAAAAATCCACCGTCTTCTTGATGTAAAACACAGAAAAGTGCTTGCTAGAGGGTAAAATAAACTACTTTATCCAATCACTAGTTAGATAATGAATTCAGAGCAAGTAAATCAGTAGAACAGACATTGAGAGGCAAAATACACTCTTTTTCAAAATAAGCACAAGGTAAGGTAAATAAATAATTCAAGATAAAAACAGCAGTGTAGAAAGGGAGGAGCTTATAAAGCTCAGTTTACAGTAAAGGTAGGCAGCTTAAAATCACCAAGTTTGAAAACAGATCAAGGAATGGGAGGATGGGTGGAAAAGAATAACTAGCAAGGAGTCATCAACAGTGTTTGTAGTTTATACAGGTGTTGTGTCTTATCAGAAAAGGTAAAGGCACAGAAATTCTCTGTGTATTTAAGCATCACTCAGGAAACAAGTTAACCAATGGGAAAAAACATGAACTGTGCAGCCTAGGTAACTTAAGTGTCTATCTATGACATAGAACACAAACACGAGGCCAAGCAGATTTCTTAAAACAGAAAACAAAGTGGAACAGGTGAAGTGGAAAGTAGCTCTATCAGTTGAGCATATCACAGAAAAATAATAGATTTACTTCCCTGACCTAGGAGGTAATCCCCTGAAATTTGAAGAAGAAATAAGGGATCTAGGGACCCAAGTAGATAGTTAGCCTTCCTTTGATAACCATGTTGCCAAAGTGGTTAGAAAATCCTTCTATGTGACTCATCTGATCACGAAAGGGTTCGCATCAAGATCTAAGGATATAATGGTGCCCCTATACTCTTCCCTCATCAGACCCATTATTGAGTACAATGCACCAATTGGAATGTACCTGGCTAGACATCTCCAGCAGCTGGAGAGACCACAAAGGTACCTAACCAAGAGGATTACTGGCCTCAAACAGTTGCCCTATGCAGCATGATTGAAAAAGCTAAGACTGTTCTCTGTTGCATACCGCTTTCTCAGAGGTGATCTCTGTCTAACGTACAGAGCCATGTCCAACCCAGAATTGTTGAACATGCTCCATCTTAGCAAAACCAAATCTACTCAAGCTACATGCTCTAGGGATATAAACCTCAACACAACAATGAATAGAACATGCTGGAGGGATAGATTCCCTTCGCAGAGACTTCCCTTACTATGGAACAGGGTCCTGATCTACATAAGACAGAGCCCCTCACTATCACTCTTCAAGAGAAACCTTGATGAGTGGATGGGTAACAGAAAGTTCACACTGGGGATCACACCAACAGCACTACTAGATAGGTCCAAAGGTACTAGCTGCTAGTACAAGGGTCTAGGGAACTACTAAAGGGGCGGTGAATACCGCACAACGTGGCTGGGCTAATATATGCCTTCGGGCAGATAGTCCAGTACCAACCTATGAACCTATAAAGTCCCTTTTTATATAGTGGGACAAAAGTGTTTAGTTTGCTAGTAATAAACTTTAACCAAATTTTTACCTGAAGCCTATGGTTATCTATGAATCAATATGGAATTTGTGAGAATTAGTGCATTTTGCTGTTTTATTACTGAAGGAGGACTAGAGTACCATGACAATTTTAGATCCCCCCCCCCAACAAAAACAGAACTAATAGGCATATTAGGAGGGAAATAGAATTAAGTAGAGGCCCAGGTTGAGAAAGGTAAGGTTGGAAGGAATAATTATAGAAATCTAATTTATATAACCACAGAACATTAATATTCATCAATGGGAATGCAGATAGACCTGATATTAATATCTGAGATCATACTTTAGTTAAAATTGAGCTGATAATCTCAGGAATGGAGAGGAGGAAAAGGAAGTGGAGATTTTGGCTATGCTGGTTAAATAATGACTGGAGTGACAATGCAATAGAAAAGATAATGGGGACCAGAAACAGAAAGCAGAAGAGTGTGGACTAGTTAAAGAAACAATACAAGTGCAGGAGAGAAAATGATGGTGAGATAGAAGCAAACTTGAACAGGAAAAATGAAACAAAATAAAAGATATGCAATATATGTCAGAGAGTTAACAGAAAGAAAACATAATGGCAAGAGATAGGGAGGACATAGAAACAGTACATAGAAGAAACAATAGAACAAAAACAAAAAGCAATTACAATGAGATATGTTGCTAATGCACCAAAACAGCAAATACTTATTGTAAGAAACTAAGGCAACAGCAGGTAGAAAGAGGTATAGTGGAAATAAAAAATGTTTAGACTAGAGCAATAGTAACAGCTCTGAGAGAAATAGGATAAATAAATAAAGAGCATTATAGGTACCTATATTAGCAGCAGAAGGAAGTGGAAGATTGGCTGGTGAAGGTAGGACATTTTATGGAAGGGCACCATTAATACCAAGGACTGAAGAAGAAGAAGAGGATAGAGAATTGATATGATGGATTACACCCCAAGAGCCAGAAGAACAAGTTCAAGTTCTTGTACTAGGAAAAACTCCAGGAAGTGATGGCTTCCCAACAGAAATGTACAAGTTTAAGCTGACTGTAGTTATGAAATAGTAATACCTATTTAATAAGGCACTGAGTTAAAGGAAGATACAAAAATCAAAGTCATATCAACCAATTTTGATATTAAACCATGATTATAAAGTAATTATATCAATATTAGCAGCTAGATTGACAAAAGTATTCCTGAGACTAATCCAGGAAGATAATCATGGATTTCTGAAAGAAAGATAAATATTTGCCAACAAAATAAAAAACACATTATGATTCATAGTGAAATAGAAAAGGAAAAAGAAAACAAAAGTTAGTTCTACTGAGGCCAGCTGCTGTAACAGCATTTGATTAGGTGAGGTGGGCTTTTCTTTCTGAGACAAAATAGAGGATAGGGCTACCAATGGCATTTAAAAGACTGTTGTAGGAAATTTAGGGTGGGGGCTGAATACAATGGTAAAGACAAACACTATAGTATCACCAGAGTTTGAGGAGGAAAGATATACAAGACAGGGTTGCCCAATGTCAATGTTACTGTTTGCTATATACCTTGAGGCACTGGCGCAAAAGATATAACAGTCTGAAATAAGGATATGGAACTGGAAGGGGATAAAGGAAAAACTAGCACTGTTTGTTGATGATAAAATCCTGTAGGTAACCTGTATGTAACCTACCTAGATAAGAATATACCTAACATATCCAGCATACTAAGACAATTTATACAGGTATCAGGTTATAAAAATGTATTATTTATCTTTTATTGTCTAGGTTAGTTCCACTAGGTTAGTAGTCTCTTTTTATGGTAGACCAAAGGTGGCACTTATACTACTAGGGGAAATTTGGCCAAGGCATCAGGGAACTTTCTACATCTACAACACTCATGGTGCATGCAGTCATCAAGTATGAGAGTCCATTCTTTTCTTAACACAGTGGCAGCTGGGAATATGGCACTGAAAACATGGAGACCAAAGAAAACAGAGTAGAGCAAATGCTGACTCAGTAGAGATGTTTGCTGAGTTTGAAAAGAAGAGAGATGTTCAGGAGAAGGGAGACTGAGATCAGACTGAGGATTCAGAGGAGCTATTTCAGCAGCAGTTATTTGAAGGGTCGAAACATGAAGAAGAGGTTATAATTATAACTCAACCCTCCAGTCAGGAGGGTTGTGAGATGATATATTAGAAAATTTGATAGAACAAAGCAAGCTGGAACAGAGAGGAAATACCATAGAGTGAAATGATGGAGAAAAATAAGGAAGAAGAACAGCAGATACAGAAGAAATCATTTTCAGAAGTAGTTGGAACAAAAAGAAGACAGAAGGGAGAGAAAGAAGACAAAAGAATTGGAGAAGAAGTTTGTAGTGAGAATTCAGAGTAAGGAAGAATTGGAAATGGATAGGTATGAAATGTGGGACGAGATAGTTTCTTTAGGCATAAAGGCATAGGAGGTAATAACTTTTTTTCTGATTAGAAAGAGACTTATGACTTTTTTTAAGACTGATGAAATTTAGAAACATTCTTGAAAGAATATAAAAGAAAAAAGATATATATCCATGTAAAGACTTTTTTCAAAGAAATGCAGAAAAAAAGTTAATGCACAAATTTGGACAGAAACTGAAAGAGGGACTGTAAAAATACTTATAAAGAAATATTAGTAATGAAGTAAGGGGCATTTCTAAAGTTATTGATAATAGAGGACTTTGGACAGGGTCTTGGGACTGTAATGTGATTTTGAAAATGTATAATGGTAAAACTGTACATATTTCAAGCATGATTAATGTTGATGGTCATAAAACTATTGTTAAATATTGGAGACAACCTAGAACATGTATTTTCTGTCAGAAAGAGGGACATTTTGTAAATAACTTTGATAAAAAGAGATGTAATTCATGTGGGGAAACTGGTCATGATGCTAAAATTTATGCAAAAATATGTTATAATATTAGACTGTGCTGTAAAAGAACAAAATAAAGGCAATATAAATGAAAAGGAGCTATTGCAACAGGAAGAACAACATAAAGATAGGAAGGAAAGTAATGACATAAATCCAGAGAAGAATATGGATATAACCCAAACATGGGGAAGGGGACAGGGTCAAGTGGAACAGAAGTTAGTGATGAAGAAGATCTAAATTAGAAAATAGTTAAAAATAAAAGTTCATTTGGGAAAAGGGTTAAAGATCAGAAAAGAAAGTTTCAGGATTTAGGAAAGAAAGTTAAAAGAAAGGAAGAAAATGGACATATAAATAATTTATCATAAATTAAAGTGAAGGGTGGTGAATAATCTTAGGATTTTGGAATGGTGTAAAATGTGTGCTTTAGATTTGATAGTGGTAAAAAATAGTAAGGTTTTAAATAAAGAAGAAAGAACAGACAGAAGCATTAAGGTCAGGGGTATAATATGGAATTTGAGTTCTGAAAACTGTTCAGGGATTGCAATATTGTATAAAAAGGGACTAAACATTTGGATTATACATTAGTTAAATTAGAGAGACTGTAGTGAACTTTAGATGGGAAGGGAAAGTATATATATTTGTAGCAATATATGCATATGTGATATATAAAGAAAGGGAGAAATTATTTCAAGAAATCTTGGACTATGTTATAGTAAATATGGATATAATAGTAACAGGAGACTTTACTTGTGAGTTAATGTAAAAACCAAAAACTAGATTAGATAAGAAAGTGATGGAAGAAGTAATAAAATGAGGAACGTTAGAATTATGGAATCTGAATAAAATTATATATCGGAGAGGAAAATTCTAAACAGAGACATGTTATCTAAAACCATGAGAACTATGACAGAGAAAGCAGTAAAAACTGTTTTTTTATCATTTAGCAATATGGATTGAGATAGATGAGAATAAACACTATATAAAATTGAGAAATGCATTAAGATAATTAATGAAAAGCAATAGAATGAGCAAGGTAGAGAAGAAATAATACTATGGAAGGATTATTTGACAATGAGAGATATTTACAAAAATTGATCAGAATGGTGGATAAATTTAAAGAAAATATAAAAGAACATACATTTAAAGAAAAATATAAAAGAACATATTTAATATGAGAAAATAGGAAAAGACAAAAAGATAAAAAGGAATATAGGGAATATGTCTTTTATCAAAAGGATCAAGAGAAAATTAAACAGTTTTTATATAAGCAAAAAGAATGAAGATGTATCACCATATTTAAGTGTAAAAGTAAAAGAAGATAGTGGTTTAATGAGAGATGAAAAATAAAACAGGAAAAATTTAAAGAGAACAGACAAATATAATGGATATTATAGTTACATATGTGAAAGAGATGATAAAAAAGAAAGGGATAAAAAGGAAAAATACTTTACAGAAGAAATGAATAAAGGATTGGAACAACAAATTACAATAACAGAAATAGGCAATGTAATGAAGAAAATAATTGTAAGTTCAGCTGCTGGGCTGGATGGTATAAGATATTTAATATATAGTAATCTAATGCAATGGTAGAAAGAAATTTTGATAAAGATATTTAATGAATGGTTAAATTATGTGATTAATTTTGAAGAAATATACAGGGGTTTTATGAGATTTATATGGAAGAAAGGAGAAAAGAATGAAATTAAAAACTGGAAGCTAATAATGCTGAATAATAGTGATTAGAAATTATTTATAAAAATAATACAAAAAGGGTTAGAAAATCAGTTGAATTATTTAATGGAAGAAGATACTTATGGGGTTAAAGGGAAAGGAAGCCATCTGTTATTAATGATAATTGTGGAAATGGTAGATATTAAGAAAGGACAAAAAGAAATAAAATTAATATTGGTTGATATAAACAAAGCATTTGATTCAATACAGCGTGATACCTTATGGCAAATAATGGAAGAATATAATTTTAGTATAAAGATCAAGAAAGTATGTGAATTAGTATATAAAAAATATTAAAAGTAGAATTTTAGTAAATAGTCATTTAAGTGAAGAAAAAGAGATGAAAAAGGATGTAAAACAAGGATGCCCAATGGGTAGTATTTTGTGTGTAATAGTTATGAATAGTGTGATAAAAGGATTAAATGAAGAATTGGACAAAAGTAAATATGTACAGGAAGTGGGAGTGCTATATCCCATAATTATGTCTTATGCTGATGATATAATATTAACAGCTAAAAATGAAGAAGAAATGAAGAAGGAAATTAGAAATGTACATAACAGACTGCACGGAGTTGGACTAAGCATTAATAAAGAAAAATCTAAGGGTTTAGGAGGTCATAAAAAGTTGGGAGAGATATATCTTGAAAAAAAAATATTGGTGTTTGGAATTGATTTTGATGAATATGATATACTGAAGGAACAATAGTGAAAATTTTTGACAGACTTAAAGGAGCTTAATATTATATGGAATAGGTATAGACTGTCATTTAGTATGAAAGGACATTTGATAAACACAACATGGATGGGAAAATTATCATATATAGCTAGTATATATGATACCAAGATAATTGCTGAAACAGTTTATTGAAATTATATGTCAATTTATTTGGGGATCTAGATTAAATTCAGTCAAAATAGGGGTTTTATATATGGCAAAGGAGGAAGGGGGGTTAGGTTTACTGAATCTGATAGTATATACAGTTTCATTAACTTTATATAAGGTCTTGAAATGGATAAATGGAAAACAGAATACGTTGGTGATAAGTATATTTAAGGAGAAATGTAAGAGAGAATGATGTTTAACTAAAATGAATAAAAGGGGAAATAATGGAGAAATGAAGAAATAAGACTGTATCAAGAAAAAATAAAATTGTGGAAATTAAAGGTAGAAGGAATAGAAGAAAATGTGGTATAAAAATATAATGTTGCAAAATTATTGTATGAATCCATAGAAACATTTAACAGAGGAAAAGTAAAAGCTATAAAGCAAAGAAATAGATGATTATGAAAATATTGTATATCAAGATTTCTTATGGAGGTTACAAATGAATGAGTTGCCAGTGAATGAAATATGCCTTATGAAAAAGTAAATGAAAGAAGTTGTCGTTATTGTGGAGAGCTAGACACAACAGAACATGTTTTCTTAACGTGTAAAAAAAGTTAAAAATTTGTGGGAAAAATAGAAAAAAAAATAGTTAAATAATTACAAGATTATAAACAGATAAATGTGGACATAATTGAATATGGTTTTTATAAGAAATGTAAAGAATATGTCAATAATTTGGATACAAATGTTCTGCATTATATGGACAATTTGGAATGAAAGACTGAATGAACTTATGTTAAGTGAAAAATGGATATTACCAAATATAATAAAGAAAATTAAGTGGTGGCTGTGGAAAAAAGATTAGGGATCTATATGCATGTAAAGATATATCAATATAGCATTTAATGTAACTTAATTTTAAATTTGTAAATATGTAAATAAATATCTTGTAAACAGTTTTGTAAATAAAGAACTCATATTCTTTTCAATAGGTGCCATGTTATCTCTTACTTTCACTTCAGCTATCACCAATTTAGGCAGATGGGGCTTTGGTTTAATGTCTCACCCAAAAGGCGACAAACCCCCATTATGATGCACTTCAGTGTCAGCAATCCATCTACCTGGTGAGGGAACAGAACTGACAGTCTTCTCCACCAAAGGCCACTGGCACTGTCAAATGAAAAAAAGATGAAAGCAGGGACAGCAACAGAAGGAAATTTATAAACAAAACTGGGTGGATATCCACATAGTTCTGCTAAAGGCAAGAAAAAAATAAATGAAATTTAGTATGTAGGAATAGAAGTATTTGCATAAATATTTTTACACCCTGATAGATTGCAAAGAATATTCCCACGAGTAAGTGAAAATTGTTGGAGAAGTGAAAAATGTCAAAGGGGAGTGAGACATATATTTTGGCATGAAATTCAGGGTCTACTGGGATGAGATTGGCAGATGAGCAAAATTAATTTTCATCTGAGTTGGCTAAACCTACTAAGGGTATAGGAACATATTAAAGCTTTGATAACATTGGTATTAACAGCAGCAGCTAAAATGTCAGTATTGTGAAAATGGAAAACAAGTCAAGAGCCAAAGATAGAAGAAGTAAAGCAAATAATGGGGGAAGTAAAAAAAAAGTACAGAGGGAAGTAATGAGGTGCAAAAAATTGACTTCTGGGATAGGAAACTGTCTTACAAAAACCAAAATCACAAAACAAAAGTGGAGGGCTATGAGAGGCATTTAAGAGTGTGAGTTTGTCTAAGCTGCTGTTCTACTAATGAAAACCAAAAGGACTGAGAACTATGCAGAGATTGTAATGGTGTAGAATGGTATTGGAAAATGCTGAATGTTCTGGTACTGGACAGTGATAAATGAATAATAAAGAGTAAGCTTACAGAACAACTGCCAGATGATAATGGTGCACAATACATGCAGACTGCACACAGAATGATGTAAACAATGTAAGACAAATAAAGCAGCTTGAAAAAGGTTATTAAATACAGCAAATATACTGTCTAATCTGGCCACCTACATCTGTTAATTATCTATCTCAATCCCTCCCTTCTGCAAGTTCAGAAATTTCTGGCACTGTTCCCCAAAACTGACCTGAGCAAACTTACTATTGTGGGCTAAGGAGTCAGTCTGAGCCATGATAAAACTGGATGTGTACAGATCCCTGTCAGTAAGCCATAGGCTGATTGAGCTAAAAATCACGATGTAGGTACAGTAGCCAACAACAAGTTTTAATCTGGAATTATTACACAGCAGCTACTATAAATGTGGATGTCCTAAAAACATGACTGTGACAGTAATATGAAATGGCAGTGGGCAAATTGACGTTATGACCTGGTTACTAGAATTCCAGTTGGATATACAGCTTTGTTGTGTTTTAATATCTTTATATACATGTAGTTAAAAAATGTAGATCTAGTTCATAACATTTACAAGCCTATAAACATTCCAGCATGAAGATGAGATCAAATTAACAAAATAGCTAATATATGGGTATATAGTAGTCATTACTGTGAAATATCTGCAACTGATCTTTCAGTGTGTTTGTTTTTTTCTTGTTCTAACTTGCCCATGTATCAAAATGAATTTAACATATATGACCAACATTGCATTGCAAACACTTCTGCCATATGTCAGAACAGTGGTCAGATTATTGTGATACACAAAGTTATTCTCCTACAGGGTGGTTCCAGTTTGTGGTCAAGAAGCCACTATAAATCAGAACTCAATGATAAAAGCATGAGGTGTTTTTTCTGAGTTTCTCACAGCATGAAGGAGTGAGATATTTTGTAAAAATTATTTTAAAGACAGCATGCAATATAACTTCAAAGAAACGTGCATGTCTGCTTCCAGCTATTTCTTTAATATGTATTTTTTATATATATATATATATATATATATATATATATATATATATATATATATATATATATATATATATATATATATAGATTAGATATATATATATAGATATATGAATTTTTTTTGGAATGTACTAAACTTGGAGTTCTGTGAACAACTTCTGAACATATTAAAACTTAATTCTAGGGGGTGGGGCACTGCATCTGAAACATCATAAACCATAAATAATTACTAATTTCAATTTACAGATACAGTCACAATATAGTTTGCCCAGTAACTATCCATTCGAATTGTCCAGATCTGCTACAGTGAGCTCAAAAACATGGAGACTGAATGTCCAAAAGATGGGACTTGTATGTATTAAGTCCAAGATTCCACTACTCGGAATATTTCTTTTTCTCCGAGATATAGCAATCACAGAGTTGGTATATATAAGCATGGGGTGTGGGATGGGGGATGCATGGGGGTCTGCCCCCCTTTTCAAAAAAAAGTTTAAATGAGAAGAGAGTTTTCTCCTGTATTTTCTGTCTTTTTTTGGCTTCAGTAAGGAGCCAGGTCACTCACTGTGGTTATGTGCAGAACATGAAGAAATAGGAAAATAAAGACAAATTTACAAAGGCTACATTTTAGCTAAGTAGTCTCTGCAATGTCTCATTGTTCTAAGACCATTCCAAGATGTTTACCATCAGAAAGCACAGCATAGCTGGATTAAAGTTTGCACATAGGATGAAACCAGACTCTCCATTCCCTCTTGGGCATTGAAGAGCTATTAGTAGCTCACAGTGGAGTTTTGGTGAGTTTCCGATAAGGTGGGACATGCTGGAACTTAGTTCAAAAGGATGATCGTTTAAAATTCTCAGCCAGGTTAAAAGATAGTTTTATAGCCTTTCTTCATTGCAGGAATAAAGAACATGTGTGTGTGTGTGTGTGTGTATGTGTGTGTGTGTGTGTGTGTGTGTGTGTGTGTGTGTGTGTGTGTGTGTGTGTGTGTGTGTGTGTGTGTGTGTGTGTGTGTGTGTGTCTGCGAGCGCATGTGCATGTGTGCATGCACATGTGCCATGCGTCTGTGTGTGTGAATGTGTGTGGTAAATGATTTCCCAGTATATACTAGACTAACAGAAGCACAAATTAATGGAAGCATAATATTAAGATGAAAGACTGGACAGTTTACACAAAGCAACAGTTAACCAAACAGAACAGAACATGTTCCTAACATTACTATAGTTATAAAAATAAAATATGATTAGCACTGCTACACTGTTAAAAAAGTATAGTGGAAGAAACCTAAGTGCAATATGTCAGAGCTTAAAACTTGCAGACTCATTACTGTTTGCTGAAAACTATGTAAAGGTTTAGCAACAGAATATGCATTTTCATTTTGAATGAGAAGTATTTTCAAAATAAATGCCCAAACTGTGGAGTGGCTGAATGACATCTGATTTTTTGAAGTATCACAATATGCTTACTTATATCACTGGATTGCTTTCTATGCATGCATGTATGTATGTATGTATGTATGTATGTATGCATGCATGTTGCTTCTTTGTCCAAGCTAAGGACCATAATTTATTTAAATTACAGAACTGTTTACTGTATGCATTCACTTCTGCAATTCCATTAGATTACATAATGCATTATCTGCCTCAATGTTGCAAGCCATTTACGTCAGTCCCCTGATAATGTAGATAATGCTCTTCTTATCAAAAGTGGTCCCTTAAAAACTGGAAAACCCATTCTTATATTTAAATACCTGTGTGTGTGTGTGTGTGTGTGTGTGTGTGTGTGTGTGTGTGTGTGTGTGTGTGTGTGTGTGTGTGTGTGTGTGTGTGTGTGTGTGTGTGTGTGTGTACCGTGACCCTAAAACTCACACACATGCACAACAATTCAAAGCCCTACCACAAACCCTCTTACCTTTGTTGGCCAACCCCCTAAAATCATCCAAAACGCAGTTCACACAGCCATTCACAAAAACAAAACTGCAGTTTGAATCACTCAGATTAGTGTTGACCAAATGAACTGAAACTACACACACACACACACACACACACACACACACACACACACACACACACACACACACACACACACACACACATACTAGTATGTTTTTCTTGCAGCTATTCTCACTTGCATCTTCTGTTTTCATACCTCTCTATATAATGATATGTTGCTACCCAAGGAATCTGTTGCATTCTGCTAACCATAAGTACAATTTTATACTGTATTTTGTACTTTTAAACTGTATATTTGCTATATTGCTGATTATTTAAAACTGTTATTGCTGATTTGCTGCACTTTTTGTCTGCTGTAGCATAGACTAGATTCAGGCCTGCTGAATCCAGTTCTGTTTGTTAAACTGAGCACTAAATAAGGCTATCTTTTGTTGGAGAGGGCCCCCTTGCACCCTCATGGCAGGAGAGTCACTTTTGAGCTTTTGTATTGGTTAAATTGTTTAATTCAGTTTGCTCACTGTTATTACATAAGCCCCGTGTTTACACGCGTTTGCACTTGTTTAACACGGCTCCACAGAGTTAGGTGACCAGACACTGCTCTGCTGTATTGATCTGTTTACCCATAGCACACCACCATGCACCATCATGCACTACCATGCAGTGGGGGTAACTATTGGCGGTTATAGCTAGAAATACTTCAGTAGATAAATTTTGCTTTGTAGCTGACTGTGATCCAGCTGAGAAGTCCTTAAATTGTGCTTGGCTGCTCAGAAAGCACCTCAGCTGTGCTTTTACCCCTTAAACAGTCCCAAAACCACCAAATCTACAATAGTCTCATACCATTTAGAGAACTCATGCTAGTATAGACCCTTTATAGAGCACCCAGTTATATCACACCCCTCCATTTTCTCTCCACTGTGAAAACAGGATTTAACCTAGCATTATGGATGGTCAGTTTCCCTCCATTTCTCCTACCAGTCTGATTGACATGGGTATCCTGAGGCAGTGTAGCAACTGCCTTATGTACACTGACAACCCTCTACTCCTAAATCACCCAAGTACAATTTGTGAGAGATGCATCTACATTAAGAATCGGGAATCCTTGTTCTCTTTCACACAGAACAGTAACACTAAACAGGTTGTCAGCTCATATGCTACACCTCCTGCACAATCCATGCACTCAACACATGAACTGTCATAAGCAGAGGTACTCACCAGAAACCTACCTAAGCACCAGAGACCTTCCAAACACAACCATGCTACACCTAATACAGTACCTATAGCACTCAATACACATAAAAGCACAAGCACCAGTGTCTCACTAAATAAGCCCCTAAGGCAAAGCACATCTAAACCAATTTTTTTAGTCACAGATGACTCCATCGTGATACAAACAGATGTCCACTCACCAGGCTGGACAAGGCAAAAGTTACAGTCTATCAGGTGCCAGGATCCATCAGATCACACATGCACTCAAGTTTGTGAAAAACAAGTACCATTATGACTCCATCATAGTTCATGTTGGTGTGAATGAATTGAGACGTACTTCACTGGACTATATGAAAGCATACATGATTGAGCTTTATGAATTTGTGTCCCAGGCAAGTATGTCCCTAGCCCTCAGCAGCATTCTACCCTCACCTAGGATGATACCACAATATAAACAAAAAAATGATCGACTTCAATAATTGGCTTAGTTTACGGTGTCATTCTAAGGGGACCCACTTCCTGTCAGCCTGGGATGACATGGTTGATAGACCACACCGCTTTGCCAGAGATGGTCTTAACCTGTCAAGACCCCCCCCCTCTTCAAGTCATCATTAGCTATAGGCCCCCTTCAATGAGCCAAGATACCCATGCTGTTTATTTGGACCTACATGAGTCAATCAAATTACAACCAAACACACTAGTCAGGGGCAATTTTAACTATCCCTCCATTGACTGGGAAACTTATATGAGTACCAACATGCTCGCATAAAGGTTCCTGGACTTTGTTAACACTAATGCCCTGGAACAAATAGTAAACAACCCTACAAGGGTCTCAAATATTCTTGATCTTGTCTTCATCAACACAGGTTACCATTGCACCACCACAAGTATAGGACACTCACTGGTTAAATCTGATGACAAATCAGTCACATTTGAAGTAGCTGTAACACCTGAACCCCTCTTAGGTGAAATCAGGCTAAACAATTTCATCAAAGCCAATTACCCTAATTAATTAAATTAAAATTAAATTAATTTAAATTTAATTAATTAAAGTTAATTATATTAATATCCTCCTAAGGGATGGCATAAATAATTTCCAAGCTCCTGTTCCCACAGATGGCACAGACAAATGTACTAAGGTATACACAAATGCCCTGTGCAAACACTTACACAAATATATTGACACAGCTGTACCTGAAAAGATCAAAACAAGATCTTCAGGAAAAAAAACAACCCTCCCTGGTGGACATCTAGTATTAATAAGTTATACAACAAGAGGAAGAAGTTGCTAAGAAGAAAATAAAGAGAGGTCCCACCACTGGAAGAACACTCTCCTCTGCTTGAACAAACAAATAAGACAACTTGCAAAATCCTCTAAGGGCAACTTTGAAAAATATTTAGCAACCTTAACTAATGATAACCATAAGGCATTCTTCTGCTGTATCCAAAACCTAAAACGTAGAATTCAAGCATGTGCTGAACTAGCTGTGGATAGCATCACACACAATGATCCTGCGAAAATAGCTAACCAATTAGCTGACAGGTTTGGCAAAAATTTCACCCCCTGTCTCCCCCAAACATTCCACAAAGCATTCATTCTACATCTCCCCCACCTTGTATCTCCAAAGAGCAAGTCATTAATGCTCTCTCCAAGGCCAAAAACACAGCCTCTGTGGGACCATATGGTATCCCAGGTTGCATTTTAAATGGTCTAAAACATGAGTTAGCAAATCCATTAGGTACTCTCTCTAACCACAGCCTGAGTACTGGTTTTGTCCCTACCAAATGAAAAACAGCAACCATCAACCCCTTCATAAAGAGGGTACAGCAATAGACCCTGGAAACTACAGACCCATAAGCTTAACCAGCCTTATATGTGAGGCCATGGAACGAATTATCATGGACCTTATAAATAAAAATATAGGTGAACTCCAAACCCTTGATCAGACACAATTTGGTTTTGTCAAAGACAAGTCATGCCTGTTAAACCTGGTGGACTTCTTTGAAAACAACACCAGAGCCATAGACGAAGGTAAATCTGTCCATACAACCTACCTTGACTTAGCCAAGGCCTTTGACACAATCCCACATTTGGGCATCATTGATAAACTCTCCTGGTTGAATATTAACCCTTATGTCATCAGGTGGGTAGCTAAATGGCTCACCGACAGATCACACTTAGTCAAGGTTGGGGACTTTGCCTCACCCAGCAGACCTGTCACCAGTGTGGTTCCACAGGGGTTAGTGCTGGGCCCACTACTGTTTGGAATATACTTCTCAGATGTTCAGGCCAAAACAGAGGAACTGTGGCTGACTAAAACTGCTAACAAATGCAAATTAGGTGCAATCATTGAATCCCCAAACAATGTCAATATACTTCAAGACAGATTTACACAAACCAATGATTGGTGCCAAAGCCATAGATTATCATTATGGGAGAGTAGCAAATGGAAACTGAGTACATTGCTTTTTCCATATACTGTTTAAGATCTGTTTCCAACTTCCTTTTCTTCTTTGCAAAAAAATACATTATCATCCCCTTCAGTAAAAATTATATCTCTGCAGACTATCATATAAATAATAATAATATCCTAAGTAACAACTCAGTAGTGAAAGACTTGGGAATGCAAGTTGAATGTTGCCTCAACTTTGACCACTATGTGTGTCTACTGCAGTAAGGAATACATTATATGTTGCACACCTCATTAGCAAAGCCATTGCCTCAAGAGCGAAAGTGGTCCTAACACCCCTGTACTCAGCCCTTATCAGGCCAATAACTGAGTGCAATGCTTGCTTTGGTATCTATCTTACCAGGCACCTGCATCAACTTGAGAGACCTCAGAGATTTCTTACCAAGAAAATTCAGGGTCTCCAGCACATGTCATACACTGACAGACTGAAGTCACTGTCACTGTACTCAGTAGCATACAGACTACTTAGAGGAGACTTGTGCCTGGCCTACAGAGCAATCTTGGATCCACACCTAATGGAAATGCTGCACTTCCAGAAGTCAAATGGGACAAGAGTCACTCAATCCAGAGACAATAACCTGACCTGCAACATAAATAGGACCTGCTGGAGAGACAGATATGGCTCTCAGATGTTGCCACTCATCTGGAATAAGATACCACTTTACATCAAACAAAGCCCATCTATGACCCTGTTTAGCCTGGATGGGAAACTGCAAATTCCTGCCAGGGATTATACCTTTGACCTTCCTGGATATGGACAATCATTGCTAACTAAGATCTTGAGTTTAGGCAAAATCCTTTATATTGGGTTTCTCTAGTATTATATTGGGTACACAAGGCTAGGCTTATAAAAACCTTTGGGTCAATAGCCCAGTAACCACCTATGAACCTATAAACCATCTCAGTTATTATGGCTTCATCTTATCCATAAAGCTCTGCTAAGCATAACTCCATTTTTCCACCCATGTTATGACCATACCTCTCAACCATACCAAATTCTTCGGCATTTCCCAGTTTTAAGGGCAAAATAGTGGGATGCCATGAATTCATGACTGGCCCCAGCCTCTCTGGAGTGCTGATCAGCATCTTCTCTCGGTTTATAAACCCAAAAGGAATATTGGCAAACTACTTAACAAACACTGTCTCACTAAATTGGAACAAACTCCCTCTCCATATTAGATCCAACCTTTCCTTTCCCTGTTTTAAAAAGGAGCTTAAATCCCACCTACTAAACTTGAAATTATGCCATTGCATTGACCAGACATAGTCTTAGTCTTTCCCACTGTAGAACCTGTTGCATCTCCTTCCTTTCTTTGTTAGTAACTTCTGCTTAAACTAACCTCCTAAACCGTCAGCTCTACTACTATAACCCTACTATAGCCCCCTCCTATTCTCCACACTATTAATCTTTTCCCTCCCCACTTTCTATCAATGTCTGTACATTGTCCTTCTTTTCAACAATGATTATATTTTTGTTTTTACTCTCATATGCAGTAAATTCTAGTCCACTGCTATCAGTGCAACCCTTAATGTTCAGATTTTTTTCTTTTGTTTTTCTCTTTATACTTAATTTTGTATTTTCAGTACTGCTTTTAATGGGCAGTCATGGTGGTGCAGTGGTTAGTATTGTCACCTCACAGCAAGAGGTTTGCTGGTTTGATGCTTGGCTGGGGTGCTTTCTGTGTGGAGTCTATATGTCCCCCCCATGGTCATGTGGGTTTGTTCCTGTTTCCTCCCACATCCCAAGGACATGCTGTAGGTGGATTGGACACTCTAAATTGGCCCTAGGCATGAGTGTGTGCCTTCTGTAGAAGGTTGGGTGCTGGGCTGGCAACTCAACATTGTAAAACTTCTCTGCCAGTCATGAGTGGACAGGTGATCTGCTGTGGCAACCCTTAACTGGGAAAAGCCAGAAGAAGTGTTGTTTTTAATAGTTTTGTCCTGTATGTTTATCTTTGCTTATGTTTGCTGAGGCCCTTTCCCCTTGGGTCTCCGCTGAAAATGGGTTGCTTACTATCAATGCAATGCAAATAGTTATTAACCTTTTCTTTTTTATAATTATTTTGTATTGGGATTGTTATTTAATATTTGTATATTGTCACTTTAGTTTTACTTACGTTTGCTGGGGCTTTTCCCCTCAGGTCTCAATTGGACTAACCCGGTTAACAAATGTGAAATAAATAAATAAATTTACAATTTGCAATTACTGCTGCCTAACAGAGACAGGGAGAACTTTAAAAAAGAAAGTTGTTTACAGCAGCTGCCCCCCTACAACTTGTGGTGGCAGCCAACCAAAGAGGACGTAGACTGCTTTTTCTAACATCTGCTTAGATTGTCAAACTAAATGCAGTATTAGCTGCTGCACTGGATAATGTTCTTGCTGTGTAATGGTTTCTGATCTACTTATGAAATGGCATGCAGAACTCCTGTAAGAGAAAATGCTCTTCTAGTTAATATAAGCAAGGTTTGTTTCATGATAGTTAAATATAAATTATCATCACAAGAGCTCATGCTGATTTCTGTCTGGCACAGGCATAATGCGGAGAGGCAAAGCTGGGCAACACACACACACACTCTCTCTCTTTCTCTCTCTCTCACACACACACACACACACACACACACACACACACACACACACACACACACACACACACACACACAGTCAACCTTTTTTTTGTGGCAGCATTAAACATTCCATGGTTTTACAAGGTGATTTAACTTTCCCTGCCATTCTGTGGTTGTTGGCACTAGTCGCTATTAACACTCTACCACTAGATTAAAATTCAATAACAGTGCTGAAACAAAGCATTGTTAAACACCTTTCTTCTTCAGAAAGGTGGTTAACAAAGTTGCCTTCTTTTCCCAGTCTCCACCAAATTCCGAGGGTAACCGTAGAGCTGTATGCTATATACTATTGTTCAACAAGTTCGGAGACCCAATAGTAATCTTCTGTATTTATGTTTCCTTATTCAGTTACTGTCAGCCTCAGCATTGGCTTACAAACAAAAGTAAATAAGGGCTTTGCAAATTACACTTAGCCTTTCTCACCAAAACTGAAGTATACAGAATTGGGATAAAGAGAGGATTGTGATTGTCAGCGTAGCACAAAGTGACTAAAACTGCAAAATCCATCTGTATTGTTTTATTTGCAAGTATAAATGAATTGATTGTGATTAAATAGCAATCATGCTGTGGGTGTGAATTTCTGAAAAGTCCAGAATCTCCGAGTTGTTATAAGTAGGCAAACTATTTTTTTGCTTCCCAGTTTTTCCATGTGTTGGGTCAGTTCTTTCTCAGTTTCCTATGAACTAAGAAGTGCCATTAAGTGATGTGTTTGTGTATGTAAAAAAGGTATTCACAGCGACCTGATGCAGAACATCAGTAGCACTCAACTGGTTTGTCTTAACAAGGAAATAAACTTGTGCGTGTGTGTGTGTGTGTGTGTGTGTGTGTGTGTGTGTGTGTGTGTGTGTGTGTGTGTGTGTGTGTGTGTGTGTGTGTGCGCGCGCGCGCTCGTGTGTGTGTGTATGAAAATGTGCCTACTTTATGATTTGGATCATAGCTCACAACCAATCAGGGACAAAGGGACAAATACAAAAATAATCAGGGACAATCACAGACACTTTAAGATATTCGTACTGTTAACATGAGATGGTAACAGAATAAGAATATACATTTTCAGAAGTAGATGAAGTGTATAACTTTAATTATTGCCATTATTTCTTAAGTGCAATTCATCTCCTTTTCTCCAAAAATGACTGCCATAATTGTCAAGGAATCGGGGACAAATTTCAGCAGAATTAAGGACAAAGCCAGTATAATCAAGGAAACTTTAAAAATATTAGTTCTATTAACTTGTGACATTGACACGAAAAGAGAATGTGAATTAATATTAATTTTGTAAAGTAAAAGAAGTTTATAACTTTAATTATTGTCATTATTAAGTATAATTCATCACCTTTTCTCCAAAAGTGACCAGCTGAAGGAGTGATCAAGAAGGACAAAGCTAAAATTTGACTCGACATCAGGAACAACAGGAATAAGTTGAGCGATATGAGAACAACTGATGTTTTGAATATTTTTTTGTCATTTTATCTGAGGGATGTGCAAGAGAAACCTCAAAAAGATAAGAGCACTCTTCCAATGGGCAAGAACTCGCTTACATTCAGGGATTAGGGTAAATGCCCCTGTCTGTAAACTGCGTTCATGATATGGTTGTTCTGAATGTAGGTTTTGGCTGCCCCCAGATGACGAGGCCTGGTAGTGCATCAGTACTGGGTGTCAGCAGCCCTGCAAGCAATTAAGTCAGGACTTCTAAAACCAGTCATTACTTCAAATGGTTATGATGTAAAGGGTTCGTAGACAACATGTATACTCAAAGAATTTTTGCCGGTTTTCACATATTCTGTTACCATACCTCTCAACGTCTTAGAGCAAGAAATCTAGACAAAGCCACAAATAATGGGAGACAAATGCCCCAAAACAGGAATACTTTTTTAAATATTGCTCTTGCAATAATAGGTTTTGCATTAGCATGAATTTTCTGAAGGATATTACATCTGAAAATCAAATGCCTGACATTATTTTCTGACACCAGTCCTCAGTGCTTTGACAGTGATTTGTCAGAAAACTACAATTTTATGAAAAATGGACTATAAATATTAGTCAAAAATCTAAGCATTCTGCAAAAATCTGCACAATTGAGAGCTGTGGCTCTTTTGTGTTTTGGCCCCATATGTAGTAACTCAGGGTTGCATTTAGTTTTGCTAGTAAAGGTTGATTTGGTTTATCATAACAACTTTAGTACCTTATAAATAGAAATAACTGAAATAGGTTTGGCTTTGTGTCTGTTGTCAGATCCTTAATTGTATCCAAGTTTAAAGTTTGATACAAGTTCAAATGCTAATATAAATAAAAACATCCTGGCTATATTTTGTGATGTTTAATATTTTGTCTGCTTTTCAATTTGCTTTTGAATATTGGTATCCAACAATTCCATTGGAGTGGGTGGGGTTACATAATTATACACCCAAATTTTATGTTAATCAGCATCCCTATTTTTGGCCAGTTGTACCTACTTTTCATGGGCCTTTGTCCAGATTTCTGATTATTCCAGGTTGAGAGGTATGGCTATGACATTAACTGCTTCTTGAACTAAAGGTTGTACCATATTCTTGTATCTGTAAATATGTGTGTTTAAATATTCATTTTTTAGCATATCCTTGTATTTGTAAATATGATTTGTTCACTTCTTATGTGATCCTATTCACCCGGGCTGTGCCTGCAAATGGTCTGTTAGGATCAGTCCACTACCCCGGTAAACAAATATAAATAAATAAATATACATATGCACATATACATGTGCATATACAAAAATACTGAAGTTCAAAATGTGGACACTCAAAATACTGACACCAAAATGTCAACAGTTCATAAATCTACAGGTCAAAATGCCAACAGTTCATAATATCGACAGATAATTGTAAAGGACTCACAATACTAACAAAAAATACCCCCACAGTAAATAAATCACAAAAAAAAAACTGAATTAAAAAAAAATCAGTGAAAAAAACTCAAAACCATACCAATACAATAGGACAATGTTTTTCCTGAATAGTGGCAGTGTTATGGAAATGTTTTTTTTTTTCCATAGTATGGTGCAGGATTAGGAGTAGCGGGATTAGGGATGGGGTTAGGGATAGCATTCATTAGTATGGTGGTACATATATACATATATATATATATATATATATATATATATATATATATATATATATATATATATATATATATATACACACACACACACACACACACAATATATATATATATATATATATATATATATATATATATATATATATATGTGTGTGTGTGTGTGTGTATGTCTATCCTTAGAATTTGAGAAAAGCCTATTTTGCCTGGAAGTGATTGGTGTTCCAGTTCAATTGTTAAAATGTGTAGTAATCAGGTTTACATTATTTATTCCCATTAGAGTGATTTCTTCAGTGTGTTTTCAAACTGAAGATTTTTTGGGGATTGAGGTGAATATGTGCATATTATACCCGAATATAGACTGGGAACATTACTCAAGCCCTAACTTTCTAGCCCAACGGTTCCTGGAGTTCATAAATTCAAATGCCATGGAACAGCTAGTCACTGTTCCCACGAGAGGAGAAAATATACTAGATCTCATTGTCACAAACATGGGGACAAAATGCTCCACACCGGAAGTATATCCCTCATTGGTGAGATCTGATCATAAACTAATCTCACTGGAAATCCACATCCCGCCCCCACCCCAAACAAACAAGACCATAGTGAAGAACTTCTCTAAAGCAAACTTCACACTACTCAAGACTGGTGTGGTATCCTTCAAGGCCCCTGAGCCAGTGGAAACCACAACCCAAGCTGCGTAAGCCCTTACAAATGCCTTCTATGAACACCTCCAGGACTGCATGGATCAGGCAATCCCAAATAAAACCAAGACTCTTTCCACAAAGGGCAAACGTCCAGTCTGGTGGACCCCAGCCATTAACAAACTTTACAATAAGAGGAGAAAGCTATTACATGATAGAACAAAATCCATAAAGGAAGTCACCTGATCATTATTAGTAAAAAATACGAGCACTCATAAAATCAACTAAGGCCAATTTTGAGAGAAAAATTGCCATGGATTCAAAGGACAATCATAAGGCCTTTTCAGCTATGTTAGGAACCTGGGTGGAAACTCCCAGATATGCTCAGAATTAGTCCAAAATGATACAAAATCACTGAACCCACAGACATTGCCAACATACTGGCAGACAGGTTCAGTGCAAACTTCACCCCTCTCCCCTAAAGGAGAGATAACTATCCCAGCCGAGTGTAGCCTCCCGGACATCTCAAATGCGCAGGTGAAAGCTGCTCTCTCTAAAGCTAAAAACACAGCATCAATGGGACGGATGGTGTCCCCGGCTGTGTGCTACACGAGCTAAATGAGGAATTAAACCCGCACATAAGGCAGCTGTTTAATCTCAGCCTTACCACAGGATACATGCCCAAGGGTGGCGTCGGCAACTGTGGTCCCACTCCACAAAGCGGCGCCTCTATGGACCCTGGAAATTACCGCCACATAAGCTTAACAAGTCTAGTCTGCAAAGCTATGGAGAGGATCATAATGGAGCTCATAAACAAAGATATAGGGGACTTGCAGACATTGGACCCGACCCAGTTTAGCTTTGTCAAGGGAAGATCATGCCTTTTGAACTTGGTGACTTCTTGAAACAGTCACCAAGGCCATTGATGAGGAAAGGCAGTCCATACAGCCTACCTTGACCTTGCAAAGGCTTGACACAATACCCCACTCGGGTATTGTAGAAAAACTTACCAGCTTAAATGTAAACCCATATGTCACAAGATGGGTTGCAAACTGGCTTAAGGACAGAACCCACAGGGTTAGAGTTGCTGGCGCTATGTCAGACTCCAAGCCGGTCACAAGTGGTGTCCCACAGGGCTCGGTCCTTGGCCCCTATTGTTTGGCATCTACTTCTCAGAGTACAGGCCAACATGGGAGGACTTTGGCTGACAAAGTTTGCAGGCGACTGCAAACTGGGCCATAGTGGAAAGTGCATCGGACACGGATATCCTTCAGAAGGGACTCACGGAAACAGATAGCTGGTGCCAGAGCCATGGCCTGAAGTTAAGCCAAAAATGTATAGTCATACCCTTGGGAAAAACAAGGTAACCCCAAGCTACCATGTAGGTGGCAATCCACTAAGCACAGAAGAGGTTATCAGGGACCTGGGGACCCAGGTTGACAGTGGCCTTTCTTTTGACACTCACGTTGCTAAAGTGGTTAGAAAGACCTTCTACATTGCCCACCTGATCATGAAGGATTCACATCCAGATCTAGTGAGGTCATTGTTCCCCTGTACTCTTCACTTATCAGACCAATGATCGAGTACAATGCCCCATTTGGGATGTATCTCACCCGACATCTGCAGCAATTGGAGAGATCCCAAAAGTTCCTCACCAAAAGGATAAAGGGACTCCAAAATCTGTCATATGCTGCCAGATTGAAGAAACTCCAGCTCTATTCAGTCGCATACCGTCTGCTCAGAGGTGACATGTGCCTGACATACAAGGCCATGTCCAACCTGGAATTAATGGACATGCTCCACCTCAAAAAATCCAAATCCACCAAAACCACTAGAGCAAGCGACTTAAACCTTAGCACGGATATAAATAGGACGTGCTGGAGGGATAGATTTATCACTCAGAGACTCCCTATGCTGTGGAATAAAATCCCGGTCCATGTGAGGCAGAGCACCTCGCTGACTCTGTTCAAGAGAAATCTAGACCTGTGGATGGGAGATCGTAGGTTTACCCCGGGAATCATCTCTGTGTCATTGCTGGACAGAGGCCCAACAAACTAATGGGCACAGTATTTTTTCATATAAGGGGTGGCGTAAGCCACAAAAATTTGGGCTAGGCTTATAAATGCCTTAGGGCAGATAGCCTAGTATAAACCTATGAACTTATGAACCTATAAACTGGTTTACAATCAGTTGTCTTAGAAGTGTACAGCTCATGGGTATAGAGTTTGTTCATCATATTCATTTACTGCAGAGAATTCGAGGCATGTCACACCTCTATCACATAGCTGCTATTTGACTGGCTGATGTAAGTCTTTAGACACATAGCATTTTCCTTCCACTTAGGTTATGGATGAAAAGGATCTAAATGGATCAAACCACTTATTAAATTATCAATAAATAAAATATGACACAGTCTTCAAGGATGTTAAAGTTGTAAAATTCAAAGATTTCTTCTTACCGTTCTACTGGCAAATATTTTAGTGGACATGCACAGGAGGCTGCCAGGTTCAATGTATAATCTAAAATTTCACAACATTGCATGTATAATTTGTGAGGAATATGCTTCCTGCTACATGTTAGCAGAAAAAAGAGAAAAGAAAAGAAACCAGGAGAGCGTTCATCATTTGTTGTGAAACACAGCTTTATTAAACTCTTATTTTATTTTACGTCTCCAAAATAATCAACAGCATATTGTAATCATATACACACTGCATTTACATAAACACTTTTTGTTCATAAACTTTACAGTATTTTTAAAATATTGGCTTTCGCTGTGCACTTAACCTTTATGCCCTTCACTGCTTTTTTTTTATTTTTATACCATTTTCATTTCCTAGCATTCTTTTCATCATCGTTCCGACCCCCTTTATTGAGGTATTGATCCTACACATACCATTTAAGGGTGGGCAACGTATCTCCATAGAAATTCATGTGATATAACAGAAATAAATAGGCTATACTACTATACAGCTAAAGTAATAATAGATAAAGTCTTACTACAAAACACAGGGTAGTACGGGAAAGGAAGGGGAGAAATCAAATGCCATTATGGAAGTATCAAATAGAGAAAACTAGAGCAATTAAGATAAGTGTCACTGTTAAAAGTGTACAGAAGAGGGAACATATCAGATACTCAAAAAGATAGACACGATAAAAGTAACTAGCAGTATCAGAACAGATCAGGATCTATTGTGCACTATTGCAAATAATAAACTAAAGATATTAGCACAGGCAGAAAAACTTAGAAGGTATGCAGATAAATATAAAAGTACAAAATAAACAATTTATTGATGACCTAAAAAAAGTTTTATAGAGAATTGGGAAACAAGGTAAAAGGAACTGAAACACCAAAAAAAAAAAAAAAAGAAGAAATAGACACATTTTGGAGAAATATCTATGAAGATCCTGTGGAACATAGCAACTATTCTGCATGGTTAGAAGAAGTTAAAAAAAGGAGATGTTCAAATGTACAGAATATGAAACTGAATGATGTAACACCCAGAGCAATTGAAATAAAATTAAGAAAAGCCCCTAAATGGAAAACCCCAGGCTCAGATGTAGTTCGTAACTTCTGGGCTAAATGTATTAACATCTTTACATGACGATTTAGCTATGACTAAGAACTATTTATATGCACACCCCAACAGACATCAACCTAGTTAACAACAGGAAAAACAATACTCCTCCTTAAGAGTGAACCTGCTATTCTAAAAACTATAGACCAATAACTTGCCTTCTGATGATGTATAAACTATACACTGAAATTGATGCTGATAGAGTTTATAGTTATTTAGATGAAAAGTCAATCACGGTAATAGAACAAAAGTGTAACAAAAGAAAGTCATATGGAACAAAGGATAATTTGTTGTTAAATAAAGTCATAATGAAGAACTGTAAAAAAGGGGAAGAATGTAAGTATGGCATGGATAGATTACAAAAAAAGCATTTGACAGCATCCCACATTCATGGATAAAAGAGAGCTTACAAATGTATACCTACACAGATTGATTACATTACAGTGACCATGAAATAGTGGCAAACCACTTTGCAGTTAAGTCATGATAAACAGCAAATTATTATTCCATGGTTAAAAATTCAAAGGGGGATATTTCAGGGTGACTCTTTGTCACTGCTCTTTTGTCTTGCCCTTAACCTATTAAGCTGTCTACTTAACAGATCAGGTCATAAAATAAAAAAAAATGTATCTGCTTTTACTGTATTTGTGTTTCTTTCTACTTTATTTTGTTTTTGCGTCATCTTAAAAGTACTCAATTGTATTTATTACTGATTGGTGTATGTCATTCTAAGCCTTTTAGTTTAAGCACTTGGGCTTCAGACCAGTTGTTTTACATTAAGAAGGTTTGTGGTCTGCACTGTGTGGCAGAACAGGTAGCTTACATCCTTCTAAGTTGGGAACTGCTGATTGAGGGCTCAGTGTCTGTTATTCTAAAAGTGTATTAATTCTGGTTTAAGCACTTGGGCTTCAGGCCAGTTATTTTACATTAGAAGGGTTCATGGTCTGCACTCTTGTGGGAGGAGAGGCTGGACTCTGCCCTTCTGAGCTGGGAATTTCTGGTTAAAGGCTTATAGTGCCTGCATATTTGAACTGCTTCTTACTGAAATTGGTATACCTTGTTTGCTTTAGCATAGACTACATACAGGCCTGCTGAATCTAGCTTTGTTTGTATGACTTGAGCACTAATCCAGGCATTCTTTAAAGTATTCAATTGTATTTATTACTGCTTGGTAGTAACTTGATTAAAGTGTAGCTATCATTCTAAGTCTTTTGGATTAAGCACTTGGGCTTCAGACCAATTGTTTTACATTAGGAAGGTTTGTGGCCTGCACTGTGGTGGCAGGACAGGTAGCTTACATCCTTCTAAGTTGGGGACTGCTGATTGAGGGCTCAGTGTCTGTTATTCTAAAAGTGTATTAGTTCTGGTTTAAGCACTTGGGCTTCAGGCCAGTTATTTTACATTAAGAAGGTTCGTGGTCTGCACTCTTGTGGGAGGAGAGGCTGGACTCTGCCCTTCGGAGCTGGGAATTTCTGGTTAAAGGCTTATAGTGCCTGCATATTTGAACTGTTTCTTACTGAAATTGGTACACCTTGTTTGCTGTAGCATAGACTAGATCCAGGCCTGCTGAATCTAGCTTTGTTTGTATGCTTGTTGTTTGTTTGCTTGTTATTTCCCTGAAAAGCTAATTTTACCTAAAACACGGCTTTTCAGCGCTTCTGTGGATCCCAAGTGATATCTGCATTGCCTACTGTACTTATTTCCATGTTTCACTTGAAAGAAAGTTACTGTTTGTCATTTTTGCATTTAAGTTACCTGTAACACATTGCATTTAAGTTACCTGGCACTTGCTCACTAAAACAATTATATAAGTCAGCACTAAAAAATTAAAAGCACTACACCCTCACAAACTCCCCTTGAGTACCTTGTTCCCCATTAGCCCTTTTTTTCAATTATAAAGGAATTCCCAATACTATTCTAGCATGTCCAAAGGTCAGTTGTCAATCTCCTCTTTGGTCCAGCTGGTGAATCTGGGAATCTTGAGGCAATGTTACAACTGCCTCATGTACACAGACAACCCTCTCCTCCTCCCAACAAATTCCAACACATGTGAGAGATGCAACCATATAGCCATACTGGAGGCTAAGCTCTCTCAACTCAGTACTGGCGAAACCAGTCAGGAGGAGAAGGAAACCACACTCACTACAATTCCAGTCTCACATAGACCTACCATGACAGCAAACCAAATACATAAACACACAAAAACATACTCGGAGGCTCTAAATAAAAATCTGCCTAAGCAGCAGAGACCTCCAAAGCAGACACCCAAGCAACCGCTACCCCAAAACAAAACAAGTGCAACACATAGCTCACAAAGCCAGTGTGCTGAACAGTTACAGCCCTTAAGGCTAAACAACACACCTGATACACTTGTAATAGGTGACTCTATCGTCAGGCATACTGATGTCCTGCTCACCAGGCTGAACAAGGAGAAGGTTACAGTGAGCTGCCTGTCGGGCGCTAGGATCCGCCACATAACACAAGCACTCAGGTCACTCCAAGGCAAGTACAAATATGACTCAGTCATTGTCTATGCTGGTGTGAATGACCTGAGACGTACCTCCCTGGACTACATGAAAAGAGACATAGAGGAGCTCTCTGAGCATGTAGCCCAGACTGGTATGACCCTGACCTTGAGTAGCATCTTACCCTCACCAAGAATGATGCCACAATATGAAGACAAGATGATCAATTTCAACAATTGGCTTAAGTATTGGTGTCATTCAAAGGGGATCCAATGCCTGTCAGCCTGGGATGACATGCTCGACAAGCCACGATGCTTTGCTAGGGACGGCTTGCACCTGTCACCCCCGGGTTTTCGTTTATTGGCAAAGGCTCTTGCTACCCCCATAGTGCCTTGTTTAGGCAAGGCTCAAAAGACAAACCCACATCCATAGGTATCACAAGGGATAAGAAACTAAGAGTAATGCTACTCAACACCAGAAGTCTAAACCTCAAGATGCATGCACTCAAAACTCTCCTTAGCATGGAGAACATCAATATCTGTGCAGTAACAGAAACCTGGTTCAAGGCTCCCAAGAGCACCCCAGCACTACCAGGTTATACCTCATACCATGCTTTAAAGCCCCAAAACTTGGACCGAACCACAAAAGGAGGGGGAGTATCAATATTCGTCAAAGATACCCACACCTCCAGGTTGGTGGCACAGCACGAAGCATCAGAGACTATCCATGTGCAACTAACCGTGGGTAAAACTGCCTTCCAGTTTATAGCCTGCTACATACCACCCTCCCAAACCCAGGAACCCCACTCGGCCTTCCTGAGAACACTGGAAAATATGAAGGTCTCTCCAAACACCATTATATTGGGCAACTTCAACTACCCAAACATAGACTGGGAGCATTACTCTAGCTCCAACACCCTAGCCCAAAGGTTCCTAGAATTTATAAACTCAAATGCTCTGGAACAACTCATTACCACTCCCATAAGAGGGGAAAACATACTGGATCTGATCATCACCAACATGGGGACTCTATGCTCCAGACCAGAAGTGTATCCCTCATTGGTAAGATCAGACCATAAACTAATCTCACTGGATATTCACATCCCGACTCCACCCCCTGCCCTGAAAACCACAGTGAAAAACTTCTCTAATGCAAATTTCACACTCCTCAAAACCGAGGTGGAATCCTTCAAAGCCCCCAGGCATGTGGAAAATACAGCCCAGACCGCAGAATCCTTTATAAATGCATTCTATGAACACCTTCAGGAATGCATGGATCATGCAATCCCAAATAAAAACAAGTCCCAATCCTCCAAAGGCAGACATCCTGTCTGGTGGACCCCAGCCATAAACAAACTATACAATAGAAGGAGAAAGCTACTACATGATAGAGCAAAATCCCAAAAAGGGAAGGCATCTCTGATCAGTATTAGCAAAAAACTACGGGCACTCATAAAATCGTCTAAGGCCAGCTTCGAGAGAAAAATTGCACAGGACACTAAGGATAATCACAAGGCTTTCTTTAGTTATGTTAGGAACCTGGGTGGGAATTCCCAGATATGCTCAGAATTAGTCCAAAATGACAAAAAATACACTGAACCCACAGACATTGCCAACATCCTAGCTGACAGGTTCAGCGCAAACTTCTCCCCCCCTCCCCACCAAAAGGGCAAATATCTATCCCAGTAGAGTGCTGCCCCCCTGACATCTCAGATGCTCAGGTAAGAGCTGCCCTCTCCAAAGCAAAAAACACAGCATCAATGGGACCAGACGGTGTCCCAGGTTGCGTCCTACATGAACTCCAAGAAGAGCTAAACCCAAACATAAAACTACTATTCAATCTCAGCCTTACTACAGGATATGTACCCAAAGAGTGGCGTACAGCAACAGTGGTCCCTCTCCACAAAGGTGGTGCCTCAACGGATCCTGGAGACTATCGCCCCATAAGCCTGACTAGCTTGGTCTACAAAGCTATGGAAAGGATCATCATCGACCTCATAAATAAAGATATTGGGGACCTACAGACACTGGATCCTACCCAGTTCGGCTTTGTTAAGGGCAGATCCTGCCTCTTAAACCTGGTCGATTTCTTTGAAACAGTCACAAAGGCCATTGACGAGGGGAAGGTGGTCCACACAGCCTACCTGGACCTCGCAAAAGCCTTCGATACAATACCCCACTCGGGCATTACAGATAAGCTCACCAGCTTAAATATAAACCCCTATGTCACTATATGGGTTGCAAACTGGCTCAAGGACAGAACCCACATGGTTAGAATTGCTGGAGCCATGTCAGACTCCAAACCAGTTACAAGTGGCATCCCACAAGGCTCAGTCCTGGGACCTCTCTTGTTTGGTATATATTTCTCGGAGGTACAGGCCAACACGGAAGGACTGTGGCTGACCAAGTTTGCAGATGACTGCAAACTGGTCGCCATAATCGACACTCCAGCCGACACAAGCATCCTCCAAAAGGGCCTCATAGAAACAGACAACTGGTGCCAGAGCCATGGCCTCAAGCTAAATGCCAAAAAGTGTATAGTCATCCCCTTTGGCAAAAACAAAGTGCCCACAAATTACCACATAGGTGGTAACCCATTAAGTACAGAAGAAGTAATTAGGGACCTGGGGACCCAAGTTGATAGCAATCTCTCATTTGATAACCACGTGGCCAAAGTGGTTAGAAAAACATTTTATATAGCCCACCTAATCATGAAGGGATTCACATCTAGATCAGGGGAGGTCATCGTGCCTCTTTACTCATCCCTCATCAGGCCCATAATTGAGTAAAATGCCCCTTTTGGGATGTACCTTACCAGACACCTGCAGCAACTGGAAAGACCCCAAAAGTACCTCACCAAGAGGATCAGAGGGCTCAAACATATGCCATATGCTGCCCGGTTAAAGAAACTCCAGCTCTACTCAGTGGCATACCACCTGCTCAGAGACGATCTGTGCCTGACGTATAAAGCCATGTCCAACCCGGAATTAATGGACATGCTGCACCTCAGAAAATCCAAATCCCATCGAGCTACGCGCTCGAGAGACTTGAACCTCAGCACTGAAATAAATAGGACATGCTGAAGGGACAGATTCATAACCCAGAGGCTCCCTTCACTCTGGAATAAAATCCCAGTCCAGGTTAGGCAGAGTCCCTCATTGACTCTCTTCAAGAGGAATCTTGGTGAGTGGATGGGAGATCGTAGGTTTACCCCGGGTATCACTTCTGTGTCACTGTTAGACAGAGGCACAGTATACTAACCTCGAAAAAGGGCATAGCAAAATTAATTTAAAATGGATGGTGAAAGCCAAACACACTCTGGCTAGGCTTATAAATGCCCTAAGGCAGATAGTCTAGTATGAACCTATGAACCTATGAACCTATGACTACAATTTGGCTCCCAGAAAACAACAAAGTATAAAGACTTCTCATCTTTTTGTGGATGATTTAAAACCATTTAGTTAATCAGATGTGGACCTGAAAGCACAACTACAAGTGGTCAAAACTTTTTCAGATGATATAACAATGTCAATTGGTCTTGATAAATGTGCAAAAGCAACCTTTAAAGCATGAATGCTGCAGCACCAAGAAAACATCAGTCTGGGACAGGAATGTGATATAAAAGAACTTGAGCAAGATGGAGTGTATCAATATTTGGAAATTGATGAAAGATCAACAATAAAACATGAACAAATGCGAATAAAGCTTACTAAGGAATATTTTAGAAGACTAAAATTAACATTGAAAACAGCTTTGACATCAAGGAACAACGTCTAGGCTATAAACCAATTTGCTCTTCCTGTCCTAGCTTACTCTTTTGGAGTGACTGGCTGGCCCCAAAAGGTATTGGATCAGTTGGAAAGGAAAACAAGAAAAATGTTTCATGCTTATCAAATGATTTCTAAAAAACAGTGCATACCAAGATTATATATTCCCTGTTCTGAAGGAGGTAGGGGCCTCCTTGAAACTGATTAAATGTACAGATCTGCGAGTGTAGGACTGCATACTTAACTGCTGACCTCACAATATCCAAACATAGTGAAAGTTTTAAAACATGAGGCATATAAGTCTAAGATGACTTCCCTGTTTAGTTTAGCAGAAGGATATTGGTATCAAGTGGGAATGGAAATCAAACCAGAAGTAGACAAAAATCAGGCAGCAACTGAATGTACCTAAAAGCAAAAGAAAGTATATAAAGTGAAGGATCAGATGAGAAGGCAAGAAATGTGGAAAATGCATAAATATAGTTCCAAATACAGAAAACTCTTGGAACAACCTCATATAGATCAGGACAGAATGCAAGAATGATTAAAGAGAGGTGAACTTAAACCCAAAGACAAAAGGTTAACACTGACAGACCAGGATAGTGGACAATGTACACAGTGGTTTACAAAGTCCACTGAACATGTGGAAGAAAGAGACAAATGCAGGTTTTGTAAAACAGAATTGGAAACAGTTTCACATCTTGTTGTTGGGTGTGATACACTAATGGCAGAAGGACTGTATACTGAAAGGCATAATAATTTGACAAGACCATTGCATTGGGAGTTGTGCAAACATTATAATATTCATGTAGCTGAGAAGCATTGGAAACAAGAGCCACAAAGCATTATAGAAAATGAACCCCGGGTTTCAATAAACTGCTTGCAGGAATAGGACTGCTATTCCTGCACAGAGTGGTTCATGTCCATTTAGCCTTAGCTTTAACAGCAGCACATCTTGCATATTCATGAAGGTGCGCTACTGTTAAGGCAAAATGGACACAAACAGTGAACGAGTACAGGGGGCATGTTTAAGTGGTGCACAGACATTGAACACACACCCTGCACTCAGAAAGTGCCATACAGCACTTTCAAACAGTATTTTAGTGTCCATGGACACTGAAAGAAATTAAAATGATTATTTCAGTGTCCATGGACACTGAAATAGCTAGAGGAGCAAAAAGCAATGCAGGGTGTGTGTGACAGGTTCTGTAACACACCCACTGCATTATAAAGTGCCAAACAGCCATAGCCGTTATTTGTACAGGTTTCTGCAGAATGACCAGATGCCTGCCTCGCATACATCTCACCCTCCCAGAGCAATAATGTATTACAAAGCCATAAATAATGGGGGGAACAAAGCCAAAAAATAGGCACATGTTTTAAATATTGCACTGACAAACCCAAAAGCTGATAGAATAAAAGGTTTGCAGTAGCACAGACTTCCTGCAGGGTTTGAAGACTGAAACACAAATGTCTGCCATGTGAAAGTGCCGTACGGCCACAGCCATTAACTGTACAGGTTTCTGAAGAATGCCCAGATGCCTTGCTCGCATACATCTCACCCTCCCAGAGCAATAAAGCAGTACAAATCCATAAACAATGAGGAGACAAAGCCACAAAAATAGGGACACATTTTAAACACTGCACTGACAAACCCAAAAGCTGGTAGAATAAAAGGTTACCATTAGCATGGACCTCCTGAAGGGTATGAAGACTGAAATACAAATGTCTGCCACCTGAGAGTGCTGAACGGCCATACCCTCAACTGTACAGGTGTCTGCAGAATGCCCAGATGCCTGCCTCACACACCTATCAACCTCTTAGAGTAACAAAGCTGTACAAGACCATAAATAATTAAAAATAATTTTTTCTCTACTAAGGTATGTTTAAGCATAGCTGAGCAGATGTGTGTGTCATGGTCCTCTGCCCAGCATTGCTCAAACACCCCAGAGGAGATAAATAAAAATATACAGCTAAAATCCTAACACCGGGATAGCATAGTGTTTAGAGTCCCGCCTTTGTATGCAGGTGTTCAGGGTCCGAGTACCAAGACAGGCACTTTATTTTTACATAGCAAAGCAGTGTTAATTTTTATTTTTCTGTAAATGATGTAGTAAGTTATATTTGTCAACCAGGGTAGTGTAGCTGGTCTAAAATGGAAGTGTGAGTGTATATAACATGTGAAACCACCCATGTATACACAAGTGTCCCATACAGTATAGTCACACCCCTTGATAATGTAAAGAAAGCACATAGAGGGATGTCATGTAAAGTAAATCATATACACTTACTAAATGAAGTCATTATTCTAATAAATTTTGCAGACTCCGTGAATGACTTGTGAATTATGCTAGTTTTTTTCCTAGGAGATACTGCCAGTTTTCCATAGCAAGGTACCTACATAACTATTTCCTCTGAGTCCTGAGCCATCCCTGTAAAGTTTTGTTAGCTGGTTACCAGGAAAAGAAAATGTTTGTGCTTTCATATTAACCACAGTCCTGCTTACAGAAAGGGGTTTACATGACCTCTTGACTGTGAATGAAATGACCCGTGCTGAGGAAGGGGGGGGGTTCATCTATCATAAAACATTGACAGTTTGTCAGTTTAAGTACTAGAAAGATTCATTAACGTGTTGAGTTTGACATGTGAATAAAATGAGGGGTTGTCTATAGCATTGACCAAAAACATGCACATACATCAAAACAATCTTGTTTTCTGAGGAGGTAAAGGCCAGTGAACTTTCATAATCTAGCTAGCTAGTACAATGCAAGCTTTACTGGAATTAAAACTTCATCATCATTAAACCGCCCCTTTCTTCTGATTTTCTACATGGGGTCTACTGTTGCTTGTTGTCAGCTGTCGACATTTCTCTTGATTCAATGCAGTTATTATTATTTTTATAAAATAAATGTGTATTTTAGTTATATACAAGTTCAAAGGTTGATACACATTCAGATGTTTATATAAATCTCTGTTCTGGTTATACTTTGTGTTTAATATTTTGTTCTTCAATTTGTGTTTGAATGTTGGTATCCCATAATTACATTAGTGTTGCATAATTATATATGCAAAGTTTATGTTAATCAGCATAGCAAATTTTGGCCAGTTGTACCTCCTTTTCATGGGGCTTTGTCCAGATTTTTGATGTTTCCAGGTTGAGAGGCATGTTTGGCACCTATGTTTCTAATGGACACAGGTAAACCTGTAAATGGTTCATCTCCCCGGCCCGTGCTTACACTTATCAAGGGTATCAGAACTTATAAGAGATTTGGGATGCATGGCTAGGCTTAAAAAGGCGCTTGTGGTCATTAGCCTAGTAAACACCTATGAACCTATGAACCTATGAGCCTATATCTAAAAATCAAAAGTGAGCAATGATTAGCAGTACTCAGCTATGCTTAGCCAGTTTAAGCAATGCTTAGATGTGAATTCTAAGCAACAGTCAGCTCAGCTAAGTGGATTTGCGCACTGTTAAGCAGTGCTCAACAATTACCCCTTTAAGCATTGCTAAAAATCAGCTTAGCGGGTTTGCGCACTGCTAAGCTGTGCTCAACATTTTAAAAATCGACCAATGACAGCAAAGGGTGGAAATTTTTGTTTTAAATCAACTAAAGTGCGTGCAACATCCACTGTAATTGGCCCTGTGGTCTAGCTGCTTGTCGCACTTCTCGACTCCTGCCCAGGTGCTCCCTTATTTTTCTTGCATAAGTCAAGTAAACCCAAGTCAGGAAACAAAACAAACTCTAGAAACTACCTGTCCTGATAACCTGTGAAGACACCTCTACCAGACAAGGCACGTTCAGACTGGTTATCGCCTTTTCATAAGAAGCCTCAGTATTCCTGCCTGGGTGCTCCCATATTTTTCTTGCATAAGTCAAATAAACCCAAGTCAGGAAACAAAACAAACTCCAGAAATTACCTGCCCTGATAACCTGTGAAGACACCTCTACCAGGCAACGTGCCTTCAGACTGGTTATCGCCTTTTCATAAGAAGCCTCAGTGTATGTTAACTACACTGCTATATATAACTTTGTAATATATTTGCCTTTAACTTATGAGAGTTATACTTGCACGCCATGTGGAAGCAGCTGACCATAGCCTGCTTGCACCCCTCACCCCCCCTAAGTTCTCCCAATATTCTCTCCCTATGCCCAACTAGACTTCCTTTAGTAAAGTAGGTATCCCTGCTGCAATTTCTCCCGTTGCCTCAAGGTGGCACTATATATTTTCTATAGGGCTTTTCTCTGAATACATTTCTACTACTAGTGAACTATATAGTTAGACCCTCACTGATCCCCTACTCTGCTAAAATTCTCCTTTTTAGCTTGTTTCACATTTGTTCTCATGCCCCCTATACTTTTCTCTTGGTTGTTTGTTAGGCAAGCAAGCTTTACAATACTTACCTTTCTGCTTTAGCCATTCCTACAGTTTCTGATTGTTCTCTTGGTTGCTCCTCCAACATTTGGCTTTCTTCCTGCCCCCTTCTTCCCCTCTCTAGTTCTGCCTAACTCCCCCCTCCCTTATCCCCTCCCCCTACTCCATCTCCTTCAGAATGTTATATCTTCTCAGAGGTGTATGTGGTGCCATTTTTAAATCAACTAAAGTGCATGCAACATCTACTGTAAGTGGCCCTGTGGTCTAGCTGCTCATCGCGCTTCTCAGTAAGTGAATAACTCTGCAGAAATACTTGCAATGTGATTTTTTTTTGTACCCATTTTTTGCAATTTAGCCATGTATTGTTAGACTGTTTGCCTCTGGTAAACTGATTTTGTTTTACAGTGTGTATGCTAGGAGACAAGCTTTATGCTGATCTGTGATATACTGATTTAATGCATATTGGTTCTGTACCTTGCCTCTTGCCTCAGAGCCGACTGTATTCATATATGTGATTAACTTGTGAAATATCTGGATCTCCTGCTTTAATCTACTTTGAGTTTGTGGATAATATATACTATACTGATTATCTGGCTCCGACTGTTAGCTTTAGTATTTAAAAGTGTGGTAGTACATAGTCGCTAGTAAACTGTTCTTCTGCTGAATACTCGTTTGTATTTTTAAAAGATATAGTCTGCTAATTGTGCCATTAGACACAGAACTAGTATGTAAAGCGTGACAGTACTCAGTCGCTACCACATTGTTATGCCTGCTCAAACCTGATTTCCCTTTTGGTTTCGGTTTGCTAACAATTCATTACGATCCAGAACTAGTAGGAAAGGGGTGGCATTAGACTGTGTTACTAAACTGTGATGCTTGAGAAAACTTTTTTCTCTTATTTAGACATAGTTTGTTACTGCTTATCTAAGACACAGAAATAGCTCCTATGATGATAGTGTTGAGTATGAGTCAGGAAAGACTTCCTTGGCTATTATTGTCTGTTTTACTGATAATGTATTTTTTATTGCCTTGTATCCACGTGCATTGAACTGCCGCTGCTTACAAATTGTTTGCATGTAATTATGTCTACTCCTGTTGCCACTATCTAACTTTTATTTGTTACACTTGTTACTCCTCTACCTTTACTGTTACCTAACCTTGTTCTCTCTACTGCATGTGGGTGGTAAAAGTGTAGGGCACTACTCGCAGTGCTTTTGCTCTGCCTTATCTCTTAACTGGGTGTATTCTCCCTTGATAGTAGTGGTTAATGATCCTTCCCTGTCTATGTTTCTGGACTCTAAACCTCTTATGCTATCTGTGCTAAGCCTCCTTCCTGACCAGTCTATCTTGTTTCTCTCTTACCCTTCCCTTTCTTCGTCCTCTGTACCTCTCCATATTGCGTTATCTTTTTTCTGAGGTTTTGTGCTTTTTTTCTTGTTCTTTTTTTACAGACTCCTGCCCGGGTGCTCCCTTATTTTTCATGCATAAGTCAAGTAAACCCAAGTCAGGAAACAAAAAAAACTCCAGAAGCTGCCTGTCCTGATAACCTGTGAAGATACCTCTACCAGGCAACGCTCCTTCAGACTGGTTATTGCCTTTTCATAAGAAGCCTCAGTGTATGTTAACTACACTACAATATATAACTTTGTAATATATTTGCCTTTAACTTATACTTGCATGCCATGTGAAAGCAGCTGACCACAGCCTGCTTGCACCCCTCACCCCTCTAAGTTCTCCCAATATTCTCTCCCTATGCCCAACTAGACTTCCTTTAGTAAAGTTGGTATCCCTGCTGCAATTTCTCCTGTTGCCTCTAGGTGGCAATATATATATATTCTATAGGGCTTTTGTCTGACTACATTTCTACTACTAGTGAACTATATATTTATTTATTTCAGTTTGATTACCAGGGAGGTCCACTGGGCATTGGTAGCCCGTTTTCAGTGGAGGCCCGGGGAGAAAAGCTCCAAAACAAGGAATTACTACCGTTCAAATATTTTGTTTACAAAAAGTAATTTCAATGAACATGCAAAGTCATAGGCACTCTGAATTACAAATATCAGGTAGTTACAACAGAAGAAACACTAACAATTCCAATTTTGTTTAGGGAGAAAGGCATCACATGATGATAATACATGTTTTACTATGTAGTTCACTAAGCCTAATAATTTTAGAAGGGAATAGGAAGGAGAATAGGAGAAGGTCAGTCTGGGGCAAAAGGAAGGAGAATAGGAGAAGGTCAGTCTGGGGCAAAAGGAAGGAGAATAGGAGGAGGTCAGTCTGGAGCAAAAGGAAGGAGAATAAGAGGAGGTCAGTCTGGGGCAAAAGGAAGGAGAATAGGAGAAGGTCAGTCTGGGGCAAAAGGAAGGAGAATAGGAGGAGGTCAGTCTGGGGAAAAAGGAAGGATAATAGGAGGAGGTCAGTCTGGGGCAAAAGGAAGGAGAATAAGAGGAGGTCAGTCTAGGGCAAAAGGAAGGAGAATAGGAGGAGGTCAGTCTGGGGCAAAAGAAAGGAGAATAGGAGGAGGTCAGTCTGGGGCAAAAGGAAGGAGAATAAGAGGAGGTCAGTCTGGGACAAAAGGAAGGAGAATAGGAGGAGGTTAGTCAGGGGCAAATGGAGTTGAAAGTTTAGGATTTGTAGGCAGAGGAGGCAGTTGCAAAATCTGTTATGATAGAGGTAGGAATGAAGCTGAGTTTTGAAGTTATTTGGGTTGGTACATGTCCTAAGTGACAAGGGCAGGGCATTCCATTTTTTAGCAAGTGTAAAGGATAAGAGAAGCTGGCCAGCAGGGTGCTGGGGTTTTTGAACTGTGATCAGGTTGTGTTGAGAAGATCTAAGTGGTCTGAGGGTGGTATAAGGGTGAAGAATATTAGAAAGGGCAGGGCAGTTAGAAGGGTGTAGTAGTAGCTTGAAGGCTGTGGTGAGTTGGAGGAGGTTAAGTTGATTGGGAAGTTCAAGCCAGTTTAGGGAGAGAAGGGAGGAGCAGTGATGAGAAGAGGATTTGGTGTTAGTGGCAAATCTAGCGACTTTGTTGTAGCATAGCTCTAGTTTGGTGGTAAGAGAGGATGAAAGATTAGTGAGCAGGGGGCACCATATAGGAGGGTAGGAAGGAGGAAGGTAGAGGCAAGGGTTAGTCTGGAATGAGGAGAGAGGAAGTGGTTGTTTCTATACAGTAGACCTAGTTTTATGTGCGTTTTTTTGATGTTCAGTTGGATATGGGAATTACATTTTAGTTGATTGTCGATTGTGACACCAAGAAGTTTGGAGGAGGGTACGATTTCAATAGAGGAGTTATTGAGGCTGGAAATTTGGAATGACTTTTTGTCAAGAGAGGAGGATTTAGAGGTAGAGAAAAGGAGTATCTTAGTTTTGTTGGCATTTAGGGAAAGGTGATTTTGTAGCATCCAGTTTTCAGTGGTTGAGAAGGCACTTTGGATTAGGACTTGGAGGTCTGTTAGGTTAGGGGCAGAGCAGATTAATGTTGAATCGTCAGCATATTGTACAATTGTTGTGTTGGGGATAGCCTTGTGGAAGTCATTTATGAAGATATTGAATAGTAGTGGGCCGAGTATGGAACCTTGAGGTACTCCGGTAGGGGTAGGAAGAAAAGTAGAGGTTGCTTGGCCCCATTTTACCACTTTGGATCTGTTAGAAAGGTAGCTGGAAAACCAGGAAAGGGATTCTGAGCAAAGGTTGAGATTTGATAGGTGATTTAGGAGGTGGGTGTGAGAGATGGTATCGAAAGCTTTAGATAAATCTAGGAGGACAGTAGATACTATATTACCGGAATCACAAGCAGAGTTGACTGAGTGTAAAAAGGAGAGAAGGGCAGTGTTAGTACTGTGTCCTGGGCAGAAGCCATGTTGGGTAGGAGAGAGAAGTTTGTGCTTGGTGAGGAATGGCAGGAGTTGTAAGTGGATACATTTTTCTAGGATTTTGGATATAGGGGAGAGAATGGCAATAGGGCGGAAATTTGTGACTGTACAGTTTTTGCCACCTTTGTGGAGAGGTAGGATGTAAGCGGTACGCCATAGTTTGGGTACGTAGGATTCAAGTAAAGACCTATTGATTAGGATGCTGATGGGAAGAGCAGAGTCAGAAGCAATTTTTAGGAAGGCAGATGGGATGTTATCAGGGGCATTGGAGCAGGGCTTTAGTTTATGAAGGAGTTTCTTTATTTGGTCGGTAGATACTGGTTTCAGTTTGAAAGAGGGTGGGTAAGAACAGTTTGAGGAAGACTGAATAGTGGCAGGAGATAGGTGATTGTTAGGAAATGTTTTTATTTAGCTCAGCAATGGAAGAGGTGAAGAAGGAATTAAATAGTGAGGCTATTTCGAGGTCGGTTTTGCTGGTGTCTGGACAGGGGTTATTTTTAGTACCAGGTCTGAGGAGTGAATTGATGGAATTCCAGAATTGTTTGGGGTTTCGAGCATGGTTTTCATGAAGATGGATGTAGTAAGATTTTTTATCTTTAATGATTTGTTTCTTGGCAAGGTTTCTTAACTGCTTGTACTTAAGGAGTATTTCAGGTTGTTTGTGTTTATGGTAGGTTTTCCAGGTTTTATCTCTTAGGAGCATTAACTTTTTTGTATCTTTGGTGAGCCAAGGGGAGGTTTTTGCTTTAAGTCTTATAATTCTAGTTGGGGCTAGAGAGTTAAGGACTGTTAAAAATGTTGAATTGAAATAGTGGACGGCTTCATCTAGTGGTAGTAGTTTTAAAGGGTTCCAGTTGATGAGTTTAAGCGAGTCAGAGAAGGAAGTAGGGTTGAAGTTAGAGAGGTTACGAGTGTGAGTGTAGTGGTGGGAGTTGGGGGGGGGAGTAGCTCATATGGCATAGGCAGGGAGGTGGTCTCCTAAAGGGTCTGGAGAGGTGTCAGATTTTATAACTTTGTTTGGATGAGATATGAGAATCCAATCAAGTATGGAGCCAGGAGGATTAGCTTTGTTTGGTCTGGTTGTGGAGTTAATGAGTTGGGAGAAATGAAATAGGTTGATGGTTATTGAGGGATTTGGGTTTGAGATTTTATTCCAATCAATATTTACATCACCTAAAATGAAGGTTTCTAGATTAATATTAGAGGAATTCCAGGATAGGATGTATTCTAGAGTATTAGTATTGTTGCCTGGAGGAATGTAGAGACAGATGATGCAGATACTTTTATGGTTGTTCATTTTTAGTAGGCCAATTACTAGTTCAGTGTTATTGAATGATGGGATAGGGTTCAGGTAGGGAGTAATGGACAAGAGGTCGGAGTAGATTAGAGCAACACCACCACCTCTTTTATTAGGTCGGTCGGATCGTAGAGAATGGAATCCTGGGGGTAGGAACTCTGAGTCATTAATGTGAGGTTTTAGCCAGTTTTCAGTGATAGCTGCTATATCAGGGGAGTTATGGTTGAGCCAGGCATGGAAGAGGGATAGTTTATTTTTTATGCTTTGGGCGTTGATGGTAAAGAATTTGAGTTGTTTGTTAGAGGATTTCTTGTAGTTGTTAGGGAGGTTTGTGGGATGAAAGGTAGGACCTGGGTTGGGGTGAATGTCTCCTGCTAAGTGAATGATTGTGGGATGGGGAAGGTTCTTTTTAGTTTTATATTTAGATGGAGGTGGCTGGTAGAAGTGTGGTTTATATTCAAGGTTTACATCTGAAGTTGGAAAAAGCTTAATTTTCATGAAGAGTAATGGGTAGGAAGGAATTAATGAAGCGGATATGTTGTGGTAGTGAGAGACAGGGTGGTGTTGGGGAATAAGAGGAGGAGGGAGTAAGTGGATATGAGTATAGTAAGTGATGTGATATACGGAGATAAGTAGGAAAAGGAAGCAAGACAGTTGAAGGATTTTGGGGGGAAGGGATAGCATGATGGAAGTGGTTGGAAAGTAAGTAGAGGAGAAGGGGAGTTTGAATAAAATTAGGGGGAGTGGTTACAGAGAGGAAGGGGAGGGTTTAGGAGAGTTTGGATTGGTTGGAGGAGAGGGGTGGGAGAGATAGGGGGAATAAATTTAGATGTAGTGGGGCGGGTGGGAATTGGGGGCAGGGTAGGGGAGTGGAGTGAGCCCATAGGGCAAACCAAGTGGGCAGAGCCAGGAAGGCAGGAAGAGAGCAGGAAACCTATCAGTGGACTGTTGAAATGCAGAAGGTAAGTACTTGGGACAGGGGATTAAGCAGAATGGAGTGAGTTACAATGTTTAAAGTCAAGTATTGAGAGAAAAATAAAGGGAAGGTAGAGCTTGTATAAAATATTAGAGAGAAGAAAACAACAAATGTAAGAAATTGAGGATAGTGGTGAGGGTGCCACCTAGTGGACAAATGCTGTAGTGCACCTGTAAATCCACCAAGGCAGATCCCTAACTGGGCTAAGTTGAGGGAAAAAGGGAACTGAGAAGAAATAAGAAATAAGTAGGCTGCTGGATTTTCTGGTAGGGGAGCATACTGAACACCTAGTCGGACTTTGGGTATCTATAGTAATACAGAGGTTTAGCAACCATTGTACATACTTTCTCAAAACCTTCTAGGAAAGGTTTAGTTCTATTCCCATACAAGGGTTGAAGCCGTGGAGTTTGCTATATTTTATTTTGGGTGTAGGCATCCAAGCCAGGCGTAGACGCAGAGGGTATTGTGGGGTGGAAAAAGTTTCTCAACACCTTCTAGGAAAGGCTTAGTTCAATTCCCATACAAGGGTTGAAGCCGTGGAGTTTGCTATATTTTATTTTGGGTGTAGGCATCCAAGCCAGGAGTAGACGCAGAGGGTATTGTGGGGTGGAAAAAGTTTCTCAACACCTTCTAGGAAAGGCTTAGTTCTAGTCCCATACAAAGGTTGAAGCCGTGGAGTTTGCTATATTTTATTTTGGGTGTAGGCATCTAAGCCAGGCGTAGATGCAGAGGGTATTGTGGGGTGGAAAAAGTTTCTCAACACCTTCTAGGAAAGGCTTAGTTCTATTCCCATACAAGGGTTGAAGCCGTGGAGTTTGCTATATTTTATTTTTGGTGTAGGCATCCAAGCCAGGCGTAGACGCAGAGGGTATTGTGGGGTGGAAAAAGTTTCTCAACACCTTCTAGGAAAGGCTTAGTTCTATTCCCATACAAGAGTTGAAGCCATGGAGTTTGCTATATTTTATTTTGGGTGTAGGCATCCAAGCCAGGCGTAGACGCAGAGGGTATTGTGGGGTGGAAAAAGTTTCTCAACACCTTCTAGGAAAGGCTTAGTGCTATTCCCATACAAGGGTTGAAGCTGTGGAGTTTGCTATATTTTATTTTTGGTGTAGGCATCCAAGCCAGGCGTAGATGCAGAGGGTATTGTGGGGTGGAAAAGTTTCTCAACACCTTCTAGGAAAGGCTTAGTTCTATTCCCATACAAGGGTTGAAGCCGTGGAGTTTGCTATATTTTATTTTGGGTGTAGGCATCCAAGCCAGGCGTGACGCAGAGGGTATTGTGGGTGGAAAAGTTTCTCAACACCTTCTAGGAAAGGCTTAGTTCTATTCCCATACAAGGGTTGAAGCCGTGGAGTTTGCTATATTTTATTTTTGCTGTAGGCATCCAAGCCAGGCGGAGCAGAGGGTATTGTGGGGTGGAAAAAGTTTCTCAACACCTTCTAGGAAAGGCTTAGTTCTATTCCCATACAAGGGTTGAAGCCGTGGAGTTTGCTATATTTTATTTTGGGTGTAGGCATCCAAGCCAGGCGAGCAGAGAGGGTATTGTGGGGTGGAAAAAGTTTCTCAACACCTTCTAGGAAAGGCTTAGTGCTATTCCCATACAAGGGTTGAAGCTGTGGAGTTTGCTATATTTTATTTTTGGTGTAGGCATCCAAGCCAGGCGTAGATGCAGAGGGTATTGTGGGGTGGAAAAAGTTTCTCAACACCTTCTAGGAAAGGCTTAGTTCTATTCCCATACAAGGGTTGAAGCCGTGGAGTTTGCTATATTTTATTTTGGGTGTAGGCATCCAAGCCAGGCGTAGATGCAGAGGGTATTGTGGGGTGGAAAAAGTTTCTCAACACCTTCTAGGAAAGGCTTAGTTCTATTCCCATACAAGGGTTGAAGCCGTGGAGTTTGCTATATTTTATTTTTGGTGTAGGCATCCAAGCCAGGCATAGACGCAGAGGGTATTGTGGGGTGGAAAAAGTTTCTCAACACCTTCTAGAAAAGGCTTAGTTCTATTCCCATACAAGGGTTGAAGCCGTGGAGTTTGCTATATTTTATTTTGGGTGTAGGCATCCAAGCCAGGCGTAGACGCAGAGGGTATTGTGGGGTGGAAAAAGTTTCTCAACACCTTCTAGGAAAGGCTTAGTGCTATTCCCATACAAGGGTTGAAGCTGTGGAGTTTGCTATATTTTATTTTTGGTGTAGGCATCCAAGCCAGGCGTAGATGCAGAGGGTATTGTGGGGTGGAAAAAGTTTCTCAACACCTTCTAGGAAAGGCTTAGTTCTATTCCCATACAAGGGTTGAAGCCGTGGAGTTTGCTATATTTTATTTTGGGTGTAGGCATCCAAGCCAGGCGTAGATGCAGAGGGTATTGTGGGGTGGAAAAGTTTCTCAACACCTTCTAGGAAAGGCTTAGTTCTATTCCCATACAAGGGTTGAAGCCGTGGAGTTTGCTATATTTTATTTTTGGTGTAGGCATCCAAGCCAGGCATAGACGCAGAGGGTATTGTGGGGTGGAAAAAGTTTCTCAACACCTTCTAGAAAAGGCTTAGTTCTATTCCCATACAAGGGTTGAAGCCGTGGAGTTTGCTATATTTTATTTTGGGTGTAGGCATCCAAGCCAGGCATAGACGCAGAGGGTATTGTGGGGTGGAAAAAGTTTCTCAACACCTTCTAGGAAAGGCTTAGTTCTATTCCCATACAAGGGTTGAAGCCGTGGAGTTTGCTATATTTTATTTTGGGTGTAGGCATCCAAGCCAGGTGTAGACGCAGAGGGTATTGTGGGGTGGAAAAAGTTTCTCAACACCTTCTAGGAAAGGCTTAGTTCTATTCCCATACAAGGGTTGAAGCCGTGGAGTTTGCTATATTTTATTTTGGGTGTAGGCATCCAAGCCAGGCGTAGACACAGAGGGTATTGTGGGGTGGAAAAAGTTTCTCAACACCTTCTAGGAAAAGCTTAGTTCTATTCCCATACAAGGGTTGAAGCCGTGGAGTTTGCTATATTTTATTTTGGGTGTAGGCATCCAAGCCAGGCATAGACGCAGAGGGTATTGTGGGGTGGAAAAAGCTTACTTATGTTGCCGACGCTGCCCTACACTAGCACCAGCATACACAGCAGCCAAGGAGGGATTTACTAAAGGGCTAGACCCTCACTGATCCCCTACCCTGATAAAATTCTCCTTTTTAGCTTGTTTCACATTTGTTCTCCTGCCCCCTATACTTTTCTCTTGGTTGTTTTTAGTTACACTCCACCATCCATATTTAAAAATTACCATGTCCTTCAAAACTCAATCCATCCTTATACAAATACTTATGCTAATAACCTTTTTCTATTTAAACTACCTAACCCAATCCATAAATTTAAAACATAACGCCCAGTTCCATACCACGACAACTATTCTCAACAACAACACACAGGACTCCATCTATATATCGCCTTGTCTCTTTCCCCTCAACACCTGTATGCTATTCCCCTATAGAGTCCTAACCAAAAATATAACAATAAACTATTTCAGCCATATAGCCACAAAAATCTCTCACTGCATCAGCCGACGTCACCGCAGACAATATCTCCCCCAAACTTACATCTCTATCCTTCTCTCTGGAGACATCCACACCAATCCTGGCCCCTCTTCCTGTCCAGATCCAACCCCTCTACCCCACACCTCTCAGCCAACTGGTAAACCCCTTCACTTTGCTGCCCTAAATGCTCAAAGCCTTTGTAATAAAATCCCAAACCTACAAGCCTGGCTACTACATAATCAACCAGACATTCTCTCAATCTCTGAAACCTGGCTTAAGCCCCACATAAAAGATTCTGAGCTGCTTCCACCTAATTACCATGTACTAAGGAATGACAGAAGTCCTAGAAAAGGTGGTGGTGTTGCAATGTTATACTCTGCCTCCCTCCTAGTCACTCCCCACACCAAACTCCTCCCAAGTTTTGGTAAAGCAGAATTGATACCAGCCCTATTACACCTAAACAAGCATAAACTTATATTTGTCCTCTCCCCCTATATCCCCCTGGTGAGAACATCTCAACCCTTGAAGACATTTTATCCTGGGTCTCCTCTAATATCACTCATGAAACCATAATCCTGGATGATGTTAATATAAATTGGGACACAATCCTAGCTCCCACAAACTCACTTAACATTAACTTATATAATTTCACCCAGTTAATCAATCTCACCACCAGCCCCACAAAAAACTGTACTAATGGAAGTATCATTGACTGGATCTTAGTATCCCAGCCTCACAATTTCTCTGACAGTGGCATTCTTCCAGACCCACTAGCTGACCACTTCCCCACATTCGCTCATCTCCCCTCTTCCGTCCAACTTACCCATTCCTATATTACCACTCGCTGCCTACAAAACGTCAACCCTCACACTTTCACATATACACTAAAAACCACAAACTGGAACCCTCTAAAAACCCTTCCAGTAGACAAGGCTCTTGCCTACTTTAATACCACCTTTATAAACCTACAAAACTCATTTGCTCCACTAAAAACTAAGCATATAAAGAGTAATCCAGTTCCATGGCTAACTAAAAACACTTTAGCTACCATGCAACTCCGTGACAGAACCTGGGCACGTTATCAAAAAAATAAAACCATCACCATCCTCACCAAATATAAAAGTCTATGTAACAAAATCAAAGAATTCATCACTACTGATCATATATCATACTTTACCACCCTTCAAACTAACCACAGTACCAATCCCAAACTTTTCTGGAAAGGAATCTCATCTCTCCTCAACCCAGGTAAAACTGAAAACCCATGTCCTAAGCTAAATGCATCCGACATGGACTTAGGAAGCCAATTTAACTCCTTTTTATAAATACCATCAGTAAACTAACATCAACCTTCACTAATAACTCAGCAACTTATCCCCAGCCCACCTCTCCCTCCCTAAACACCTCAACTCCACAACCCCCACCTTTTACTATCAAACCATTTATATTTGTACCATCAAAAAACTTCTACTTAAAATAAAACCAGACTCAAATGCCCCTGATGAAATCCCCTCCTACTTTTTAAAAGCAGCTTCTGAAGCAATTGCCCTCCCTATTAGCATACTTATTAATCGTTCCATCTCAGAGAATCAAGTCCCCCAACTCTGGAAGAAAGTTTTAATTATACCTCTCCATAAAGGCAGTAACAATAATGACATTCAAAACTTTCAGCCAATCGCTATCCTGTCCCCTATTTCTAAATTACTTGAAAAGTGTGTACACAAACAACGTCTACCCTACCTTACCAATAACGAACTTCTAACCCCCACACAACATGGATTTCGACCAGGCCATAGCACCTCCACAGTCCTCATCTTCTTCCTTGAAACAATAAATAAAGCCCATGACTCCGGTCACTTCATATCCTCTCTACTCCTCGACCTCTCCAAGACATTCAGTACTATTTCCCATACCCTACTCCTCACCAGACTCACTAAACTAAACCTATCCCCTTCCACCATCCAGTGGTTCTCAAGCTACCTCATAAATAGACAAGCAGTATAATGGAATAAGGCCTCCTCACCCTTCCTCAGTACACCTACAGGTGTCCCCCAAGGTTCCATTCTTGGCCCCCTATTATTCAACATATTCATTAATGATTTCTATCAAGCCATCCCTAATTCCACCCTTATTCATTAGGCGGATGACTCTATTATAATCTCTGCCTCCCCCTCCCTCACAAATCTCACACATCTCACTCAAGCCGCATTCTCTGCAACTGAGCAATGGATGCATGAAAACCATCTGGCTCTAAATGCTTTCAAAACTAAACTGATGCTTTTCAGCCCCACCAAAAACTCTCCTGTTGACAAACGGTCATTCATTATTACTGGCAAAAACAATAATCTCCTTGACATTGTCTCAGACTCAAAATTATTAGCAATAGTCATTGATGACCAGTTAAAATTTGACAAGCATCTACTAGTCAACATAAAAAAAAAACATAAAAAACTAGGTATGCTTTACCATCATAGCTGTTTTATCTCTCCCTCTACTAGAATCACACTAGCCAACACATACCTTATCCCATCCCTGTTATATGGGGCAACTGTCTTTACCAATCTGCAATCCTCCCTTAAAATAGAACTTGCAACTTGCTATAACAAAATATCCAAGTTTGCTGCCGGTCACAAATCCTCTTCCCACCACTGTAATTCCCTTCATCAACTAAGATGGCTAGAGCTACCCAATGTCCTCACTTACACCCAACTTATCCAAGCCCATAAACTCATCCATAAACCATATCCCTGCCCCTCCCTAGCTAATACCTTTGAAATGTACATACCGAATCGACACTTGAGATCCAATTCCCAAAACCTAATTAAACTTCATAAACCCTCACATCCAGCTGGGAACTACCTGCTATCGTTCTCCCTAGCACGTCTCTGGAACTCTCTTCCTTCTTCCATCCGCAGTATCTTCTGCCTTTCCTCATTCAAAACCTCATTACACTCACATCGTGCCTCTCAATGGATATGCTCCTGCTCTCATCCTACCTAAGTTTTACACAAATAGAAAATTAAATGGTAGCCATATAGAAAATATATTAAGTACACTTAGAAGAATATAGTTGCACAAAACTAATAAATGCAAGTTATACACCCTGTACTGTAATTAACTTGGAATACATTAACTAATACAACCGTAAAAGTATAACAATATATTCATACAAAATATAGCTTCACTTCACCCATAATGCCATTGTTTTTCTCTTGATGAAATGCTATACTCCTGCTTTTTCGCATGTCCAAACATTTAAAGTGTCACTCTTATTCTCTGAGTTTGTACTTTTGTGTGTCACTCTTATTGTCTGAGCCTGTATTTGTATGTCAACCTTACTGCAGAAATTGTACTTTGTTCCTAATTCACCATTTTAGAAAATGAATGCTTTTAAATCTAATGTCCTCCTACTTCTTTATTTTATAAAATGAATGGTTTTAAATTTAATGTCCTCCTGTAATTTAATTTGTCTTGGAGCTTTTCTCCGCAGGACTCCATTGAAAATGGGTTCCTTGGCCCAATGGACTATCCTGGTAAACAACTGCAAATAAATAAATAAATAAATATGGCCTTATTTACACCATACAGACAGGAGCACAGCTAGTACCTGTTATAGTTCAACCTGTGCAGGAACCATGGCTGGCGTAGGTGAGGGTTTGCACTTTAGGGCTGGGGCATCATGGAGTCCAGGGTCATGGCTGGACTCCTTGTAAGTAACCATGAGAGACTGCTGCAGAACCAGTACCAGGGCTCACAATATAAAGCAGAGGCCTGGGACCATTTCATCTGTGATCTCACCAGTGCTACTGGCATCCCCCGAACTGGTGAGCAGGTCTGCCACCACTATACCAACCTAAAGCGGAGGAGGGGGGGCACTTGGACCAGTGGATCCAAGATGCCAGGAACAACCATGGTCCAGCAGTTTGTAAATATCATAGATATAGGCATATCAAATTCTAGCCTGAGGATGCGATAGGCAGTTATACTTAATGTTTTTTTTCCCTAAAGCTGCAGCAGAGAGGGCTAGCAACATCAAAGCCCATACCGACAGACTGCAGAGGCTGCGCCAACAGGCTGGTGAGTAAAAATCTATTTTGCAGTATATTCTGCAAATAAATAAGAAGGAGTACATTGTGCAGTACTAGTAGGTATACTGTTACTGTCAACTTCGTTCTGTGTCATTAAAGCCTTTGGACAGAAGTATCAGGAGTTCTTTTAGCTCTTTTGACTTATTCGTTTTGGCTGTTTCTTCTTTTCTTTATTATTTTTTTTGAGTGCTGTCCAGTGTATTTATACTGTTACTGTGTTAACTGAATAAATAAAGTATGTGCAACTAATATTGATCTGAAATAAACATCTATAACACAAACTTTTTTGTTTACTCTGGTATGTTGTTGTAGACTTTGAATGGAGCTGTAAAACAAGATATAAATGCCTTGTGTTAACCTTTGCTTTCCAGATTGTAGCAGTTCAAAGGATTAATGCACAGTGCACTAACTATCTGTCATGCATGCATCACAGGATTACAAGCCCAGACTGTCTAACCAAGAGACTAATAGGCAGAAACCAGTGAAAGAAAAATCAGCAGCTCCCCGGTAACTCAGTGTGATGAGAAATAGCTTAGTTTTTATTTTGCACACCCAGACATGTTTCGAAACCAGGGAGTGGTACTAAGATGTGTGCATATCTACACACAAGGAATCAGGAATATATGTAAAAACAGTCAGGTAGTGTTAACAGATATTTTCTCCACAGGTTTTACAGGCAAGGAAATGTTGGTAGTAGCTATATGAAGGGTATACTAATAAACTGTGTAGAACTGTTCAACTGTCCCACCACATGCCTGGAAATGACAGCAGGATAGGTACATACAACATGCACACTTTCCAATACATGTATCTCAAGTGTCACACTATCATGGCTAATCGTCACTGCTGCCAATAGCCCTGGACACAGATAGAAAACCATTTGAAGTATGCCAGTAGCACACTCACATAACAGCAGTTCAGGGTACCCCTCCTGTGCCAGATATGTAACCCTGACATGTACGAGTCCTGTCTAGTCATGTACCCAGAGTTGTCACAGTTTGCTCCATACCATTTCAGGCTGACAGTTTAATAGGTATGTTGGTACTACAGAAGTTATGGGCCATAGGTAGATGTAAAGTAAGGGCAGACTCATAGAGTATTGAGCAGTACTGTTGTGGAAAATAGAAGCATAAACAGTTGTTAATGGACTTTTTGTCTCTCCCCCCCACCCCTCATCTCCATCAATAATTATTATTCATATACTACGGGTATGTTGATCCCTAAACCTAATGTTGGGGCTTGTGTTCTATTATTGTTCATATATTTGATTGGTTGCATGTTAACATACCTTGTTCAAATACCATTGCTGGCGGCCTGTTGCCATCAATGTTAATGGCATGCTGTTACGATGCATACTGTTGTTCCATTTATGCATATGTTCTGTTTGCTATGCAACTGTTTCAAATCTGTTTTATGGGGTTAATTGGAACACCCACGCATGCTGTTATAACTAATCTTAAAATGTGTTGTGCATGACAAACCAACATATTTTGTAAAACCTCAACACCATAGCATGTTTGGGAAGGCATGTCTGGGACCCAACCCGGGACTTCCCCATCCATTGGTCCTGCACCACCTTCCTGCGGAACCCCCTCAGGGAACGGGGCCCACCCCCCTGGGAGTGAGCGAGGACAGGAGCCTGTCACCCACAGTCAGTTCCAGAGTTTGGTGCGCAGTGCCATCCAAGCAGAGTTGGGTGGGCAGCTGCACCTGGTGAACCTTGAGGGGCAGGCCACCCTTCCTGCCCCGTCCCTAGCACAGCCACCTTCGGGGCTGTGAAGGTGCATTGGTGACTGCCCATGGGTGGGAACCTCAGTTCCACTGTATCCATTTGGGTGCTCATGTGCATTGGATTCCCAACCACCCTCCCCGTCAAATGTGTTTACCCCCTCATGTGTTATATACCACCCCTGTCTGCTGTCTTGTCTGTCTGCAAATGCAATCTATCCTACCCAACCTACCTCCCCAAACATACCTACAGCCTTTCCCCAGCATCCCACTCTCACCTTAAAAAAAGGCCATCTGTCCTGCAAAAAAAAAAAAAAAAAACATTGCCCCATACATAGCTCTTCATTTCACTCCAATGTACAGTGAAACTAATCAATCAACCCACAGATTATTCTGCAAATGTTTGTCACCAACACCCATCCCTGTGGGGTGAGAGGCTATAAATTCCAAATTCTACACATTATTCATAGCTGTTGCTGCAGAAGAAATGTAGAGCTATGGTCCTTCCCTACACCAGTACTGCACATACCTATCTTCTTTTCTTAATGTTTTACCCTCTGCTTTTCCCCATTTCACCACTTTCCTATCACCCTTTTTTCTTTTCTTTAAGTAAAATTAGTGCAGGTGTAAGTGGGAGTAAGTGGTGCTAAATGAAACTAAATGGACTTAACCGTCTGTTAGCATCACTTAGCTCTGCCAAAAACCAGCCCTGCCAAGTCCTGAACCCAGGATGATGTGCACTACAATCACAGCAACAAACCACTTCACCATCTGAGCTGTGGAAATCTGTAATGCTTTTACAAACATATCATGCATTCTGGTCATTTAACATTAATGGAAAAAGAATAATACTTCTAAGTCTGCAACCCGGACCCTGTGCACTACAATCACAGCAACATAGCTCTACACCATCTGAGCTGTAGAAATTTGTAATGTTTTTACAAACATATCATGCACAACAGTCATTTAACATAAGGGGAAATGATATATCCTTAGTACTCTTATATACATATATATGTGTGTGTGTGTGTGTGTGTGTGTGTGTGTGTGTGTGTGTGTGTGTGTGTGTGTGTGTATATATATATATATATATATATATATATATATATATATATATATATATATATATATATGGATCCCCTACACTACACCGACCCTCCACAAAGCCGACACCCAAAACACCGACACCAAAAGACCGACAAATCACAAAACCGACAACTCTCAAAACCGACAACTCACAAAACCGAACACCATAACACCAACACACAAAACATAAACTACACATTACACACAACTATATATGCACTAACCTTAACCCAAACCCTAACCCTAAGGTCTGACACTACCGCACACTTACCCTACCCGCACTCTAACCCTAACTCACTTAACCCACCCCAAAACCTAAAGTCCGTCACTATCACACACTTACCTTACCCGCACCCTAACCTTGTCTGACACTACCGCACACTCACCTTTCCCACACCCTAATCCTAAATCCCTCACTATCGCACACTTACCGAGTCGCGCTCACACGTTGCCCATGTGGGCATCGGCATTGTGGCATGTCAGTCTAGTGTAGGGGACCTATATATATATATATATATATATATATATATATATATATATATATATATATATATATATATGTACATAGATAGATAGATAGATAACTAACCTCTTGCCACAAACCATCTGCAAAAAGCCTGACAAAGTGGGGGGATAAAGGGCAAAAAATAGTGACATCTTTGAAATATGGCTATCATACGAGTAGAAGTCTACTATAGTGGCATGGTTTGCTTTAACATACAATTCCAGATAGATTCCAGGTCTGAAACACAAATGAATGTCATTATTTACTGATGTCAATGCTCACATCATCCTAGTGATTTCTCAGAAACCCACAACTGTTATGGGCAACAGACCAAATATATGAGCCACACATCTGGCCAGTGTCTAGACATCTGGACAGTGGAGAGGTATGACCGCAGTCATGTAACAGAATGGAAAAACCCATGACAGCTGCCAACCATGTCACCCAGCACCTTCTGAACCATAGTAAGACCAACACGACACTACCCCAAATCAGCTCTGGGCAATTACCCATGTATATCCAAATATATCATGAACTACAGGGAGGGAACTGTAAGGAAAAGCAGATATTGCTGCACAAATGTCCACCCACAACCATTTGTACCATAGTCACAGCAACACACCAGTACCCCAAATTACCTTGAGAGTAGAACGACTGTTTGAACACACTTATCCTGATTGCCAGTCACACACTACACTGACATATACTGGCCCAACTCTCAGTGTACTGGGAATCCTGAGGTGTTACAGGACATTTCTCAGTCTGTCCCTACAAACATACACACCTGATAGACAACCAGCAGCCACAGTAGCATGCACAGTCAGATAGAAATAGGATCTATGACACTCACATCTTCTACTCTCCCTACTCAGCCCAACAAACATCTACACACAATACTGCTACACAATCTTGGAAGTCTGTTCACAATGGCCAGACATACATAACACTCATATGTACAGATTTCCACAGAATGTCCAGGGTGTGAGACCATATTCATGGACACTGCCACATACCACTTCCAGGAGTCTGTTAAGTCAAATGGGATGATACCTGGAGTGCAGTCACTAAATAATGATATACCATACCTCTGAACCTCTTACTGCAAGACATCTGGACAAAGCATGACATACTTGGGGGACAGGGAGCCAGAAAGAGGGACATATCTCACATAATGGTGTTACAAACTAAAACAGTTGCTGGTGCCACAGGCTTTGTTGTAACATAACATCCCTGAAGGACATGATGTCTGAAACACCAATGGATGTCAACAGTTGCTGACTGCAATCCTCACATTATCCTACTGATTCCACAAAAACAGACATTGTCTGAGGAACAGACCAAACATAACAGACAAGTCTCTGGACAGTCTGTGGACATCAGAACAGTTGAGAGGTATGTCAGAGACATATCACTGTCATACATCAAGTCACACAGAAAATCCATGCCCATATGAGCCCTGTTAATCTAGCAATCCTCTATGTGTATAACAGCACTACTGACTTACAATCTGTACCCAATTCTGGAGCTTTGTCCCCCATGTTGTTGGGCTGTCTCCACATGTCCTGTCCTGAGAGGTATTCCCACCTACTGTCTGTGAAGCTGTAGCCCCCACACCTCTATAATGTCCTCCACACAGGCAAGGAAAAGGGGCAAGGCCCACATGAAGGACATAATTATAGCACTGTGTTGCTATGGCATTGGCAAATGGAAAGACAACACAGCTGCCCTGGATCCTAGTAGCAAGTGGGAGACACCAACTGATGCACAGGCCATCACCTGCTCATGAGCAGTACCTACAAAAGGTAAGCTGCTGCCTATGCAACACAGGTCTCAACCCATCTACACAAAGACAGACTGCGACTACACAAACTTAACCATTTGCATTGTTGTGATGAAACTCTTCAGCACTATAACAGGTATGTCAATCATGTAAGCTTGTAATGGAATGCAGAGGGGGGATGCAATGATGTCAAATGGGACATTAATCACTAGACCGCAACAAGACCTGCTGGACTCACATTCTGCTGTCTGGCACCTATGGCCATTCCTGCTTGCCCTGTCTACATTGACATGGAGCACATCTCTGGCTCCTGAGTCACGCCAGCAAAGGTCAGCTCATGTATGACTACTACTGGAGTGTCTGTTGTCCAGTACTGAGTGTGTCACTCCTAGGCCAGCTACCTGGGATGTTGTAATTATTCATATGTCACCTGCGAATGCTACTCTGATACATATTCTTGTCTTACAAATGTAAGAGATGTATATAGGGTATGTGTATACTACACAACAGGTGCAGATGTGTGTGTTGAACTGTATATGATATACTGAGCCCATACCTGGCAACTGTCCAGAATTTTGCAGACTGACCACATGTCTGCCTCATATTTGTAGTCAATGCCTCAGACAGTTGTGTATTGTCTGACACATCACTGGCAACCCATTAAAGACTGAAGTCATAACATATTAGCATACATGTGATTGCCAGATGTCATATCCTGCAGAGTAGACCTGTGAATGTGACACCATCTTTGCTGGCAAATAAGTGTGTTTCAGCTAAATTCATCAAGTGACACTATTTACTGACCTTTGCCTTTGCTTTGTGCAGATGTCTTGCTTTAACAGGAGCTAGGTGTCTTACCATAAAACCCATGTCAATGCAAGTCTATATTGGCCTGTAGGATGTCAACATTTGTGCAGTCACTGACATCTGCTTTGTAGCTGTGGAGAGCACACCAGCCTTGCCAGGTCATTCATCCCATCATATGTTTAGACCCCAAATGGAGGCCTGCAAAGCCACAGGAAGTGGAGTGTTGCACATTAGCATACACATATACACCTCCAGGCTGGCCAAATAGTATGATGCATGGGTGACATCCTGAGTGCAGTTAACAGTTGACAAAACACCTACTCAAATCATAGCTAGCTACAGGCCTCCACCCATGACTATGGACACCAACCACATCTATTGGGACCTGCTGGAATCTGTCAGGATTCAATCATCTACCCTGCTCCTGAGTGACTACAGATACCCAACCATAGTGTGCATGACCTATGCCACCTGACCATGAATACACATAGATTCCTTGGCTTTGTCAGTGGCAATGCAGTGGATCAGCCAGTCGACACTCCTACAGCAGGTGGAAACATCCTGTACCTAGTCCTAACCAACATGAGTAGCTACTGTAGCACTCTTACAATGCCATCCTACTTGATAATATCTGGCCACATAGCCATCACTGTTCAGGTCACCATTTCCTCTGCCTCCCCTTTACATTGTCATACAGAATTAACTGTACACAAATGACTATAAATCCTCTCAAAGTAGGTAGAAGTAGCTGTACAGCCAATATCCCATTTGTTGGAACGAGCATCAATGTCCAGACCCACACCACAATACTATTTGGACACCTACATAGCTGTATGGACTCAGCAGTGCCTGATAGGACAACATCATCTCCCTCAAGGTAGGGTAAATACCTGTGGTAGACAGCAGCAATACACAAATACCATAATAGGTGGAAACAATTTTTGGACAGGCCAAGAAGGAACAGATGTCTCGTTGGAAGCAATGTCACTTTGGTTTGCACAAGCAAATAAGGTCACAGGTGATGTACTCTAAGGCTGTCTTTGAGTGCAAATTGGGCACATCCACCAAGGCCAATCACTAGGTCTTCCACACATGTTTCTGCAATTCCAGAGGCAACACACAAATTTGCCCTGTAGTGGTGGTCGACAACAGCACATACACATATGGCATAAATCTAGGCAACTGGCTGCAGACAGGTGAAGTATAAACATCACCCACCTATCCCCCATTGGTACACATGTGCATGTACAGCACCTGCCCCCCTTCCCTCATCATCAGGAAGCAGGTCCATAATGCCCTCTCAAAGGCAACACACAGAGGTCTTCATAGGCCTGATATCATCCCTGGCTGCATCCTACATGAACACAGGCATGGGCTCTCAGATCCATTCTGCACGTTAGTCAACCACAGCCTGAGCCCTGGTGTCATTCCATCTGCACAGAAGACAGCCACTGTCATCCCTATACACAAAGGCAGAGCAATTCACCGGCCCAGCCAATCATATGCACATCAGCCTAACTAGCCTGCTTTGCAAGGACATGGGAGGCAATATCAATGACATTATGAACACGGACATCATCAACATCAAAATGCCTGAGCCCACACACCATGGTATTGTCAAAGGGAGATCAGGCCTGTTAAACCTGGTTGACTTCTTTGAAGTGGTCAACAAACACAGGGATGAGGGGAAGATGGTGAACAATGCCTATCTTCACCTAGCCCAGTCCTCTTATACTAATCCCCTGGTGGCCAGAATACATACGCCTACACAGCTAGGCACCAGCCTGTAGGTTACCAGATGGGTAGCTAACTGGCCCAATGATAGTACCCACTCAGTCAAAGTAGTGGAACCCATCTCTAGTAGTATATTCTTCCACAACAGTGTACCCCAAGGGTCATTCTGTGGGACTCTACTGTTTGAGATATATATATATATATATATATATATATATATATATATATATATATCTGAGGTACAGGACAAAAGCAGTGGTCTGTGGCTGACCAGGTATACAGATGCTTGCAGGCTGGCCACTGTCTTACATTCCCCTACTGATGTCAGCATCCCCCAAGAGGCACTCACCCAATTACTGACTGGTGCAAGAAGTATTACCATAAACTGAATGCCAGGAGAGGCATCATTCTCCCTGCTATGGCAGATGTCATCCACACTAAGTATGACAGTAATAATGTACTGAGCATGCAATCAGATGTGAGGTGACTTGTGCACCGAGGTTGGTAGCAACCTGACAATTTCCCACCATGTGGACACCATTGTACGGAAGGCCATCTATATGGCCCACCTCACAAATATGGGTATGTTATCCAGGAACCGGGAAGCTACTACATCCCTGTACTCCACCCTTACCAGATGCATTACCAAGTACAATGGCTCCTTTGGCATGTACTTTGCCAAGCAAATGCAGCAGTTGCAGAGACCACAGAGGTTCCTAGCCAGGCAATTCCAGGGTCTGCAACACCTACCCTATACAGGTAGGCTGAAAGCCCTGTCCCTGTACTCAGTCTCATACAGACTGATCATAGGTGACATGTGTCTGCATACAAGGCCATGTCCAGACCACCTTGGTGTTTCTGAATATCTGTAAGACATATTGCACTCATTCATCATGCACACAAGGTCCTCACCTGGTTTGTGACATGTATAGTACTTGTTGTTGGGATATGTGGTGTCCCACACAATACACTGTCTGTAAAATACACTCCCTCCCCATGTTTAGAAGACTACGTGTATAGCCCTCTGGAAGAGGAAGCTGGACAACTGCATGGGAAATTGATGAGACACCCCTGGAATCCTGCATGCATCCTAGATGGACAGGGGAAACAGGTGCTGGCTTGGAAGGGGCATGGGCTAAAGTCTGAGCCAGGCTTATGAGGGCATCAGGGCCAGTAGCCTGGTATCATGCTATGAGGCTATGTACCTACTACTTTACATATGTCCTGTATGATTTGTAGGGTCTATATTATGATATAACATGCTCAGAAGAGCGAATAACACATAATCGACCCCATGTAAGTGAAAGTTTACAACGTCGAATCCTCAAAACAGAGATTTTTTTTCCAAGGGAAAAAAATTGCTGTTCCGAAACAAAAAAAAATGTGAAACATTACATAATGTGGGGGGCTTTACCTCCCCACACCCCCCTACTTAAATATACCAACTCCGAGATTGCACTACAGTGCCAAAAATGGCAAAGTAATGAAAGTGGCCAAGTGAATTCTTTCCCAGGGAAAGAATTCACTGAAAAGCCACTTCACTATTTTGCCATTTTGCTCTTTTCAGTTCGACAAAGACAGATTTGAAAACCTGCGTCTGCGACAGCGTAGTAGGGAGCCGATTTGCAGACTGTCCTGCAATGTTGTGTGAAATGAATCCCCGTAAGTCTGAACTGTGTATATACTGCAGTGATAGTGTATAGTCCTGTCCCCTCATCAGTTATCATCACATATTGTTACACCTTATCAGTGTGGCTGGTCTGTATAGCAGTAAGGCAGCTCTTACAGTACATGCATATGCACTTGATGACACTGTACAGCTCACTCCAATAGCCTTAGTCTTGCCCACAATTAGCATTCTACTACTAGACCCATCACACAGTAGGATTTGTCACCCTTTGTTGTGGGCCAGACAGTAGCAGTGATAGAGATGGATTGCAGCAGGCAGAACTACCATAAGGTCTGTCCTGAAGGGCCTATAGGTGTCACAGCTGTGCCAGACTGTACCAGGAGTGTGTGTGTGTGTGTGTGTGTGTGTGTGTGTGTGTGTGTGTGTGTGTGTGTGTGTGTGTGTGTGTGTGTGTGTGTGTGTGTGTGTGTGTGTGTGTGTGTGTGTGTGTGTGTGTGTGTGTGTGTGTGTGTGTGTGTGTGTGTGTGTGTGTGTGTGTGTGTGTGTGTGTGTGTGTGTGTGTGTGTGTGTGTGTGTGTGTTTGTGTGTGTGTGTGTGTGTACCAGCCAACCTTATAGTGAAGGTATTAATTTACATATGCCATCTTCCCCTCACAGGTGGCAATAGGGGTTGTGGTCCCTCCTGCATGGAACCTGACATCAGTGTCTCTGCAGACTCTGACAATGATAATAGTCATAGTGAGGCACAGGTGGTGTTGTCAGGGGCTGAATCTGTGCCATCGGTTGGCATTCCACTGTTGTCCGCAACATCCATGCACACAGTCACGATGCCCACAAATACCCATTCCCCAGTGGCCACAGATAATGGACAGTTGATGGGTGGTGGCATGGAACAGGCTATTTTGGTGACTATGGCAAGTGTGAGTGTAGGCACTTGCCATAGCCAGAGTGCAGGCGAGGTCCCGCACAGTACCACCAGCACTACCGAAGGGGGGGTGCTGTCCACACCACACCTCAGCAGGCCATAGGCACATGGTCCTGGCCAGTTCCATCAGGGACACGGATCCAGCAGAGGGCAGTCACTATTGGGGAGTAGTACTGCATCTGGCCTTGATCCTGGTGGTGCCAGTGAGACCCCTGGCAGTACCAGTTCACGTGTCCATGGCCAGAGATGATGAACTGTATACCATGCAATGTACGGTTAACAGCTGTCCAACATACCCCTGTGTAGGGCAGCCACATGGTGTGACTGTGTGCATACAAACACACACACATCACCATCACAGCCAGGTCACCTCCAGACACACACACACCACCTCTGCACAGCCCATTCATAGAACACCCATCCAAACACACACACATGATGTCAACTGCATGGCCCAGCCTGGGCCTCTAGTGAAGCCACACAACACCATGTGCATATGATAATACCTCTGCCACATCCCTGTCATCCATACCACTGATGCAGGGACATGCTAATATGGTTCTGATGCACAGGGTGAATTAAGTACAGTTTAGCTATGTAATGCTGTGTAAGGTGCTGTCAGCTGGCATTTGTAATGGGTACACTTCAGAGAGTGCGTGTACCTTTTCAGCCATGATACATTATTGGTGTTAATAATGCTGACTGACTGTAGTCTTACATGCTGTAGTCTGTGTTCTAGGTGTCTGTGTGTCAGCAGGATGTGGCCCTGCAGACATTGCCAACGAAGAGTATGGCAGAGTGGTAACACATCGACTGTGCCATAACCAAGGTACAGCTGTATATGTACACATTTACCAGGTCTGTGTAACAGTTATTGCATGTACCACAAAGCTTATAGGGCTGAGGGGTGTATACAGGTAAGTGGACAATGGTAAGTGTATTAGGTGGAGCACACCTCAAATTGGTAAAACGTATACCCAAGAAGATATTATGCAACCAAACACACAGAGAATACTGTTCCCACACACACAGTCACACACAAACACACACACACACACACACACACACACACACACACACACACACACACACACACACACACACACACACACACACACACAGGATCACAGTTGCCACTGTTGGGTTTGGAACCCCTACTCATCTAATTAGTGGTAGTACAGTGTTATGCGATTATCGCAGGTGGCATGGAACTAATAGTGTGATGAGTGTTCCAAGGTACCTGTAAAGTGAATAACATCATGTGCCCTTGTGAGATATGGCAATGGGGGGTGTACTGGGTGGGAAAGGACTCATAATACTGTCACCTATGAGCCTACACACTCACAAACACTGCTATACACACCAATGCACACACACACACATTTGCCAGTACTGACATTAGCAGCCCTGCCTATCATGTTATTCATTCCATATTGTTACATAGCTGTTGCATGCGGCACGGGGCTTATAGGGTTGAAGAGTGTCTACAGATACCTCTATGGTAGATGTAAACAGCGGGCTTCATAAAGTGGAGTTTGGGACATGTACTGGGAGTACCATGACCTAAAATTGTAAATGATGGCCACCCAATGGATACAGTTTTCATTCAAACACACACACACACACACACACACACACACACACACACACACACACACACACACACACACACACACACACACACACACTCACACATGATACTGTTCTCACACACCCATTTGCCAGGACTAAGATTATAACCCCTGCCTATCTAGTTATTGCTATGACAGTGTTATCCATTTATCTCACATGCCATGAAGCTTACAGAGTGAAGAGTGTTCCAAGGTAATTCTAAGGTGAACAACATCACCATAGTTCCTGCATATGGCATGGGGCTTATTGGGCTGAAGAGTGTCAACAGATACCTCTATGGTTGATGAAGACAGTGGGCCTTGTAAAGTGGACCTTGGGACATGTACTGGGAGTACCATGGCCTAAAAATGTAAAATCCACCCCCCAATGGATATAGTTCTCACTCAAACACATACACAGGATACAGTTCTTGTGCACACACACACACACACACACACACACACACACACACACACACACACACACACACACACACACACACACACATACACATTCTCACATTTGCCAGGACTCAGATGAGGACTCCTACCTATCTAGTTATTGGTACTTTAGTTTTATGCAGGTATAGCGCACACCATGGGGCTTGTAGGATGAAGAATGTCCCAAGGTACCTGTAAAGTGAATAACATCACCAGCCCTTGTAATGTATGGCAATGGGAGGTGTACTGGGTGAGAAGGGCCTCAAACAACTTTCACCTACATGGTTACACACTCACAAACACTTTTATACACATTAATGCACACACACACACACACACACACACACACACACACACACACACACACACACACACACACACACACACACACACACACACACACACACACACACACACACACACACACACACACACACACGTATGCCAGTACTGAGATCTATAGGTTCATAGGTGTGTACTAGGCAAATGGCCATGGAGCCTTTACAAGCCTAGCCCATAGGATTACCCTGGCATCATGCCACCTGACATTACTCCCCAGTGTGTCTATTTAGTATAGCCAGGGAATGATTCCCAGGGTGAGATTTCTATTCCCCATCCACTCATCCAGATTTCTCTTACAGAGGGCCAGTGAGGTGCTCTGCTTAACATTTATGTGAATTCTATTCCATAGCGTGTCCAGTCTTTGGGTTATGAATCTGTCCCTCCAGCATGTTCTTTTGATTGTGGAGATGGGGTTGAGGTCTCTGGGGCATGTGGTGTGAATGGATTAGGTTTCTTAGATGTAGCATGCCTAACAGAGTTGAGTCAGCCATGGCTTTGTAAGTCAAGCAGAGATCACCTCTAAGTAGTCAATATGAGACAGAGAATAGTTGGAGTTATTGGAATCTGTCCATATAGGACAAGTTTAAGGCCTAGAGTCCTCTTTGTGAGGTACTTTTGCAGCCTCTCCAGTTGTTGCACGTATCTAGTGAGGTACATGCTAAATGGGCCATTGTACTCGATGATTGGCCCAATGAGGGAAGAGTAGAGAGAGATAATGACCTCTTTCTTTCTGGATACAACACCCTTAGTAATGAGATGTGCCACATAGAGGGACTTTCTGACCACAGTGGCACTGTGGTGGTCAACAGAGATGTCGCTGACAACCTGTATTCCCAGTTCTCTCATAACGACTTCTGTGTTCAGTAGACTACCATTGATGTGGTGATTCATGGGAACCATGTTTTTCCCAAAGGGGATGGTGACACATTTTCTGGCATTGAGCTTAATTCCAGGGTTCTGACAACAGTCACAGGTCTCAGTGAGGCCTTTCTGCAGGATGTCAATAATCACTTGGGGAGGTAATAACCTTGCAGTCATCTGCAAACATTGTCCGCCAGAGTCCCTTCATGTTGGGCTGGACTTCAGAGGCACCAATATCGAACACAAGGGGACCCAGGACCAGACCCTGTGGTACCCCACTTGTGACCAGTCGGCAGTCTGACATGGAGTCTGCTGCTTTCACACTGTGGGTTCTATCTATGAGCTTGTTTGCAACCCACCTAGTGATATAGGGGTTGATGCCTAGCTGAGTGTGTTTGTCTATGATTTCTGAGTGGGGAATGGTATCAAAGGATTAGAAGCCCCACCTACCTTGTTATTTATTCCATACTGTTACATAGTTATTTCACATGACAAAGAGGTTATATGGCTGCAGAGTGTCTACAGCTACCTCTGCAGTGGATAACAACAGTGGGTCTTGTAAAGTAGGCATTGGGACATGTACTGGGTGGACCACAACAAAAAATTGCAAAACCCAACCCCAATGGATATGGTTCCCAATCAAATGCACACACAGGATACTGTTCTGTCATACACACACATTTGCCAAGCCTGAGATTAGAACCCCTACTTATCGCTACTACAGTGTTATGCATTTATCACATGCACCACAGAGATTATAGGGTGAAGGGTGTCACAAGGTACTTCTAAGGTGAGGAACACCACCAGCCCTTGTAAAGTATGGCAATGGGAGATGTACTTGATGAGAAAGGCCATAAAATACATTAACTAACAAATATACACAGTTAGAAACACAAATACACTCACACACACATTTGCCAGGACTGAGATTAGAACCCCTACCTAGCTAGTTATTTGTAATATAGTGTTACACAGTTATCACGTGCACCACAGAGCTTATAGGGCTGAGGGCTGCCCAAAAGTATATCTAAGGTGACTGACATCAGCAGGACTGCTAACGAAGGGCAATGGGGAGTGTACTGGGTGCGAATGGGCTCAAAATATTTAACCTACAAACACATACACTTTTACATTTGCTAGGACTGAGTTTAGAACCCCTACCTAGCTAGTTATTTGTACTACAGTGTTACACAGTTATCACATGGCACCACAGAGCTTATAGGGTTGAGACCTGCCCAAAGGTAATTCTAAGGTGATTGACATCATCAGGACTGCTAAAGTAGGGAAATGGGTAGTGTACTGTGTGTGAATGTGCTCAAAATCTTTAACCTACAAACACACACACACACACACACACACACACACACACACACACACACACACACACACACACTCACACACACACACTTTTACATTTGCCAGGACCGAGTTTAGAACCTCTACCTAACTCGTTATTTGTACTATAGTGTTATGCAGTTATCGCACATGTCACAGAGCTTATAGGGCTGAGGGCTGCTGAAAGGTACTTCTAAGGTGACTGATATCAGCAGGGCTGCTAAAGTAGGGCAATGGGAAGTGTGCTGGGTGTGAATGGGTTCAAAATTTTTAATCTACAAACAAACACACCCACTTTTATATTTGCCAGGACTGAGTTTAGAAACCCTGCCTAGCTAGTTATTTGTACCATAGTGCTATGCAGTTATTGCACACACCACAGAGCCTATAGAACTGAGGGCTTCCCAAAGATACTTCTAAGGTGAGTGACATCAGCAGATCTTGTAAGGTAGGACAATGGGAAGTGTACTGGTTGAGAAAGGGCTAAAACACTTATTCCTGCACACACAGAGACACACACACACACACACACACACACACACACACACACACACACACACACACACACACACACACACACACACACCCTTGCACTTATACATGCTGGGACCATGATTAGAACCTCTGCCGATCTAGTTATTTGTATTACAGTGTTATGCAGTTATCACACATGCTATAGAGCTTACAGGACTGAAGCCAGTCCAAAGGTACTTCTAAGGTGAATGACATCAGCAGATCTTGTAAACTAGGGCAAAGGGACGTGTACTCGGTGGGTAAGGCATCATAATACTTAGACCTACAGAGAGAGAGACACACACACACACACACACACACACACACACACACACACACACACAAACACACACACAAAGGTAGGTGATGTGATATTACAACCCCCACCTACCTCAGTACCATCAGACAATAATTCTCATCTACATGCTGGCATGTGCCAGTGGTTACAACTGGCATGCAACTGTCTGCAGCAGGACATCATTTTCTGCCATTCAGGGTATTCCTGTGTATGACTCCCTCTGTGTGTGTGTTTCCCTGTGTGCCTCACTCTATCACTGTTTGTCTCTCTCTTCCCCATGTCTATGCATGTGTATGCTTGACATATTGTAATATGTTGCCCATATATATATATATATATATATATATATATATATATATATGTGTGTGTGTGTGTGTATCACATGCAACAGATGCAGATATAACACATATGGACCGCCTACAGCTGGCTGTGAGTAATCCTGTCTGATGGGTGTGTGTGTGGAGACAGGTGTACATAGCTGTGTGTATGCAAAGACATCTGCAAAATACATATATATATAGTCCGTTGTGGTTTCAGAAATGGGCTTTATTTCTCTAAGTGTAGGAGCAAGCCCAGTATGACCTTCTATAGTAAGTGTGGGAATCCATTCCAGGAATAGTTGTAACTCCAGTCTGGGGTGTTGTGTGCTACAGCCATACCTTGCAACCTGTTTGTGCAAGATATATGGAGATGGACTGCCAATATGGGGAAGCAATGGCCCAAACATAGGGGATACTGTAACTATAGCTCTTATTAATGTATGGGCTGCTTGAGTTACAGGGTTTGTTTTAGCAGACATTTTCAGACTTATGTAATGTTTGACACTGTAATGTATTGTGTCATTACCTACTGACAGATATCATCAGATCATTACAGTTATTTACCAGAGAAATATGAGATGGATGATGCACAGACCAATATTATGAGGCAAAGGCTAGACCTTCTTGCACAATACAGCCAGTTGGGAGGTGTGGCTACAGCTGATTGACTGATGAAGCTGTGTAAAAGGTCCAGCACCTTGGTGATATACTGGCTGGGGATCTCCTGGTTGTGCAGTATTCTTCTTACCTGAAAGATCATATCCTGGTGTGGCCATACCTCTCAACTGTACAGATTCTCACAGATTATCCAGATTCATGCCTCACATATCTGGTCAGTTTCCCTTCACATTGTCGTTTCTAGCAAGTTTGTTGCAAATCACTTAGGGTGGCAGTCAGAGAATAATGACCGAACATTAGAGTTTCAGACTTCACACCCTTCATGACATCCATGCTACTACACACCCCCTCTGTTATTCTATCACCTTTCTAACATTATGAGAGCATTATTTCAAAAGTATCCATATAGTTGGGCATTTATCCCACCATTATGTATGGCTTTGCCCAGAATTCTTGCTCTACAAGGTTGAGAGGTATGCTACTAGCATTTAGCAGCATGGCCTTTCATTTGCATTTTCTTGACTATGTTATGTTGGTAATATGGACCCCATGACATTCCCTGCAATGGCACTATGGGTGAGGTATGGGTGTTTGCCAGAGGCCTGTAGGCCATGTGAGACTGCTGCAGGCTATCTGTAGCATAGATTCATAAGTTCATAGGTAGATACTAGGCTATTGGCCCTAGGGCCTATATAAGCCTAGCCAAAAAGGTACCCTGGCTTTCACATGCAAGAAAATTATTTTCCTGTGCCCCTGTCGAGCAGAGCCCTGGAGGTGATCCCTGGGGTGAATTTCCTATTTCCCATCCAATCATCAAGATTTTTCTTGAAGAGTGCTAATGAGGAGCTTTGGTTGATATAGATAGGTCATTTGTTCCAGAGTATGAGAAGTCTCTGGGACAGGAATCTATCCCTCCAGCATGTTCTGTTTATTGTGGTGACAAGGTTTAGGTCCCTAGAGCATGTAGCTTGGAGGGATTGGGATTTCTTTAAGTGGAGCATGTCCAACAGCTCTGTGTTTGACATAGCTTTGTATGTTAGGCAGAGATCACCTCTGAGTAGGCGATATGTGGCGGAGTAAAGCTGGAGTTTTTTGAGATGGTCTGCGTAAGACAACTGTTTGAGGGCCAGTAATCCTCTTTGTGTGGTATTTCTGCGGCCTTTCCAGTTGTTGTAGATGTCTTGATGAGGTACATACCAAAAGGGGTGTTGTACTCTATAATGGGTCTAATGAGTGACGAGTAGAGGGGAAGAATTACCTCTTTTTTTCCTGGATGAGAAACCTTTTGTGATGAGGTGTGCCATGTAGAAGGCAAGGCAGTGCATTCTGTCACTCATATGTTCCCGGACTGCCAGACAGTGGATCCCCCTGGGGTGGCAATGGTAAGTGAGTCAGGTGTTACTGACAATCACTTTCTGTTCATATTGATCCATCACTCTGGGTGACAGCAGCATGCTGTTTACAGGTAGGGACATACCTGCATGGGAGACATATTCAGCATGCTGCACCATGTCTGTCTTTCTATAGTCCATGAGGTACTTCTGACATTCACACCGCCATGGACCAGGCTAGTGTGATACCTGTACCTGTTGGGTGACTTGAGTGCATGTGTGATATGGCAGATTATGGCACCTGCCAAACAAGTAATCATGACTTTCTCCTTATCCTGCCTGGTGTGTGGCACATCTGTGTGTCTCACAGTGGAATCATCTATGAGTGTTATGTTGTGTGTATGGTAAGGCCTTAGTGTTTGCAGGATCCTGGTATGTAGAGTATGCGTGGCCTGTGGTGTGTAGGTTCGGGAAGTTCTCATGTGTTTTTGCCTCTGAGGTATCCTTTACTTGGGGTTTGATTTGTTGTGGACCTCCACTTATATGTTTGTGTGTTGTGTATTTGCAGGCTTACGGACTCCATACAGTGCAGGGCACCTATGTTACTGCGAAATGTACTCTGGTGTGCACATTCTTCATTTGTCTGGCCAGTGGTTCCCCACCCCTTCTGTGTGTTTCTTTATCCTTCTGTTGTCCGGTCCCAGGCTTTGTCCATAGTGGTTGCCGTTATGTATTTGTAATTCTGGTGTGAACATGGTAAATGTCATAACATCACACACAAGATTGTGGACTACACACCTCTGAGTATACTTATTTGGCAGGTTGTCCATCATTGCACCACTACATCTGCTGGAGTTCTCAGACAGTTTGTGTTACTATGTTATTATGCAGCTACATGTTGGCCTAGCTGTCAAACTGTCACTGACTCTGACATCTGGACAGGTCCACATATGACAGTCAGATAAAGGTCCACACATGGGGACAGGGTGTTGATACTGTTCTGCCATACATAGACAGTTGGGGGACCAGTTTGTTACTTGCTTGCTTTCTGTTATAGTTGTGACATCTGCTTCTCTACTGTCTGCCATTGATGTTTTGACATGAACTTTTCTTGTTTTGCCAATACTTTGCAGGTGAATGCAATGTTAGGACAAGCAGAACAGATGTACAAGGCATACTTGTGCTCCATCTGTGACAATCTGCCATTACAGGGGTATGGCTGTTGGGCAGTGACATGTTGTCAGTGCTGACACAGTAAGGTGGCAGCCTTTTATGACCTGCCAGTACACTGACCTTCGGGTACCTGCTGTGCTACTAGGCACCATACCTGTCTATGTATGAGAGCCAGACATCTGGACAAAGCCATAAGTAATTAGGTGACAAAGACCTAAATATAGGGACCATTTTAACTATTTGCCTTACGAACCTAGAAGGGTGATACAATAACAGATTTTGCATTGGCATGCATTTTCTGTTGGGTATGAAGTCTGAGACACTATAATCCATCATTATTTTCTGACTTTAGACTTTCATGGTTTGCCAATTATTTGCCACACAACCACTATTTCATGATAAAGACACCACAGATATGATGCAAACCACTGTACATTATGCAAAAGGTCTGTACAGTTGGGAGGTATGGTAGGCACTGTGTAGGTTACTCCGACCTGTGTACTGTTCATATGTGTGGCCCCCTGTCCATGACCTGTCCTGCTTACCGGCAGTAATGGATATTGACATCTGGACAGTGTGTACAACTCCCACCGGAGGTGTAGCTGACATGCAAAATAGTTGGTACTGTGATTCTTGGAACATGGCCCTGTCTGGCACAGTACTGTATCTAGGCCACTAAGACACAACAGCCGGGAATAGGTGCTGGCCACATCCTGACAGTATTTCCTATGCATATACATAGATCATTGACCCCTGCATATTGTGGACAAGCAACAAGTTATCATGTTGATTGGGACAGCCCTGGCAATGTGCGCTGTACTACTATTACCCTACAAACTTACATGTTACTGCATTTCTATGGGAATATGGGTGTGGAGGGGCACACCTGTCAATGATACACATTTGCACATACTGTGTTGATATTGGCTTTATGTTTTGGTTCCATTTAGCATAGTATTGTGCCCTGTCTTGGAGAATATAGGCATATCACTAGAGACCACAAGTTAGATTGTAATGGCATACAATTGAGTTTCAGACTTCTTACCCTCCAGAGCCTAACTGCAACTGCAAGGTCTGCTGTGATATCACTGTGTAAGTCTGTAAGGGGGTATTCCATGACTGACACCATTTGTGGGCCTTTGCCAGACATTCTTTATGGTTTTCTACAGCTGACGTGCTGGGTGAGTCTGAGGGGTGAGTATGGGATCCCCACATTGACATCCATGCATGTGACCTATGACCTCCCCCCTTAGTTGGCCCTCAGCATATACTGCAGTGGGATTTGTCACCTTGGATAATACTGCATAGTGTGGGAAAGCCAGTATTGGGCAGACATTTCCTGGTGTCCCACATAGCTGTCAGTTGCTTGCTGCTACCCCAGTAGGCCACCCCATTCTCTTGCATGCATGCAGCAATACCATAGATATGCAACTGGAACATACTACTCCATTAATTTATTGTTTAGAAGACTGACTTACCTTGTGCCTGCAGCAGTTGTGAGGATGGTGGGTGAGGGGTGACTCTGTCAGATGCATGCAGTACACTGCCTATACAGGGTAAGCTACAGGTAGTCTGATGTGTGTGGCATCCATTTACTGTGTGTGCGAGTTGTAGAGAGGTATCAGTCCCTGGGTCCCTACAGTGTCAGTGTGTGTGCTATGCTTTGCCTCCTTGCCAAGGCCTGTGCATACTATGCACACCTCCATCTGCCTACAGAAGCAGGCTTAGGGGCTTCCTCCTCCGAGTCCCTCTGTGCCTGTGGGGACCTTGGCAATGGTAGGGGGCTGTGTGGCCCTTCCCCATGCTGTTCCTGCTGCAGCTGTTTCTGCAGGATCATATTGTGTAGCATGGCACATACTATGAACATGTGTGCACATGTGGCTGGAGAGTACTGCAAGGCTCCACCAGATATGTCAAGGCAGCAGAACCATGACTTGACCATCCTAAACACATGTTCTATAATGATCCTGGTTTGTGTGTGTGCCTCATTATGGCATTCTTGATTTGGTGCGTGTGCATTTCTGATGGGTGTCATCATCCACGGCTCCAGTGCAAAGCCAGCATCCCTGCCTGGTACAGCTGTGATGAATGCCTTCATGATAATGCCCTGGGCATTGCACATGGCCTGGCAGTTGATCGAGGGGAAGTCCTTGTGGTTTATGTAGACCCTACCCTGTTCACCAGGTGGTGCTTTGATGTGGATGTGCATGCAGTCTATCACACCCAGTGCCTCCTGGTACTCTGCTACATGGTGGAAGAGGAGACGCATATTGTTTGTCCTCTCCTCACAGGTGTTGGAGAAGTAAATGTGATCACCAGCATGAGGTAGCATGGCATCCAGGAACTGGTGGAGTACCATGGATGCAGATGCCTGTAAGACCCCCATGATGTCCTCAGTGGGTCTTTGGAAAGTACCTGTAGCTAGTATTCTTAAGGCTACACATACCTTGGTATCCACTGGGATGGGCTCCCCTCTGTTAGCTCTGGGTCTGAACTGAGGCTGGCATGGCTCGATGATTTGCTGAAGTATGTCTCTCTCCACCCTGTAGCTCTCTACTATCTCCAGAACATGTAGCCCCTGGTAGGTTACCCTGGGTCTGAACATTCTCCTCCTCCTCAGTCTGGAGCAGTTGTCAGCATTATCCTCCTCTCCACCCTCAGCCTCTAGCACATACGGATAGATCGAAGTAACAGCAGCCCCTAACATTATTTTGGTTAAAATTCCCCCACATGTGTACACCAATGGTGCAAGGTTTGTGGGAAAACCAGACTGAAAGGTGTTTGCACAGTTTATACTGTTGTGCTGCAGATGCTGCCTGTATGATTGGCTGGCTGTGATACATTCCACATGCTTGCTATTTTATTTGTACTTGATTGCTTTTATTGTGCTATTTGCCTTTTTTTTCTTTTTTCCCTTCCCATTTCCACCACTTTTAAGCCCCGTGGTGCGCCACACAAACCTGGTGCCCAAATGTAAACAGTCCTGCTATTTCCATTTTTTGTTGTTTTAGACCAGGTACATGCCACACAAACCCATTTAATTAAGGTAAACAATGAGAAATGGGCCTCCCCTGGACATGAACATGCTCTTCATTTCATGGAATAACTAAATACAGCCTCAGACACACACCCTTGCTTAGCTGTGCTTAGCTAAGCTCAAAGGTGAGCTGTAGAGCTCCAATGTGTGTACACCAAGCATGACACACCCCCTTTTCATGTCAGCTGCTTCTCCTGCTTACACCACTGCCTTATAGCTCCTACATGGTTAGGTGCAGCCAGAGAATGGGCTCCCCTTTAGTGAGTCAGTAAAATTTGCTCATTGGCATACCCCACTACCTTAGTCCCTGGTTACATCACTACACCACAGCCTTCCCCCTTAGCAACCAGTGTTACCTGTTATTGTTTTGATTCTGCATGCCATAGACTATAATGGCAAAATGCAGATTTCACTTAAAATTGCCTTTTCAGATTTTTTTAATTTTCGGTACAATCCCATTTGCACGCTGCTGCCATATGCTTAAACGTCTGAGATCAGCCAAAAAAAAAAACTTTCATTGTTATAATTTTGCAACACTTTTCCATGCCATTGGCATGCCTAAGGGGTATAATACATGCTTTACTTTGAGCTGCATGCCTCCATTTTGATTTTTGCAGAAATGGATTTGGCTAGTAGCCCAATACATTTCTGAACCTCACACTATTCCTGCACAGATGCCTGCCTGCTTACTGAATCACTAATTCACCTCATCTGCATGGTTTTCTCCAGAAAATGAGATAATTAGCATTATTCAGTGGTGTCCATGTGGGAATAGTGCTGGCAATCTCTTGCACATCCTCAGGCTTGTTTACTGGATTGCCCGGTGGCCATATTCCATGCAGGGGCGACTGCACTATTCTTACACTCTGTGTAAGCTTTATTGAATCCCAGGGGAAGTTTATATCACATAGGATTATTCATTATACACAGTTTAAAAAACAGATGTGAGAAAACCAGATATAGTAGTCCATAAAAAGAAGATTTCTGGGCACATTGCTGGTACTGAGAAGAGCAGTCCTGGCTAACATCAAATATTGAAACAATACTAATTTCATGAACTTTAATCATACTTTGATCTAGGAATGGGGTCAATTCCCATCATGGTGTTAGAAACCCAAAAGACTTGGAGAAATTAAACCAGGAGAATGACAGTGTCCCACATTAAGTAGACTTTCTCCACATATCTCCAGTGAACCATTTTTGATCATGCTTCCAGTCATCCAGACTGTTAGGGAAGTTCACTGCTTAATAAGTAAGAAAACGTATTCCAGAAATGAGGGATACATTGAGTTAGGTATCAGTCATTGCTGGTATGGTAGTATAGGTTCAGGTCTGTAGAATGGGTTTTGGTTTTGCCACTGGTTCTATTTTTAGGTGATGGAATTCAAAGAGTTATGGGTTGTCCATAGCATGAAATGTTAAGCAGAGATCACCACACAGGAGTCTGTATGACATTTAATATAGGGGCAGAGCTTTCAGTCTATCAGAGTAGTTAGGGGTAACCTGAGACCTGGGATTTTTCTGTGAGGAAATGTTGAGGTCTCTCAATCAGATTTAGTTGCTTAATGATGTATATGATAAAGGATGCATTATTTTCAAATAAATGCTTAATAAGGGATGACGAAAGTGGGGTTATAACCACTTTTGACATGGAGATACCATAAAGGATAACTTGTTTAAGATAGATGGAATTTCTAACAATCACATAGTTGTGATGGTCAGGACAGAATCTGTTATCAACATAAAAGTCCCTGATGACAGTGTCAACTTTAAGTGGAATGTTATGTATATGGTAATCAGTAATTATGATAGATTTACCAAAGAAAACTCCATTTCTTGATGTTGGTGTTTCTTGATGTTGAGGCTAAGCCCATGATTAGTACATTGGGCATCTGTTTGGTCCAGCTCTTGCTGCAGAATCTGAGTAACAGAATGGGATCTGATAACAACTCAAGTTTGCAGTTGTCCACAAACTTGGTTAGCCATAGTCCGTTGATATTGTTTTTATGCCATAGAAATATATACCAAGGAGAGGAGGACACAAGATAGAGTGATGGTGGACAGGACACCACTGGTGACATTTTTCTGTCTAGAAAAGTAAATTGTGTATAGGTTAATGTTAAGCTAGGAGATAATAATAATCCCAGCATGGGGTATTGTGTCAAAGACTTTGGTGTAGACTCTATTCCCTGTATCACTGCCTTCAGTAATCATTTCAAACAACTCAATTATGTTGAATAGGCTTGATAACCCTTTTACAAAGCTGGATTGTTATGTATGCAGGGTCAACAATATCATTGTGTATTTGTTCCATAATCTTGCAAATAATACTAGTGAGACTAGTTGATCTGCAGTTCCCAGAGTCAAAGACCACCATTATTCAAGGGCTCCACACCTCAAGGACATAACTAGTGGTCAAATTCAGGATGAAGAATTGATGGAGGGTTTTGCTATTTAGAACTTTATGCCTCTCAACAAACATGGATGGATATTGTCAGAACCTAGAGAATTACTGTTTTTAATTTCAGAAATTACCAAGACTTGGTCTAAACTGATCTGTCTAGCAAACATCCTCCAACAGCTTTATTTCCTTTACAATTCATAACACTTTTTCAAGGTCAGCATATTCCTTGATTTCAACTTTTTGGTTATTAATAAAGTTGAGTAAAGCCTTTTTATATGTTAGCAGTTCAACTCCCCTACTCCAACATAATAGCACTGTTTCCTCTGTAACTTTGTTTTTTCACCCATCCGCCTTAGGTCATTTTGCAATGTGTTTGGAAACTCCATCAATTCTACTCAGTCCCAAAAACATGTTTCCAGTTTCCCCTCTCGCTCCTCACATGCTTCCAATATTTATTCTAAACCTGAAGGACAATCCTTTGCAATCTAATCAAAATCTAAAATAATAATGTAAGCACTTCCATGCAAATATTCCGAATCCTCTGATTGAGTTGAATACTTAGAGGTCATGTACTCTTCCCCGCTTATCTTTTGTGATTTGCCTACCCGGCCTTTTCTCCCAGTCTTGCCTATATTTCTTTGACTGATTTTTATAATAATCATCTATAATTTTGTATGCCATTCTAAGTATTTCCCTTTTAAAGCTCTGTCTATTCTCTCCTCCACAATATATTCTTTCACAGCAGCCACTCATCTATCGTTTTTCTATTCCCCTTCTCTCTCTCGCTCTCTCTCTTTTTATCTTTTCTCTGATATTACTCCATGGTACAAAACATATTCATATCATGAAGTCTGCACCATCCTTTAGCTTCCTCCTGTTTTCTTACTTTCTGTCTTGGATGATTTGCTCCCAATACCTTGGTTTCTTGGTTCCTTGGATAACTTCCCCAGATTACTTTCTCTTGTTTCTTGCCTACTCGCTGTCCCTTTCCCTAGGAATCCTAATAGTAAAATCTCCTTATTTCATCCCTTCACTGACTCATTTTTCAATATACTGCCTGCTACTTTATACAAAATGCTCTATCTGATTGTTTTTGTTTTTCCCACTCTGTAACAGGCCTGTTTTATCACGTCATGTCTTTCCATTTTGGTTTATATCCCTCTATGTGTACTATATTCTATATAAAAATAGCCTTACCTTTTTGGCATTAAAGTACCCCTTTAAATCAGTCAATACCATGACCCCTTGGTCCATTAATAAGATCATCTTATCCCACTTAATCCTATGTCTCTTTCCTTCCAAAATAAAATTATTCAGTTCCTTATTCATTGTTTGCCATAACTTGTTGTCTGGTTAATAGAAATATGCCTGGCTAATATACAATATCAATGGGGCCAAAGACATTTATGCTGTTTGTATTCTGCAATCCAGGTCCTCAACATACCTCTCAACTGTACAGGATGTCCAGATTTTTGACTCATATTTTTGGTGTGTTCCCCCTAAAATCTGTCCCTTTCTGACAAATAGCTGAGGATTAGAAGTCGTTAAATAATGTCAAACATTTGAGTTTAAGACTCCACATCCTTTGGAAAATTCATGCTAATGCAAAACCTATTATTCTGTCAACTTTCTAAGTTTGTAAGGGAAATATTTAAAATCTGTCACTATTTGTTCCCCTATCATTTTAGGCTTTGTCCAGATTTTTTGCTCTAAGAGGTTGAGAGGTATGGTCCTCAGTCAAACTTCTTTATTCCCTTATCTTTTGAATTATCTTCTGTCTAGTTTGGCTATTCTTTATTCATGTAATTCTACCTAAGCTTTATAAAGATTGTGGCCTAATTCTAGCAACTTCGGTTATATGACATCCACCATTGCCCACCATGAAGGAACAGGTACAATGACGGTCAAAAAAAAAATTATCAACTCCATGTAGTCAAAAATCAGAAATATAGATTCAAGCAGAATGAATAAAAGAAAGTCATATGATATACATAAATATTCATATTACTTGCTGTGAGAGGCAAAGCTGACACTTCCTATATAGGATGGTGTCTAATGGTGTCCCTAACATTAACCCTAAACCAAAATCTTGCTGAAATTCCACCCATAAACCTTAATTCTAATCCTAATCCAAACTTTAACTATAACCCTGAAGTCAGTAATCAGTGGATGTACTATGGCAATTTTATCAAACTGTCCTTTCCATAATATAGTATTCACACAAATCAAATTTTGCCAACTGGACCTATCCAAAATGTTTTTGACCCAGTGATTGTTAGCCTGGTATCCTAGTACCTCAAATGGCATAATGTATATGGTCACCTCCAGAAATATAAGTACTAGTTGTGGTGCCGGTCTTTACCAATTTCAGAGAGCCTCTAGACTCATAACTTGATAGTTCTTTCTACAAGAAAAGAACACAGTCACCAGATGCTCCACCATTCAGTACCTGGCCATTTCTCTAGTGATCTGTGTCTGTTCCCACATTAGTATCAGTGGTTTTACAAACACAAATCAAAATTCAGGGCTGGTCAGCCAATCAGAATTTGTTTTATTTATGTTAACAATGTAAGGAAACTAGGAATAAGTGTAGATTTTCAAAGACAACCTGAAAGCACTGTTTGAATGCCTTGCTAAGAGCTACAATTTGCATGTTCTGACTCAAAAATCAAGCCCAGAAATACAGAATTAAATTCATTAACAGTCTCTACATTAAACCATTTTATGCTAAGCTATCAGATTAATTTACTGTGCCAATATTTTCCCAGTGCTTCATTTCAGCTATGTTCAAATCTTTGGTAAAGCATCTCAAAGTGGAATAGATATGAAAATACATTTTGGGAAAGATTAAAAAAATAACTACCATCTCTATTTCTGTAGTTTGAGCCCATTCCATTAATTTTTTTCACAGAGTCATTTTGCATAATTACTGCTTCTACAGAGATGGTTGGACTGAGACAGATTTCCTTAAAGTGCTGTTTCTGTGGTCATCCCTCATGATTACTAATAGTGAAGAAGCCCAAACGAAATATGCAGCTTGAAGGTATTCCATCCTTTCTGAAGATTAGTGTGATCTCTTTTTGTGTGTGTGTGTGTGTGTGTGTGTGTGTGTGTGTGTGTGTGTGTGTGTGTGTGTGTGTGTGTGTGTGTGTTTACACATGCTCATGTGCATGTGGACTGCACACTATTTGCCTCAGCGGGCCTAACCAAACCCCAGGAAGTTGATGTATACATTCAATCACAGTAAAGGCCTCATATGGCTTCTACCTGATACATGAATGCTACTGCACGTGTGACCCATAACAGCCACTGCAAATAGCAGCAGTGTATCCAATGTATCCAGCTGCATTTCTAAACATGTGGACTATGATAGGATGAGCAGTTCAACAGTAATAAATCCACTGCATTCACTTCAGTACAGACAAATAAAACATGGCTGTCATTCAGCTTACTATTTTTAATATAAAGTTTTAAATTGCTTTGGGAAATACAGTACTCTATCTTTCAGATCCTGAAGTGTATTATGTTTATCATCTCATCTCAGGAAATCTGCAATAACATATCTATTTTAGAGGTTGTTTTGCATGTTGAGTTTACTACTAATGCATAAAAGTATTTGTTTCTATGAACTAATCATTCTTGTAATTAGGAAAGAAGTGAGGAGCTTTTAAATTCTTATAACACATCTGCATTAAAGCAGTTTTTCAAGATCCTCTCTCTCTCTCTCTCTCTATATATATATATATATATATATATATATATATATAGCTCATTTAATTTTATGTGTTTACTCTCTATAGAAAAGTATGCCTATAAATCTTTGAAACTGTTGCTTAGTGTCTCATGTTTTGCCAGATGATTGTTTTTTCGTGGTTCATAAACTCCTTTATAATAGCATGCATATTTGTTGTATAATTGATGCTTTTGAGTAGATGGTTATAATTCTGGGTATACCAAGCTGTTCCATTCAATTATTACTGTTTCAATTGTCTTCTATTCCTTTGTATTGAAATAATTTCATGTAAAGTGTTGCTTAAAGCTATATATAGATGTGTTTCCCTAGAATGTTATTTTTAAAATGCTGAAACTACTGAATGGCAAATATATTAAGATCATTTTGTGTTACAAGCAGTGAATAATTACTTCAAATTTTCTACAGATGTATTGAAAATCAGCCTTTTCTACAAAAATCACTGCAGTTCATGTTGGCGACTGTTACTTTTTCAACAACATTTCTTCTCTATGTTTGCAAACTGAATATGACAGTCTGTCTCATCAGTTTTTACCTCTGACAGAAGAGATTGTTGCCTCTTCCAACATCTTCTTAAATGTTGTTGTTGTTGTCTTTCGGCTTTTCCCAGTTAGGGGTCGCCACAGAGGAACTCCGGTCCACTAATGATTGGCAGTAGATTTTGATGAATGCCAAGGTGCAAGCTCGATGTTCAACCTTCAAGAAAGGCATGCCCACTTACGCATGCCTTTCAAATGCCAACCGTGGAGAGGACATGCAGACTGCACACAGAAGGCACTCCCCGCACTTCAGCCGAGAATCAAACGGAAAAACCTCTTGCTGTGAGGCAACAATGCTACCGCTGCACCACCACGGATTTCCAACATCTTCTTAAATAATATTTTAAAATGATGAAATACTTTCTTTGTAAATAATGTCCCAGCATAATTGTTACCAAAAATCAAGATTTCTACTTGTCTATGGAATAGACCTCCTATAATATTTCTCTTACTTCTGTCTTTCTAATCTTCATTTATTCTATACATTGGTTTTGCTGCTTGTCCATAAACAAATGCTGTAGGAAAGCAGCATTATTAGCAACAGTTTATGTCAGAGACTTGTGTTTGTATTTAGAACATACTGCTGACGAGTTGGGGCATACATGGTGTGAGATCCTTTAAGTTTATTTGTTTCAATGAGTTAGAGAGAGATGGTGAATTGTACATACTATGCTATGAAGAGTTATGTAGTATACAAGGAAAAAGTCCTAATTGTGGCCAAAACATCCCAGAATCAATTAGTATCCCATATCCTGGAGGACCTGGTGAGGACAGGAAGATTAGTGATGAGGCAATGCCTGCGTGCCTGTCTTAAGTAGGAGGCTGGGGCATGCATGCCTGAGGCATACATTCTATGGGAGGGTGGGGCATGCATGTCTGAGGCATACATTCTATGGGAGGCTGGGACATGCATGTCTGAGGCATACATTCTATGGGAGGCTAGGGCATGCATGTCTGAGGCATACATTATATGGGAGGGTGGGGCATGCATGTCTGAGGGATACATTCTATTCCATTGTTCACATTGCAGTCAAGAGATCACTTAGAGGTATTTGGCTGTTTGGGGGCAGGGTCCTCTGATGAATTAGGTTACTTGCAAAAGTCGATAATGTGGCTTCTCTAAGTCTCTCTCCATACATCAAACCCTTCAGTATCTATGACTATGCACAGTGAGAAAGATAGAAACTAAGAGAAAATGATGAGACATGTATATTATAATATCAGTCCTAGTTTTGGCTCCTAATATGACAAGAAAAAATATGACACAGGTCCCTTAATTCTCGGCTGGGGGGTATTCTGAGGGGGGGTGCGTACTGAGCAGCCAAGGGAGTACAAAGGAATAGAAGACAATTGAAACAGTAATCATTGAATGGAACAGCTTGGTATACTCAAAATTATAACCATCTACTCAAAAGCATCAATTATACAACAAATATGCATGCTCTTATAAAGGAGTTTATGAACTGATCTGAGCTAAAAAAGGCAAATGTTGAAGAGGCTTAGCTTTTTTACCTGACTGCTATATCATATGAAAGGCAGATGATGATAAATTATCTGCATGTAGATTTCATGGGATATAATTTTAAAGCAACTTTTTTCTGTAAGCAGAATTAAATACTCTGTATGCACAAGCATCTCCAAGGATGGTATGCTTCACTAGAAAGATAGAAATGCACAAAAATAGTGATGGTAAGGAAGAGTGCAAAATTATCTAATTTAAAATCTTACTAGGAGTCTTGGCTTTAATGTGCTCTAATGTATATTAGCTAGAAAGTATTTCAGGTAATATAACAAGCTGCTTAAACTTCAGCAAGGTTACATAAGTTGTACTGCATGATACTAACAGGAAATATCATCACTATACTTGTTTCTAAAGGGTAAAGTAAAGGGGAAGCAATAAAGGTTCAAGCTGTAATGCAGTTTAAATACTGTGCCATATTTGGGTTTGGGTAACAAAGGGTTTAATCAAAGATGGTATGCCTCATTTACAAAAACAAAAGCCTAAGTGACCAAATACAGTCAGCCATGGCTAATCCTACATTGCCAATACCCAGACATGGCGCACTGAAATTATGCAATGCCATTCCTACCTTGTTAAAATAATGCCATTATATAACAGAACTTTGTTTCTCTTCCATCACTTCGTGCTGTCTGTAGTATCTCAGGACACCTTAGTGATGTACTGCACATGCGTTCACACATGTACACGATAATGCTTACATAGTACATCCATTTTAATGTAGTTTCTGCAAATGTTTTACCTACAATGGCAGTGATTTGTTGATTGTTTTGTGACTTTGCAGCCAGACTTCTTCCTGTGGGTATAAATGTCTGAGTTGCAATGATCAAACACTGGTAAACATAGGGGGTAATTCAATGTAGCTTACACAGAGTTAATCTCCGTGTAAGCATAGTTCCATGGCCTGAACACAGAGTTCGGGGGCTGTCTGATCCAGGAAACAGTGCTGTGGGCGTGCACAAGCATCCCAGCACTGTTCAACAATGGAGGTGATCGTGGAATGTAAATCACTTCATTTACTGGTAAAAACATGCAAATGAGGTGATTTACTGCTACAGGAAGCAGACAGGCATCTGTGTAGGAGCCGTGTCTGCATTAAAAATGTATGCGGGAACTGTCCATGTACGAGTGCAAAATAAAAAATGGGGCTACGACAACTTAAAGTAAAGCATGTATTAGTTGCATCAGGCAAGCTAATGGCCAAAACTATGGCCATTGGCATGTAAAACTGATGCAAAATATTAAAAATCAAAAGTACATTTTACGTGGACATATGCTATGTGCAAGTGGAGTGCAGAGGCACCAAAGCATGGGATCTAACAAAATATAAATTTAAAATATTAAAAGGGGATTATTTAAGCTAAAAGTAAATTCCCCATTATACTGGCCTTCTAGTATAGACTTCTACAATGGCAGGTAACACTGGTTGCTAAAGACATAGGCTCTCGTGTAGTGCTGTAACTAGGGTATAGGTAATTAGGTGTATGCAAATGACCTAAGTTTACTGAATAGCAAAATGGACCACTGTGTCTGCAGGTACCTAACCATGTAAGGGCTATAATGTGGTGGTGTAGGCGATAGAGGCAACTGACATGTAAAGGGGGTGTGTGTCATGCTTGGTGTAAACACATTGGAGCTTACAAACCCTTCAGTGTTTGTGGACACTGAAAAGAGGATCTGTGAATGGAATGGAATGCAGGGGATGTGTGACAGGAACTGTAACACCCCCTGCATTGTGAAAGTGCCAAACGGCACTTTACATTAAAATAGTGTCCTGGGACACACACCTTTGAATCTCTTAGAACAACAAGTCTGGACAAAGGCTGTACTAAAAGAGGGGCAAAAGGCCAGAAATAGGGATAGTTTTTAAATATTGCTCTTACAAACTTAGAAAGTTGATAGAATGACAGGTACTGATATATATTTAAAATGGTTGTTTTTTTTCACTGTATTTGTATTATGAAAGAGCTATATAGAAATTAATAGCTAAAATTTTCATTGATGAGATAGCTTACTGGTTAAAGTTCTGGCTTTGTGTGTAGGCGTTCACAGTTCAATTGCCAAGACAAGCCATTCAGATTTTACATGGGAAAGCATTGTTGTTGTTGTGTCTTTTGGCTTTTCCCGGTTAGGGGTCGCCACAGCGGAACTCCGGTCCGCTAATGATTGGTAGTTGATTTTTGTTTTTATTTAATGATGTAGTAATTGATATTTGTTAACCAGGGTAGTGTAGCTGGTCCAAATTTCCAGTGTCAGTGGATATATGATGTGAACTCACCCATGTAAACACAAGTGCTCCATACAGTAGTCACACCCCAAGGTAATATAATCAAAGCACAAAGGGGGACATCATGTAATGTAAAACATAACACTTAATATGCCAGTAATGAGAAATTAATGTCTAATTTGTATATTTTTTAAATGAAAACTGAGCAGTGCTTAGCTCTGGTTAGCCGGATTGAGCATTGCTTAAAAGTTTAATTCTAAGCAGCATTCATAGGTTCATAGGTTCATAGGTTGGTACTAGGCTATCGGCCCTAGGGCCTATGCAAGCCTAGCCATAACAATTCCCTGGATATTTCTTCCCACAATATTTACTTCTCTGGGCCCCTGTCTAGCAGGGTGACTGACATGATCCCCGGGGTGAATTTTCTATTTCCCATCCAATCATCAAGGTTCCTTTTGAAGAGGGCCAGTGAGGCGCTCTGCTTGACATGTATGGGCAGTCTGTTCCAGAGTATGGGGAGTCTCTGGGTCAGGAACCTATCCCTCCAGCATGTTTTGTTCATTGTAATGACAAGGTTTAGATCCCTGGAGCGTGTGGCTCTGAGGGATTGGGATTTCTTTAAGTGCAGCATGTCCAACAGCTCAGGGTTTGACATGGCCTTGTATGTTAAGCAGAGATCGCCTCTGAGTAGATGATATGTCACAGAGTTTAGCTGGAGTTTTATTAGACGGTCAGCATATGGCATCTGCTTTAGGCCTGTGATTCTTTTAGTGAGGTATTTCTGTGGCCTTTCCAGCTGTTGCAGATGTCTTGTGAGGTATATACCAAACGGGGCATTATACTCTATAATGGGTCTAATGAGGGATGAGTACAGTGGGACAATGACCTCCTTTTTTCTGGATGAAAAGCCCTTAGTGATGAGGTGTGCCAGATAGAAGGATTTCCTGACTGTTGTGGCTATGTGGTTATCAAAGGTGAGACCACTGTCCACCTGTGTCCCTAAGTCCCTTATCACACTTTTGATGTTTAGTGTACTAACACTTATGTGGTAATTCATGGGTACATGGTTTTTCCCAAAGGGGATAATTATACATTTCTTGGCATTGAGCTTGAGCCCATGGCTCTGGCACCAAGCATATGTTTCTGTAAGGCTCTTTTGTAGAATATCCACATCATTTGGGGATTCAATAATGGCTCCCAGTTTGCAGTCATCTGCGAACTTTGTTAGCCAGAGTCCCTTAGTGCTGGCCTGTACTTCAGAGAAGTAGATGCCAAACAAAAGCAGTCCCAAGACTGAACCTTGAGGTACTCCACTTGTCACTTGTTTGGAGCTGGATTTGGAGTCGGCTACTTTTACAGTTTGGGTTCTGTCAGTAAGCCAGTTGGCAACCCATCGAGTGATGTAGGGATTTATGCCCAGCTTAGTAAGTTTATCTATGATTCCAGAGTGGGGGATGGTGTTGAAGGCCTTGGTGAGGTCCAGATAGGCTGTGTGGACCACCTTACCCTCATCCACAGCTCTGTAGACTGATTTGAAGAAGTCAATCAGATTCAGGAGACAAGATCGGCCATTCACAAACCCAAACTGGGTGGGGTCCAGTGTTTGAAGGTTGCCATTGTCTTTGTTTATAAGTTCCATGATAATGCATTCCATGCTCTTGCAGATCAGGCTTGTCAGACTGATGGGACGGTAGTTCCTGGGATCCAAGGCGGATCCTCCCTTGTGGAGCAGGATAACTGTAGCTGTGCACCACTCAGTGGGCATGAAGCCTGAGGTGAGGCTATGATTAAACATGACACTTAGGTGAGGTGCCAGTTCATTTTGTAGTTCATGTAGTACACAGCCTGGGATGTCATCTGGTCCCATGAATGCTGTATTCTTAGCTTTGGAGAGTGTGGTTTCTACCTGTATGGCTGTGATTATCAGAATTTGGCAATCTTTTGGTATTGAGATGGGCCCTTTAGGGGGTGAGAGGGGGGTGAAGTTGGCACTAAATCGATCTGCCAGGATATTGGCAATATCCTTGGGATCAGTATATTTAATGCCATTCTGTTGCAGCTCAGAGCAGATCTGAGCATTGCCATTTAAATTCATGACATAACTATAGAATGCCTTGTGGTTGTCTTTGGAATCTTTGGCAATTTTATTTTTGTAACTAGTTTTTGAGGATTTTATGAGGGATCTCAGCTTCTTACTGAGGCTGGTGAGGGAGTTTTTTGCATCCTGGGATTTTCCTCTTTTCTGCAACAGTTTCTTCCTCCATTGTATAGTTTGTTTATAGCAGGGAACCACCAGATTGGCTTCCTTTTTTTGGAGAACGGCATCTTGGTTCTATTTGGGATGGCACGATTCATGCATGAGTGGATGTGCTCGTACAGTGCCTTAGTGTAGGATTCTGCAGTAGAACTTCCAGATCCCGTCTGCGTGGGTGTTGTGAAGTTTGTCACTTCTGACTTCAGTAGCATGAAGTTGGCTTTGGAGAAGTTTGTTAAGGAGGTGTCCTTACTGGGGGGGTGGGGGTGGGATGTGGATGTCAAAGGTGATTTGCTTATGGTCAGACCTGACCAATGAGGGGGTGACCACTAGTGTGGAGCGTCTATCTCCCATGTTGGTAATGACCAGGTCTAGGATATTGGCTCCCCTGGTGGGACAATGGATTAGTTTATCCAGGGTGTAGGAATTTATGAATTCCAAGAGCCTTTGGGAAAAGAAGTTGGTACCTGAGTAGTTTTCCCAATTAATGGCAGGGTAGTTGAAATCACCCAGTATTAGGGTGTTTGGTTGTATCTTAATATTTTCCAGTATGTTTAGAAAGGTGTAGTGAGAATCTTGGGGCATGGTGGAGGATCTGTAGCAAGCTACAATTTGGATTGCAGTCTTACCTAGTGTTAGTTGCACCTGGAGAATTTCAGATGCATTGTGTTGGGCAACTAGCCTGGAGGTGTGAATATCCTTGGTGAATATGAACACTCCTCCACCTTTAGTGTTTCGGTCTTGGTTTTGTGGCTGAAAAGTGTGGTACGAATTGTAGCCTATTATTGCAGGGGTGCTGTCTGGAGCCTTGAACCAGGTCTCAGTTACTGCACAGATATCGATGTTCTCCATTTTTAGGAGTGCCTCGAGAGAGTGCATTTTGAGGTTTAGACTTCTAGCATTGAGTAGCATTGAGTAGCATTACCTTTAGATTTTGCATGCTTGTATCTGTTATGGTGGTGGTTTTATCCTTTGAACCTTGCCTAAAAAAGGCACTATAGGGGTGGCAAGAGCTTTAGCCATTAACCTGAATCCCAGGGATGACAGGTGCAGACCATCTCTGGCAAAGCATCGTGGTTTGTCGATCATGTCTTCCCAGGCAGACAAATACTGGATCCCCTTTGAATGACACCAGAAGCTTAGCCAATTGTTGAAGTCAATAATTTTGTCCTTCTACTGTGGTATAATTCTGGGCAAAGGCAGGATGCTACTTAGGGCTAGGGTCATACCTGCCTGGGTCACATGCTCCAAGAGCACTTCCATGTCTCTTTTCATGTAGTCCAGGGAGGTAAGACTCAAGTCATTCACTCCAGCATGAACAATGACAGAGTCATATTTGTACTTGTTGTGGAGTGACTTGAGTGCATGCATTATGTGGTGGATCCTGGCACCTGACAGGCAGCTGACTGTAATTTTCACCTTGTTCAGCCTGGTGAGTGGGACATCAGTGTGCCTGACTATAGAGTCACTTATGACTAAAGTGTTGGGTACTTTGTCTTGCCTTAGGGGCTGTTGTTGAGTGGCACACTGGTGTTGTGAGCTATGTGTCACTTTGGCTGTGACTGGTGTTTGTTTGCATTTTGGCTTCGGAGGTCCTTGTTGCTTGGGCAGGTTAATGTTAAGGGACTCCGCATATGTGGGTTTAGTGTTGCTATGTGTGGGTGTTGATGGTGTGGGTTTTGAAGGGCTATGAGCTGCTTGAGGTGTAATGCAGGTGTTAACCTTCTCCTCTTGACTGTCTAGCACAATCTTGGCCGGAGAGAGCTTAGCTTCCAGTTTGGCTATGTAAGTGCATCTCTCGCAGGTTGTAGTGTTGGGTGGTAGGAGGAGAGGATTGTTTGTGTACATGAGGCAGTTGCTGCACTGCCCTAGTATGCCCAGATTCACCAGGTGGACAGGAGAAATCACCGGAAGCTGACCCTTGGACATGCCTGTTTAGGTGCTTTTTTGTAAAGTTTAAGAGCTGTTTTCTCTTATCTTTGCAAGGTACTCTGCAATTATAGGCTGTTTATTGGCTATGATTAATTTCTCCTTATTGACAAGGAGAGCTGAGTGCTTGAATCAGTTTCAGGCTTCCTAGTGCTTTCTTGTAAAGTTTAAGAGCTGTTTTCCCTTACCTTTGCAAGGTACTTTGCAATTATAGGCTGTTTAGTGCCTATAAGTAATTTCTCCTTATTGACAAGGCCCAGCTAAGTGGATTTGTGCACCACTAAACACTGCTTAGCATTTCTGAAACCAGCTAAGCACAGATAAGCAAGGGGGTGTGTCTGAGGCTGCTTAGCTATACATAGCTGGTTTCAGAAATGCTTCATGTGTTCGTATCCAGGGGACGGCCCTTTCTACTCAGCAATGTTCACACTAGCTGCAACAGTTTTAAAGGCTTAAAACTGGAGGAAATGAGAAAAAAATAAAATAAAAGGAAACAGCAGACAAAAGGCAATCAACTATAAATGACTAATAAGGCTTCTGCCTCTCACAGTGGCCCATTCAAACCTCTCAGTAATGTAACTGACAGGTGGAATGTATCATAGTCAGCCAATCACACAGGCAGCATCTGCAGCACACCAGTATAAAGGATGCAAACACTTTTCAGTCTGATTTTCCCACATACTCAACACCATTGGAGTACACACTTGGGAATTTTAACTGACAAAATGACAGGGACTGCTGCTGCTTTGCTACATCTCTATGTGCTACAGACTGAGGGTGGTGATTAGGATGATGCTGACAACTGGCCCAGACTGAAGAGGAGAAGAGTGTTCAGACCCAGGGTAACCTTTCAGGGGCTACATCAGCTAGAGATAGTAGAGCAATACAGGGTGGTCAGGGTCATACTTCAGCAACTCACCGAGCTCTGCCACCCTCATCTCAGACCCACAGCCAACAGAGGAACTCATCCCAGTGGAAACAAAGGTATGTGTAGCCTTAAGAATACTAGCTACAGGTACTTTCCAAAGACCTACTGGGGACATCATGGGTGTCTCACAGGCATCCATATCCAGATTACTCCTCCAGTTCCTGGATGTCATGCTAAGACATGCCAGTGAGCAAATTTATTTCCCCAGCACCCCTGAGGAGAGGACCAGCAATATGTGTCTCTTCCACTGTGTAGCAAACTACCCAGAGGTACTGGGTGCCAAAGACTGCACCCATGTCCACATCAAAGCACCACCCAGGGAAGAGGGTAGAATCTACATCAAGCACAAGGGCTATCACTCCAACTGCCAGGTCGTGTGCAATGCCCAGGGCATTATCATCAATGTGTGTGCTGGCAGCCCTGGCAGTTATCACAACTCCCACATCTGGCATGCATCACAGCTGTACCAGGCACTTGCCAGGCGGGACATCCCTTACGGCCATCTTGTGGGGCACTGTGGATGATGACACCCATCAGAAATGCGCACACACACACACACACACACACACACACACACACACACACACACACACACACACACACTGAGGAATGCCATAATGAGGCACACACACAAACTAGAAACATTGTAGAGCATGTGTTTGGGATGCTTAAGTCATGGTTCCGCTGTCTTGACATATCTAGTGGAGCTCTGCAATACTCTCCAGTCACATGTGCACACATGTTCATAGTATCTGCCATGCTATACAATATGATCCTGCAGAAACAGCTGCAGCAGGAACATCACATGGAACGGACACAAAGCCCCCACAATTGCCAAGGTCCCCACAGGGACAGGGGGACTCAGAGGAGGAATCCCCCTGAGCCTCTCCCTGTAGGCAGGCATAAAAACGACCAGTATGCCCTGGCTTTGGCAAAGAGGCAATGCATAGCACATACACTGACACCCTAGGGACCCAGGCACTGACCTCTCACTCCAACTCTCACACACAGTAAAAAGGATGTCACACACATCACACTACCTGTACCTTACCATGTATAGGCTGTGTACTGCATGCATCCATCAGAGTCAGCCCTCAAGCACTGTCCTTACAACTGCCACAGGCGCAAGGTAAATCACTCTTCTTAACAACAAATTAATGGTGTATTACACTGTGGAAGCATATCTATGGTATCGCTACATGTATGCAAGGGAATGGGGTAGCCTACCGGGATAGCAGCAGACAACTGACAGCTATGCGGGACAACAGGAAATGTCTGCAAATACTGGCTTCCCCAAAATATGCAGTAGCCCCTTAGGTGACAAAACCCACTGCAGTATATGTGGGGGACTAACAAACTGTGGGGTCATAGGTCACATGCCTGGATGTCAGTGTTGGAGTCCCATACACACCTCTCAGACTCTCTCAGCAATTTAGCTGTACAAAGCTGGAAAGAAATGTGTGGCAAAGGCCCACAAATAGTGACAATGATGAAATAGTCCACTTACAAACTTAAACTGCGATATCACAGCAGGTCTTGCAGTTGCCTTAAATCTCTGAAGGGTAAGAAGTCTGAAACTCAAATGTCTGCCATAACTGTCTAACCCTCTGTCTCTAGTGATATGCCAATATTCTCCAAGACAAGCACAATACTATGCTAAATGGAACCAAAATGTAAAGCAAACATCTGGACAGTCTGTGGAAATGTGTATAGTTGAGAGGTATAACCCCCTCCCCCAACACACCCGTCTTCCCATATAAATGCAGGAACAATTATGTTTGTAGGGTAATAGCAGTAGAGCACACATTCCCAGGGATGTACCAATCAACTTGCTAACTTGTAACATGTCCACAATATGCAGGGGTCAATGAGCTATGAATATGCATGGTTGAAACTGTCAGGAAGTAGGTAGCACTTACTCTTGGCTGTTGTGGCCTAGTGGTCTAAGTACAGTACTGTGGTTGACAGGATCCACGTTTCAAGACTGTCCATGCAAACTATGTTTCATGTCAGCTACACCTACAGTAGGAGTAGAACACACTGTCCAGAAGTCAATATCCATTACTGAAGGAAAGCTGGACAATTCAGGGACAGGGGGCCACACATCTGGACAGTACACAGCTTGGAGTAACCTACAAAGTGCCTAGTAGGACAGCAGGTGCTTGAAAGTCACTGTACTGCCAGGTTATAAATGGCTGCCTGCCTACTGTGCCAGTATTGACAACAAGTCACTGGGCACCAGCTATACCCCTGGAATGAGAGGATGTCACAGAAGGACCACAAGTATGCCTCATACATCTGTTCTGCTTGTCATAACATTGCATTTGCCTGCCAAACTACTTGAAAAACAATAAAGGTTGGTGTGAAAACATCATTGACAGACAGTGGAGAAGCAAGCATCATACCTTTAAGAAAAATCAAGCTAATACCAAACCGTTCTCCAAACTGTCTACATTTGGCAGACCAATATTAACACCCTGTCCCCATGTGTGGGCCTGTATCTGACTGCTATATATTGGTCTGTGTCAGTCTGTGATGGTTTGACAGCTATGGCTGACATATAGCCTTATAATAACATTGCAACACAAACAGTTTGAGGACCACAGCAGCTGTAGGGGTGCAATGATGGACAACCTGCTAAACAGGTTCTGTGGTTCTGACTTCTATATCTCATAAACTGACCACAACTTTCTAAGGGAGAGTATCAGTAGCTACACACCACCGGCCCCTTCAGAGGATGTAGAAAAATATGCTGAACAGTATGGCAGTGCAGTATACAAGTACTTGTACAACTGCATGGACTCAGCCATACCCAACAGAACTAAGACCTGCTTCTTAAGGAAAAACAAACCTATGTGGTGGACATCCTCTATCAACAGGCTTTACAACAAAAGGAAGCAGCTGTTATCCAAGGGTAAAAAGGCACAAATTCCCAACTGGAAAACTCTCTCCATAGCCTCAGCAAGCAAGGTAGATCATTAGTGAAATCTCCAAAGCCAATTATGAATCGAAACTAGCCTCTGAAACAAAGGCTGATCACAAAGCCTTTATCAGTTACATCAGAAACCTCCATGGCTAACACCAGGTTTGTTCTGAATGACTTCTTAACAGTGACACTTACACTGATCCTGTCAACTTAGCCAACCTGCTAGCAGATAGGTTCAGCACAAACATAACCCCCTCCTGTTCCCGCCCAAAGGCACATTCCACATCCCTGATACTTGCATGCACCTCACATCTCCATAGATTAAGTGTTAATGTCCCTATTCAAGCCAAACAACATAGCTGCCATGGGACCTGATAGTATCCCAGGCTGTATTCTGCAACATCTCCAGCAACAAGTAGCCTATCCATTGAGCACCCTACTCAACCATAGCCAAAGCACAGGCCTCATTCCAGCAGAGTGGAGAGCTACCATTGTAATCCCTTTGCACAAAGGTGGTACCACTACTGACCCTGGACACTATCGCCCCATTAGCTTGACAAGTCTGATCTGTAAGGCCATGGAGAGTATTATTATGCACATCATAAACAAGGACATAGGCAACCTCCAAGCACTTGAGCACACCCAGTTCGGATTCGTCAAGGGCAGATCTTGCTTTTGAACCTGGTTGACTTCTTTTAGACTGTCACCAAGGCACTGGATGAGGGGAAAGTCAGTACACAGCTTACCCTGACTTGTCCAAAGCCTTTGACACAATTCCCCACTCAGGCATCATTGAAAAGCTAACAGAACTTAGTGTAAATCCCTATGTCATCCTGTGGGTGCCCAATTGGCTCACTGATAGGGCCCACAAGGTCAAAATAAGTGCCACTACCTCCGATAGCAGACCTATCACTAGTGGTGTCCCCCAGAGATCTGTCCTGGGACCCCTATTGTTAACTACCTACTTCTCTGAGGTACAGAAAAAAACAAAAGGGCTGTGACTGACCAAGTTTGTGGGCAAGTGAAACTTGTATGCTGTCATTGACTCCCCAAATGATATTAACATAGTTCAAGAGGGTCTCACAGCAACAAATGACTGATGCTAAAGTCATGGCCTTAAGTAAAATGCAAAAAAATGTATTAGCATACCATTCATGAAAAACACAGCCCCTACTGATTACCACATTAGTGGCAAACCCCTAAACACTCAACCTGTGCTGACAGACCAGGTACACAAGTTGACAACAATCTTACATTTGACCATCATGTAGCGGAAGTGGTTATAAAAGGCTTTTACTTGGTTCATCTCATAAGTAAAGGGATTACATCCAGAAATAAGAGGTTATTACCTCCCTGTACCCCACCCTCATTAAGCCAGTAATTGAGTACAATGCCCCATTTGGTATGCACCTCTCCAAAACCTGTACCAACTGGAAAGGCCACAGAAATACCTCACAAAGAGAATCTGTGGCCTCCAACACCTGTCCTATGTGGACAGGCTCAAATCAGTATTACTCTACTCTGTATCATACAGATTGCTCAGAGGTGACCTGTGTCTCACCTACAAAGCAATCTCAGACCCTGCTCTAGTATAGATGCTCCATATCCATACATCTAACTCCTCATATAGTACCCCATCAAACGTCTTAAATCTAATATGTGACATTAACAAACCCTCCTGGAGAGACAGGTTTGTCTCTCAGAGGCTGACCCATCTCTAGAATACACTCCCCATACATTTCAAAGTACGTAACTGACCCTCTTCAAGTGCAACCTTAATGAGTTGATGGGCAACCAAAAATCTGTCCCAGGGCTGCCACCTCTGTCCCAGGGGTGCCACCTGTGTTCCTCATTCTCACCAACACAAATGACTGCTGCCAGAAACATGGCCTTAAGCTGAATGCCAGAAAATGCATTATCCCCTTTGGGCCCATTGTCCCTACATTTTAGTAGGCTAGCCCCAGGTTTCTTGTACTAACAGGTTGAGAGGTATGGCTGTAGCACACAAAACCTTGGACTGGAGTACACCTATCTCTGGAATGGACTCCCACTTTTACTATAGAAGGTCATACTGGGCATGCTCCTACACTTAGAGAATTACAGCCCATGTCTAAACGCACATCGGACTATACAACTGCATTGTGCATAAATGTATTTGCATACCGACAGCTATGTACACCTTAACAGTCTCTACTCACATCCATCACACAGGATTACCCTCAGCTATCTGTAGGTGGCCCATATGTGCTACATCTGCATCTGTTGAGTGTGATACACAGACATATATATGGGCAACATATTAAAATATTTCAAGCATACACACACATAGACATGGGAAAGAGAGAGACAGACAGTGACAGAGAGAGAGAGAGACAAACAGAGAGTGAGTCATAGACAGAGACACCCTGAAAGGCATAGAGTGATGTCCTGCTACTGCAGACAATTGCATACCAGTTGTAACTAGTGGCATGTGCCAGCATGAAGGTGAGCTCAATTGTGCAATAGTAGTGAGGTAGGGGTTGTAATCTCACATCACTCACCTTTGTGTGTGTGTGTGTGTGTGTGTGTGTGTGTGTGTGTGTGTGTGTGTGTGTGTGTGTGTGTGTGTGTGTGTGCATGTGTGTGTGTGTGTGTGTGTGTGTGTGTGTGTGTACATCTCCTTGCAGCAGTCTACTTGTGTTACAGCCACCAGCATTCCTCTTAACCCCTCACAGAAAGACATCTGGTTAAAGCCATATGGAAAACTGGGACAAACACCAAACATTGAGTACAACCTTCAGATATTGCTATGACACGCCTGGAAAGTAGATACCAGAACAGGTCGTGCATTTGAATGCACTTTCCAAAGGGTATGTGTTATTACATGGCAATATCTATCATCAACCTGCAATGCTAGTCTGTCGATTTTCCTACAGTTTGCCAGAAAACCACAATTTTATGACAGATGGAAAGAAAGTATGTGTCAAACATCAGGACAATCTGCAGACATATGCAGAGGTCACAGGTATGGCCACCATCTGTACCACCCTACAGGTTGCAGTCCATGTTTAGCAAGGTGTGACCTGTGACAACAACTGAAAGAGAAAAGAGGTCCCAAGAGTGTAGGACAACAAAAATGTCATGCAGTTCTGTACTGATTACATAGAGCAGTTATTGCACATCAGAAGCACCTTAATGTTATGACAAATAGTGTAAGCTAAGGTAATGTCACACAAAGAAGGTGTCATAGTAGCAAACCAGAAGAAGTCCTGTGTGTTGCACTTACCGTGGGTGTGGTGTGTCCTGCCAACTGTCACGTTACTACAAGTTGTGTCCCACACTCCGCATTTGATAATGTCGCAAACACATTCTGTGTTGCTTATGCGTGTGCAATATGTAGACATGTGAAGGTCCTGTGACTACATGGTGCCCCCAATAACCCGCATGTATATAGTTATGATTGCTAATTGGCACCACCCACATACATAGGTACAGCCTAAGGCTGTGTGGACTGTAAGTATTTTGCAGTCTGTCATTGAGCCACAAATTGCTAACACACTGCAATGGCCATACAGTGGGTATGGAATGCTTTCAAGGTCCTAGCCTCAACCTGAATGCAGACAACAGTGTCAGCATGCCATACAGCAAGGACATGTCCCCAGTATTTCCCACATCAGCACCAACCCCATAAACACACAAACTGTGATGACAGACCTGGGTACCCAGGATGACAACATAGTTGCATTCAGGCAACAAGTATTGGCAGTCATCAGGAATTGCTTGTATGTGGTTCACCACATAGGTGAATGGACCGCTTCCAGCCAAAAGGTGTACATTATCTCTGAATAGTCCTCAGTCAGTACAACAATACATTAGCAGAATGGCTAGTTTGCTATGACTATGCAGCCATCTGCAGAATCTATAAAGTCTATGTTAACACCCACAAAGGTCAGCTGTAGCCCTCAACACCTGTTCCATGCAGAGAGCTTGTAATCAGTACTGGCCCACTGGTTACTAGTCAGGTTGTTCACATGTGTCTGTGGCATGCCAAGATGGTAATGTTGTGCTCATCCCTTCCACAGCTGCCCCATGTACAAGAGTTTGACTCCATGTGCATTACCAGCATGAGAGGCCTGACTCGCATATGAGATAGCAGACACACATGCTGGAGTCAGGTTTGGCTACCAGAGGCTGTCCTGTGTCAGGAATACACTCTCCAAACATGTCAAACACAATACCATGCATACCCTCATCAACTGCATCAAGGTTGAGTGGATGAGAAAGAAAAACATCTGTTCCTGGAGTTCAACCAGTGTCCAGCAATGGCAGGGGCAACAGGTGCTGATGGGTGATTCTGTTGGGGATAAAGTAATGGCTAGGCTTGTGAGGGACCCAGGGCCAGTACTCTAGTAACCTCCTTTATATCTATGAACCTGTGGTCTTACAGAACACCCACGTGACATGTATGAAGGCTAGCTGGCTGTGTCAAGGGGTATGTATGCAAGGTCATACTGTCTTCCCCCATTGTCCCTCACACACTGTTGCACACATACAGACCCAGTAAACATGTCCATATACAGCCGTAACCTTGGTGATGAAAAGGTCACTGTGTTTCCACTCTGCCATACTCAGCTTTGGTAATGTCAGCAGCCTTACAGGCTGTACACACACAGACACCTGGAACAAAAACAGAATACAGTATGTGAGACAACAGTCAGTCAGCTGTACTAATAGCAATAATGTATCATGGCAGAAAGGTACATATGCTTCGATGTCTACCCATGGCAATTGTCAGTAGAAAGCACCTTACACAGCCAAATATTACTACATTGTACTATATTCACCCTGTGCATCAAACCCATATTATCATGTCCCCGCATCAATGGCATGGATAACAGGGATGTGGCACAGGTATCATAACATGCATAGGGTGTGGTGTGGGTTTTTCAGAGGCCTAGGCTGGGCCATACAGTTGACAGTGTGTGTGTGTGTGTGTGTGTGTGTGTGTGTGTGTGTGTGTGTGTGTGTGTGTGTGTGTGTGTGTGTGTGTGTGTGTGTGTGTGTGTGTGTGTGTGTGTGTGTGTGTGTGTGTGTGTGTGTGTGTGTGTGTGTGTGTGTGTGTGTGTGTGTGCAGAGTGGTGTTGTTCAACTGGGCCACGGAGAGGAGCTATGTGTGTTTGGTGGTGATTTACCTGTGATAGTGATATGCAAGTGTGTGTATGCACACAGTTAAGCAATGCGGTTCACCTACACAGGGGTATGTTGGACAGCTGTGGACCATATATGGCATGATGTACAGTTCACTGTCTCCAGCTATGGACACGGGAACTAGTTCTGCCAGGCACAAGGACAGATGTGGTATTACTCCTTGATGGTGACTGCTGTCTGCTGGATCCATGTCCCTAATGGGACCGGCCAGGACTACATGGCCTGCTATGTTGTGGTGTGGACAGCACCCTCCCTTCAGTAGTGCTGGTGGTGCTGCCACTACGGGAGTGTGAATGTGCATGGCCACTTGGGCTCTCAGCTGATCTTGTTGCTGACCTACGTCCACATGTCCGACAGCCTACTCTCACCACATGCTCAAGCACAAACATTGCACGGTTGAGCACTGACAATGTCTCACCCCACCATGTATCCACAACATCAGAAAAATGACATACGGTATTACCAATGTCATGGAGGTTGTTAGACATGGCAGGAAGCGTTGCATTCATGACCCTGAGAATCTGTCTGGTGTAGCATTCAGAATGTGCCTGTACCTCCATGATGGACCAAAACATGCATTGGGTGACACCTGCTGTGACACCTCTGACAGGGGCTGGATGGGCAGCAGTCTTCCTTTGAGCACCCCTGCCAATCTGCCTGTGTGGGACCTCACCAGCTCTCTGGCTATGGTTAATGTCTACACTCACAGATGCCATAGTTGCCACACTAGCCTGTTGTATGCCACCACCCTCCAATTGTCCAATATCTGTGGCTGATGGGGACTGGGTATGTGTGGGCATACTGACCATGTGCGGGGACATTGGTGAAAGTGGGATGTCAACCAGTGGTACAGATTCAGCCCCCAACAACCCCACCTGTGTCCCACTATGACCACCATCATCATCAGAGTGTGATAAGACACTGACATCACGTTGTGAGGGGGAGATTACCCAACCCCCATGTTCACTTGTGAGGGGAAGACAACATATGTAAATTACTACCTGCACTATAATGTTTGCTGATACACACACACACACACACACACACACACACACACACACACACACACACACACACATATACAGGTGAGGTGGAACAAAAACATTATACAGACCACACTTTCTGAATGATGACATGCACGGGTTTATATCAGAATGTCGAATTGTGAGAAGTCCAAACACCACAACATTGAACTGAATACTCCGAAACGTAATTAGTCCGAACACTCAAAACATCGAAGATTGGAACTCCAAATGGTTATGGTTGGCCCTTCTGTACATATGCATGAATTCTCCACTGCAGTGCGATCTCGGAGTTGGTATATTTAAGTAGGGGGGTGGGGGGGGTGAAGCCCCCCACATTAGTAATTGTGTAAAGTGTTTGTGTGTTGTTATTTGATAGTACGGGTGTAAAGCTGGCTGACCGTTGCTTTTCTGAGTTCTGAATTTTGCAGTTTTGAGTGTTCGGACTAATTATGTTTCGGAGTTGTCAGTTCAATGTTATGGTGTTCGGACTTATCACGGTTTGATTATATGATATAGACCCGACATGCACAACACACATTTGGACCACAACAGATACACTCTGGGCAAGCCCTCAACAACATGTAGTGCAGCTACATCCAATTACTGTTGCCACTACTATACACCTATGAGATATGTGAGGAGTGGCAGTATGTGATGGACCTTCATCTAACACACAGTGCACTTGTGTACGCAATACTAATGTACCCCTGTATAGCACAGTGGCAACATCTATACAATAGTATGTGCCAACATGCTACAGCTCCTGCGAATAGGCTCCCATGATGACCAATGTGATGCACCGGAGTTAACCCTACCACACATGAACATGCGCATATTGCAATATGGCTAACCATAACAGTTGTGCGCATGGAAAATTGGCTGCCCTCAACATGCCTATGGTATTGGTGAGCCACAACAAGACAGTTCCACACTCACTGGCTTCAGGTTGCAGTTCCCGAACCACACCAGAGGGACCTCTGTTGTTGTGAGGGAGAGGTATTTTCAGCACACACATGTGGCATTGGTACAGGATATTATATGCAATCATGATCATGTACATTACAAGCTGTAATACAAACTAAATTGCTGACATTCACAATAGGTGTGCCTAACAAAACCCCACCCACAAATGCAGTTTGACTTGACATGTGCATCCAGGTATGTAAAGGCTGCCACTTTGAATGCTACAGTATTGATGCAATGCCCACTGGGGCCTTACCTGCACAGTCATTGGCTGTTGACTCTCTGCCACTCACCTCCATGACATAAATAGTGATGGCTTCCTGGGAGGCGGTGGATGCACCAAGGTTTGCAAGGAACTCCTCAGTGGTTGTGAGTGGTGCTTGAGTAACAGGCACTCCACCTGTGCCAGCATGGTACCTTGCCACAGCTGCAGCCCTTTGCCATGCATTGTGTACCAGGCCTTTGGCACGGTGTCAGCCCTGTTTTTAGGTCCTGTCCCAGTGTCCCACACTGTTGACTGTCACTACCAGTTATGCCCACAGGACAGTGTGTTCCTGCTTGTTTTGTCAGCTCCTTCCCAACATTACCCTGTGATGGAGTCTGTGGGCATTGATGACTGCCGCAGTCCTGGTGTCTGAGAAGGGCAGGTTTCATCTGCGGTACATCCCACCTGAAAGGCATGAACAGGAGAACACATCACAGGACCGCATACATTGGCCACCATTATGTACAGACCCTGCACATCCACTTTTACTAGCACTATCCACCGCTACCACCCACATCACACCCCTACCATCTATCAGTACAGTATGTGTATGGGTATTGTCAACATACTGGCAATATAACATGTATTTCCCCTCCCCAATCCTGATGTTTCATGTTCCCCCCAATGAGGACCATTAATGTGGATAATCCTCCATTCATCATTCACATCACACAGCACATGCAGCACCTGGGGACATCACAGAGGTTCCCCACCAGGGAACACCAGGCCATCAAACATCTACAATACACCTATAGGCTATAAGGTCAACCCTCTACATGGTGTCATACATACTCCTCAGGAGTGACCTCACTGTGGCATGCAAGGCAATCATAGACTCCACATTGTTGGGACTGCTGCATGAGTGCAAGTCATGCTCCACTGTGTTAACACATGCACACACACACACACACACACACACACACACACACACACACACACACACACACACACACACACACACACTCACCACCCTCAACCTGGTGAGTGATCTGGACTGGCCTTGTTGGCAGCTCACATGTGTGTCACACACAATCACCCTGTATTGGAATGGGCACCCTGTCCACATCAGGCAGGGTAGCTACCTAAACCTTTGCAGGCGTAACCTGGTAAGATGGAGGGTTAACAGCACATACACCCTTGGGATACCACCTGTGTGCCTGTTTGATGGGGACATCAGCTGCTGCCTGGCATACACATGGGCTGATGTGTGGCCTAGCCATATGGCTGCTCAGGGCCCATACCCTAGTAACCTGAGATGCTACCAGGACTACCAGAAATGGCCTAACCACTGTGACAGACTGTGTTGTTGCATGTCCACACACATCAGTGCCATTGACTGCTTGGTGTCCCCTATGGGCAACATTACAGTATCATGTCATCCAGCCTACATCCAACAAATAAGTGAGTGCTACTAAAGGTGCATGTGGACATTACAGGAACATCTGGGGGTACACAATAACAGAGAGTGGTGCATATGTGGTGCAGGGTGACCCCCCCCCCCTCATAGGTGTATGTTATCTTCAGTACCCAAATGTTTGCAAAATAGGTACATGTGCCTAATCGATGTAGACCCCCCTGCCAGAAAAATGTGTTTTCCCACACACCAGGTGGGCAATACATGATGGTTGTCCATAGAGTTCGGGAATGTGTCTATGACATGTCAGACCCCTGGGGACACAGTAATGGTACATGAATATCTGGTACTGTATCCATTCCCTTACATTGCATGCTCAGTATGTATGCACTGCTGCTGTGCCAGAGCCAGCATCCCAGAACTATTAGTACCTATAACCTGCTGTCCTGCTGCAGGGGCTCACGAGGTATGCTAGCCATAGGTATCAGGCAATCAGATACAGCTGTGGTGTACACACTGGCCTAGCCAGAATATGTCAGGAATGATCAGGTGGACCTGGACAATCTGTGAAATAATCTTGTATGACATTGGCAGACTGAGATGGGCTCAAGGATGGTACATGATGTGATATGTCAGCTGTATCCACCAGTATGTATTGTCAGTGTGATACCCCTGCACTGGCCTAGCAATCAAGGAATCTCAATCCCCACTACTGCCACGAGTGAGGGACGTATACAATGGGAGAATGACAAATACACACACAGTAAAGTATAATTACTCTTCAGAGCACACAGAGATCACAGTCAGTCTGGGGCTGTTTTCTCCCTCTCTCTCCAGATCCTCATAAAGACTCCCCACTGGCACATCTATATGGTTAACATCTCAGCAGAGTGCCCAAGCCAAAATATCCATCACCCTCTCTGTCCGACCCATGCTTTGTGTCCCTGCCCAAGTAGCTAACACACACACTTTGAGATTTGGTTTATGAATCACACACACACACACACACACACACACACACACACACACACACACACACACACACACACACACACACACACACACTCCTGGGAAAGACTGGCACAGGTTTACCAGCTATGGCCCCTTTTGCCCACACTTAAAGGTAGTTCTGACTGCCACAATCTAAATCTTTGCCAGCTACTGTAAGGCCCTTACCAAAGGGTGATGAATCCTACTGTGTGATGTGCCTATTAGCCAAATGGTAAGTGTGACCAAGACAGAGCCTATTGGAGTGGGCTATACAGTGTCACCAAATACACATGCAAGTACTCTAAGAGCTTACTTAGTTCTATACAGACCAGACACAATTACAAGGTTTACCTATATTTAACAACTAATAAAGGAACAAGACAATACTCAAGCAACACAGTAACTACAGAGTTCAGACTCACAGAGAATAATGTCAAACAAGATTGCAAGACAGTCTGAAATAATTACAGCAAACATCTACGGTAATAGGTTCATAGGTTCATAGGATGATACTAGGCTATTGGGATAGAGGCCCTTATAGGCCTAGCCAAGCCTTTTGCCCATGTTCCTTCAAAGTCAGCACCTGTTTCCTCTTTCCAGCAGGGACACAGGTGGGATCCCAGGTGTGTTTCCCATCCAGTCATCCAGGTTCCTCTTAAAGAGGCCTAGAGAGGTACTCTGCATGACATGGAGAAGGACTCTATTCCACAGACAGCTGAATCCTTGGGACACAAATCTATCCTGCAAACAAGTTATATTCATGTCACAGACTAGGTTAAGGACTTGCGTGCAGGTTGCACAAGTTTAGTTTGTCTTACAGATATGCAGAAACTCCATCAAGGCTGGGCTGGACATGGCCTTGTATGCCAGACACAGGTCACCTCTGAGCAGTCTGTATGAGACTGAGTATAGGGACAGGGCATTTAGCCTATCTGTATAGGATAGGTGTTTGAGACCCTGGATTTTTCTGATCAGAAATCTCTGTGGTCTCTCCAACTGCTACATGTGCATGGCAAGGTACATGCCGAAGGGGGCATTGTACTCAGTAATAGGTCTAATAAAGGAGGGGTACAGGGATGTTAAGACCTCTTTGCTCCTGGATGACATACCCTGATTTATGAGGTGGGCCATGTAGACAACTTTCTGCACAATGGAGGCAATGTGGTGGTCAAATGTCAGGTTATCAACCTGGGTGCCCATGTCCCTCATAACTGATTGCATGCTTAGTACGTTGTTATGAATGTCATAAGTAGTGGGGATGACAATTTCACCAGAGGGGATAATGATACATTTCTCGGCATTCATTTTGAGGCCATGCTTCTGGCACTAGTCATGAGTTTGGGTAAGGCCCTCTTGGAGGATGTTCACATCACTAGGGGAATTTAAAATAGCATCCAGCTTGCAGTCATCTGCACCTTAGTCAGCCACAGACCACTGGTTGTGGCTTGCACCTCAGCCAAGTCTATGCCAAACAGTAGAGGCCCCAAGACTGATCCTTGGGGTACTACACTCGTTACGGGTCTACTACTAGAGGTGGCTTTCCCTACTTTGCCTGAATGGGTTCTATCAGTGAGCCAGTTAGCTACCCATCTGGTAACATACGGGCTGATACCTAGCTGGGAGGGTTTATGTATTATGCCTGAGTATGAAATAGTGTCAAAGGCTTTGGCTAGGTCAAGGTAGGCACTGTGCACCATCTTTCCCTTGTCCATGGCTTTGGTGACTGTCTCAACAAAGTTGACCAGCTGTAACAGACATGACCTCCCCTTCACAAAGCCAAACTTTGCGGTATTGAGTGTTTGGAGGTTACCAATGTCTTTGTTAATGAGGTCCATGACAATCCATTCCATGGCCTTGCAGATCAGGCTAGTTAGGCTGATGGGTCTATAATTTCCTGGATTGGCAGATGCTCCACCATTGTGTAAGGGAATGACAGTGGCTGTCCTCCACTCAGCTGGGACAAAGCCGGTAGTCAGGCTTTGGTTGAATAGGCCACCTAATGTTGCTGCAAGTTCCTGCCTGAGTTCATGTAGGATGCAGCCTGGGATGTTGTCTGGTCCCATGTTGGCTGTCTATTTTGCCTTTGAGAGAGCAGTGATGGCCTGATCCCTATATATAAAGTGAAGGGGACAGGTACTAAGAATGTCCTTATTTACTGATGGGGGAACAGAGAGGTGAAATTTTCACTGAGTCTGTCAGCCAGCATGTTTGCTATATCTACGGCATTTGTATATGTGGTGTCCTTGACCACCAGTTCTAAACAGATCTGGGTGCTACCTTTCAGATTACAGACATATGTGAAGAAGGCCTTATGATTGTCTCTAGTAGATGTGGCCAATCTGGACTTGAGGTTTGCTTTGGAGGATTTCAGTAGTGCTCTTATTTGCTTGTTTAGGCTAAGGAGAGATTGTTTCCAATTTGGCACCTGCTCCTTCTTGGTCCTGGACAGAAATTTTTTCTTTTGTTATAGAGTTTATTTATTGCAAATATCCACTATACAGGTTTACACTTCTTTGTGTAGGATGACTTAGTTCTGTCAGGTATTCCTGATGCTATGCATCTATATACATGTTCATATAGTAATTTGGTATAGATTTGGAAACTGGTGCCAGTTCCTAGAGAGGGGTGGGCTCTAAATCTGTTTATACCATCCATCAGGAGACTGTAATCAGCTTTGGAAAAGTTGTTTTGTTTGACCCTAGCTAGAGGGGGATCACAGGAGATGGTGACATCAAACATGACCACTTTATGGTCTGATCTTACAAGGGAGGATGATACTGCAGGGATGCTGCAGTGGTTACTCATGTTGATTAATACCAAGTCCCAAGATATTACTACCACTTGTGGGGGTATTGACTAGCTGTTCCAAAGCATTTGCATTGACAAAATTGAGGAATCTCTGGGCATTTGTGTTCTGGCATGAGTAGTATTTCCAGTCTATGTTTGGGTAGTTAAAGTCACCCAGGATCTAGGTAAAAGGTTGAATCTTGATAGATTCAAAGAGGTCTAGATAGGCAGTTTGGGCATCTTGGGTCAGATTTGGGGGCCGGTAGCTAGCTATGATTTAGATAGGGGTCTTGTCAATGGTTTACTGCACCTGGAGTGTCTTCTGTGTGTCATACTGTTTGACCAGCCTGGAGGTATATATGCCTTTAATATATATTGAAACTCCACCTCCTTTAGCTTTACTACCCACAGTCTGGGGTCTGAATGTATGATAGGATGAGTAACCAGGTATAGCTGGGGTGCTCTCCGCAGCTTTGAACCAGGTTTCTGTGACTGCACAGATGTCAGAATTTTCCATAGTTAAGACTGTTTGCAATGAGTGCAGTTTCACGTTTAGATTCCTAGCATTTAGCAGCATGACCTTTAATTTGGGTTTTGTTGGAATTATTATGTTGGTGGTTTTAACCTCATCACTTTTCTGCCAGTATTCCCACCTGTGCAGTTTAAATAAGGCCATATTCCTGTCCTTTACCATCACTGGACCATTTTCAAAAATGCTGAGCAAAGCTGAGCAGTGCACAAACCCGCTAAGCTGAGTTGAGCAGTGCTTAAGGTGGCAAATGCTGAGCAGTGCTTAGCAGTGTGCAACTCTGCTTCGCTGAGCTGAATATTACTTAGAATGGGGCTTCTTAGCAATGCTCAAACCAGCTAAGCAGAGCTGAGCACTGCTAAGCATTACTCAGATGGGTCCTGTTTAAGCATTGCTTAGCTTGGCTTAGCAGTGCATAGCAAAACTGAGCTAAGGGCAAACAAACATTTTCATTTAAAAATAAGTCAGAATTGAATATTAATTACTCATTACTGAAACATTATTATTAAGTGTATATATTCTACTTAAGCAATAACCAATGATGTCGGTGTGGTATATTAAGATTTACCCATGATTATTGTGGTTTATTCATGAGGGCAAAACCCAAGTTATTAAATAAAGGCAACTATGGGCAAATCTTAATATACCACAACTATGGGGTCAGTTATTGCTATTATACAATGACATTTAATAGAAAATATTTGCTTTTCTTAAATAAATGTCTTTGTATACCAGCACTGTGCTGTCCTTCCACATTTTTGCAGTATCCTGGGGCTTTTTCTGATATAGGTTCATAGGTTGGTACTGGGCTATCTGCCCAAAGGCATATATTAGCCCAGCCACATTGTGCGGTATTCACCACCCCTTTAGTAGTTCCCTAGACCCTTGTACTAGCAGCTAGTACCTTTGGCCTCTATCTAGTAGTGCTGTTGGGGTGATCCCCGGTGTGAACTTTCTGTTACCCATCCACTCATCAAGGTTCCTCTTGAAGAGTGATAGTGAGGGGCTCTGTCTTATGTCGATCAGGACCCTGTTCCATTATAAGGGAAGTCTCTGTGAAGGGAATCTATCCCTCCAGCATGTTCTATTCATTGTTGTGTTGAGGTTTATATCCCTAGATCGTGTAGCTCGAGTAGATTTGGTTTTGCTAAGATGGAGCATGTTCAACAATTCTGGGTTGGACATGGCTCTGTACGTTAGACAGAGATTACCTCTGAGAAAGCAGTATGCAACAGAGAACAGTCTTAGCTTTTTCAATCGTGCTGCATAGGGCAACTGTTTGAGGCCAGTAATCCTCTTGGTTAGGTACCTCTGTGGTCTCTCCAACTGCTGGAGATGTCTAGCCAGGTACATTCCAATTGGTGCATTGTACTCAATAATGGGTCTGATGAGGGAAGAGTAGAGGGGCACCATTACATCCTACATTATATACTGCGCATGTGTAAGGGACATCCATTCCCATGCAAACCCAGTACATCAGTACTTTGCAAAGAAAGCAATGCAGAAAAGAAGGTCTCTATTGCTCCATTTTTGATTTCTATTTTTTTTTTTAGATATACAAAAAAAATGTCGGACAGTTTAGGGGTTGAAGGAAGAAACAGAGAATGGAGGAAATACAAGGAAAATCAGGTATGTGTCTTTAGTTTTGAATAACATACCTGATTTTCCCAGTATTTTCTCTGTCCTGTCTCTCTGCTATGTCCAGAATCCAGATTATGTTTTTTTTTTTTTTTTTTTTTTTTAAACAAAATATAAAATTACAGAATATAGCAATGTAATAAGGTCGGGGCAACCAGACCTTTTTCCATTGGTATATGCTATGATTTACAATGGGCAAACTGATTGGGCTGAACAATCTGCATGCTTATTTTGGAATATCAATGACCACTCATATAATTTACATGACCTCCCCCTATGTGCTTTCATTACATTACCTTGGAATGTGACTGTACTGTATGGGACACTTGTGTTTAAATGGGGTTTTCACCTTATATCTCCACTGACACTGGAAATTCAGACCAGCTACACTACCCTGGTTGACAAATATTAATTACTACATCATTAAATAAAATAGAGGCCGTGGTGGTGCAGTGGTAGCATTGTCGCCTCACAGCAAGAGGTTCTCCCATTCGATTCTCAGCTGGAGCGCCTTCTGTGGGGAGTCTGCATGTCCTCCCCATGGTCAAGTGGTGCTTAAAAGACATGCATGAATAGACATGCCTTCATTGATGGTTGGTCATCAGGCTGGCAACTTGGCACCATAAAAATCTACTGCCAATCATTAGCAGACCGGAGTTCCGCTGTGGCGACCCCTAACCAGGAAAAGCTGAAAGAAGAACAACAACATCATTAAATAAAATGAAAAATAATATAAAACTGCTTTCCCATGTAATTCTAAATGGTCTGTCTTGGTATTCAAACTGTGCACCTACTACATGCCAAGCTGTGACTCTCACAACTATGTTAATGGAGCTGTCCAAATTTCAGCTATGCATTTGTATATAGCTTCTTCATAAGTTTAAGCACTGCTGAGCAAGGCACCACCCATACCTTCCAACCATACCAAATTCCTCAGTAAATACCAGTTTTGAGGGCAAAATATTGGGGTGTCACAAATTCCTGAGTGGCTCCTTTAATTTCTGAATTTCCCGTTTTTTTTTTGGACTGCTCCTGACATCATCACGTGCAGGGCCTGCATGATGACGTCCACACAAGACAAACAGACAGCCTATTAGAATTTGACTATTCGAGCCATTACTTAATTTAACTTTACTGGTCCATGGGTTTTATTAAGGCAGGTCCATGGGTTTTATGACAGTACACACAGCACTCATCCAGGTAAGTCAAAAAAAAAAAGATTTTTCTTGCTGCATTGAGTGTGTGTGATACAAGAGTTTACATTTACACATTATTTCTGCTAGTCCGGCTCTGCAAGTGTAGTGTATGGGGGTGTGTGAGAAATGGATTACTGCTAGTTCAGGCTCTGCAAGTTTATTTTCGATCAAAGCATTTACTTAACTCCTGCTAGTTCAGTGCAGGCTGCAAGTGAGAGTTTAAATTTACTTACTTAATTCCTGCTAGTCTGGGCTCTGCATTAAGTGTGTGGCATGAGAGTTTACATTTACTTAATCCCTGAGAGTTTACATCTACTTACTTAATTCCTGCTAGTCCAGGCTCTGCATTAAGTGTGTGGCACGAGAGTATACATTTACTTAATTCCTGCTAGTTCACGCTCTGTAAGTGTAGTGTACTAAGGGGAGAGGGGTGGGTGAGAAATGGTGCACACTGATTACTGCTAGCTACATAATTCCTGTTAGTGCAGACATTGCAACTGTATTTTTTATCAAAGCATTTACTTAATTCCTGCTAGTTCAAGCTGCAAGACAAGTGTATTTTATTATTGGCTCTGCAAGTGTATTTGATTACTGCTGCTAATGCTAGCTAATTCCCTTTGCATTGAAGTGTATGCATGGAGTGTATTTTATTCTCCAAGTGTATCCTTTTGTGTGTGTGGCATGAGAGACTTAAGTAGAGATGTGGCATTTACTTAATTCCTGCTAATTCAGGCTGCAACTGCAAGTGCATTTTATTAATGGCTCTGTGAGTGCATTTTATTAATGGCTCTAGTTCCCTTTGCATTGAAGTGTGTGCACATAGTGTATTTTATTAATAGCTCTACAAGTGTATCCCTATTCATGACTATTAAGTGGAGAAGCGGCATTTATTCAATTCCTACTACTTCGGGTTGCAAGTGCATTTCTTAATGGGAGTGTGTGTGTCTGTGCGTGTGTGTGTGTGTGTGTGTGTGTGTGTGTGTGTGTGTGTGTGTGTGTGTGTGTGTGTGTGTGTGTGTGTGTGTGTGTGTGTGTGTGTGTGTTTACATTGGGTCTATATTACAACATCGAATGCTTAAAATAGCGAACAATGTTTAATCGACCCTATTTCAGCAAAAGCTGAAAATGTCAACACCTCAGAATAGCAATTTCTTTCCTAGGGAAAGAAATCGTTGTTCCAACCAAAAAAAAAAAAAAAAAACAGTAAACAGTTCCAAACACATACACAGTTACCATAACCCTATTTCTAACCCCCCCAAGAAAATGTTAACAGCTGAAAACACATATGCACTTAACTCAACCATACATCTAACACACACAAAAAAAAAGTAAACAGTTTAAAACATATATGCACTTACCTTAACCCGCACCCTAACCCTAAGGTCAGTAACTGTTGCACATTTACTTTTGGGAGCTATACTGGATAAGGGAATGTCTGAGACCACACTACAGTGCAGAACATGGCAAAGTAATGAAGCGGCCAAGTGACTTCTTTCCCAGGGAAAGAATTTGCTGAACAGCAGCTTCGCTGTTTTGCCTGTTCGCTGTTTAGGGTTCGATGAATACACATTTGAAAAAAATGCGTTTTCATCGTTATAATAGGAACCCTTTACATTTACTTAATTCCTGCTAGTTCAGGCTCTGCAAGTGTAGTGTACTAAGGGGGGAGGGGTATGTGAGAAACAGTGCATTGATTACTGCTAGCTACTTAATTTCTTCTAGTTCAGGCTCTGCAACTGTATTTTTGATCAAAGCATTTACTTAATTCCTACTAGTTCAGGCTACAAGTGTATTTTATTATTGGCTCTGCAAGTGTATTTGATTACTGCTGCTAGTGCTAGCTAGTTCCTTTTGCATTGAAGTGTGTGTGTGTGTGTGTGCAGATGCACTGTATTTTATTCTGCAAGTGTATCCATTTGCATTGAAGTGTATGTCACCAGACTTAAGTAGAGACGTGGCATTTACTTAATTCCTGCTAGTTCAGACTGCAAGTGCATTTTATTAATGGCTCTGCAAGTACATTTTATTAATGGCTCTAGTTCCCTTTGCAATGAAGTGTGTGCATGTAGTGTATTTATTAATGGCTCTGCAAATAATTGAGAACTGAATTCACTAAATAATGATAACCATTTAAGTTTCAGTTTTCCTATCTTTCAGGAAACCCATGATAATACAAAACATTTTATTCTAGCAACTTTCTAAGATTATACAAGCAATGTCTGAAATGTGTCCCTAGTTTTGTGTCTTTGTCCCCCCTCAATAAATTTTGGCTTTTTCCAAATTTCTTGTGCTGCATGGTTCTTCACGAGGAGAGAAGATTAGTGCTGCTTATGCCAAGTCTGTTTGTGTTGTTAGTAGCACAGCAGGTAGTACACGTGCTTTTGATGCAAAAGGCACTGTGTTCTACTCCCACATTATGTAGATGGATTGCTGATCCTGTACTGTGTTGTACTTTTAAAGGAGGTGGATGCTGTAGTCCTGAGAATGTTCTCTTTGGCAGAGATACCTAGTAATTATGAACCTGTTATTGGTTTGCCACCCGTTCCCTATTGCAATATTACTAGTTCATCATTTTTTTAATGTAACATAGGCAATTTATTCTTCAAGGGCAACAGGCACTTTATTTGCAGATGAAACAATGAAATATGAAGTTGTTTGCTAGCAGCAACCTCTTCATTAGTTACAGATCTCTTTAATGTGGAATTATTTAGATGACTTTTGCATTTTCTTTAAATGTGGGTTTCATTGCTGTTTCAATGAATGTGAATTTCAAGAGCAGAAAAGTTTTAATGTTAAATCTATTTTCATTGTGAGACTGTATTGCTTTGTTTAGCAGATGTCTATTAGTTTTTGTGCAATAAAATGTAAAGTAAAAGTTTTAAATGAAATCCAAATAATCATTGTAGAAGTAAAGCAGTATGCACATTACAGTGTTTATAGTAAATGGGGCAAAATAGCCAAGTAATGGGACACTGGAATAGCTGTAGGGGAGAGGGCTGCATATGGGGGCCCCATTTGACCATTAGTTTGTGAGGGGGAAGGGCAGCAAACTCAAAGACAGTCCCAGGAGACACAAACTCTAGCTAAGCCACTGATCAGAAGGCCATGGAGAATGAGTTTTGGTGGCCTAGCAAACTATAATATTCTTTTGCCAAGATTAAAATATTGCATACCATTAAATCCCCTACTTTTATGATAAAACCCACATACTACAATTCACCAAAAACAAAATCCTAAGATTCATCCTCTTCTCCCTTCCCAGTGGACATCATTGCTACACATTTAAAAAATGGTTACCATTTACTACAGGGTCTGACTCTGAGGCTATATTTTGGTTGTCTGTTCTTCAGTTTGTATTTGAAAGTTGGTATCCCACAATTCCACTGGAGAGGGCAGGGTTACATAATTATGCATGCAAAATATATGTTAATTAGCATACAGATTTGTACCTATTTTTCATGGGCCTTTGTCCAGATTTTTGATGCTTCCAGGTTGAGAGGTATGGCGCCACCCCCTACAAACCCACTCAGCTACGCTTAAACTTTCAGGATAAATAAGAAAAAAAATTAAACACTAATTTAAATGCAAAGTGTTAACCTTCAAATTATTAGATAAGTGTCCAGGGGCACTTTCTTTCTTGTTTTAGTACTGTAAAGCATTTTTGCAATGCAGGCGGTGTGTTACAGATACTGTGACACACCCCCTACATGACGTGAGGTCACATTACTAAGCCTCTCAACTGTACAGATTTTCACATGATGTCCACATTTGTGCCTCATATTCTTAGCCCATTTGTCATGGGATTGTGTTTCCCTGGCAAATCAGTGACAAATCATTAAAGACTGCAGTTAGAAAATGTTGAGGGACATTTGAGTTTCACACATCATAGTCTTCAGAACATCAATGCTAATACAAGACCTGTCATTCTATCAGCTTTCTAAGTTTGAATATTTAAAAACTATTCCCTAGAATGTCCGGTTTTGTATTAGCATGCATTTTCTGAATAATACAAAGTCTGTAACTTAAATGATTTTATTATTTAGGGACTTCAATTCTTAGTGATTTGCCAGAAAAACAGTAATTTTATGGGGGACAGACCAAAACTATGAGGCAAATATTTGGACATTCTGCAAAAATCTGTACAGTGGAGAGGTATGACTATAAAGTGCCATACAGCACTTTCACAATGCAGGGGATGTGTGACAGGCCTTGCATTTATTTAAATTACTATTGCACTATTTCAGTGTCCACGGACACTGTTTTCATTTGTAAAGTGCCATACAGTGCTTTCATAATGCAAGGGGGGGGGTGATAGTACCTGTCACATACCCCCTGCATTTTTTTCAACTGCTATTGCACTATTTCAGTGTCCATGGACATTGTTTATATTTGTAAAGTGCCATACGGCACTTTGTCAGTGCAGGGGGCATGTTACAGATCTGCGGGCACTGTAACACGCCCCCTGCACTCATTCAGTATCTGTGTCCGTGGCTCTGTCGCAGTAGCGCGTCTTCATTAATATGCATGGTGCGCTGCTAAGAGGGGGATGCAGACACAGACACCATTCACTCCGCGTAGGAATAACGCTGCTCCTACATGAAGTTTACTGAATCCTGGAGATAAACAATTAATTATTCACATTTTTAATATTAATGCTCTTTCACTATATAAGCAATCAATAATTCCTTTAAGGCATTAGAAGAAAATAACTGCATGATCAGACCGCCATATCTCTTATGCTCCATTATTTATTTTGTAACATGTAACATGGGGGTATTATTCCAAATAGAAAATGCTCTATTTTTAAGTTTCTTTTCAATTTTAAATATTAAAACAAGTATTTTATATAGTAATTTTTATGTAAAGTAGGTCCTCCATCTGACTGATTTTTGGCATAGTGCTGACAGAAGTATAAGTTGTATGATAACTTTTGTTTTAATTTATTATAGATTTAAATAAATTTCTAGCACTGAAAGAAGTGGAGGAAGTCTGTTCTGCTGCCTTTGTTTGTTACCATAGCTACATTAGCTACCACAATTTATGTGCCCAGGTAACTCATGTTCAGGGATACCAATTTTTGTTTTTCAAAGAAAGAAATTCCTTTTTCATGAGATGAAATCCAGGAAATATACCTGTGATTTTTAAATGTAATTTCCATTCATTATGGTGATTTTATTATAATTTTCTTCTGCATCAAGATATATTGAAAATTAAAATAGATTCTAAGCACAGAATACTTAATAATGCAAAGTGACAGCATGTTAAATAATAAATATGAGCAGAAATATATCTTGCTGTGAATTAGTTCTCTAGCTATAAATGCCAAATTCCATGAAATCCTGCGGGTTTTTTTTTTAATTCTCAGACAGTCCAATTTTGAAATTTACTGGTATTTTTCTCAGAAAAAAAAAATCAGTGTCCCTGCTCATGTTTCATCTGGACTGAGTGCCTTATGGTGGTCATGTGTGCTTGCGCTAATCAGAATGCAGCTGTACTACATAAAAAATGATTAAGCATTGGTGGATTAAGACACCGAAAAAAATGATACCCAACAAATCTGTTAAGCTTTAACCAGACTGTCCAGCTTTGATCTGGATAAGGAGCAAATAGTATTTGTATAAGTTATATGTTTAAATAAATGCTCAGGGAAGCTCTGCTTTATCTGAAAATAGCTATTTAAAAGTAAAACCAGACATAAAATTTAGCTGGCTTCTAGAGGTTCTTTCAATCCTTTCCTTTATTTAATGATAGTATACATCAGAAATTAACTACATACAGCAGTATGACATTTTGTGTTCAATAAAAGAATGTCAAGATATTAACCTTGAGAGCAGAGCATAAAAGATTGTAAAGATATTAACCTTGAGAGCAGAGCAAAGCTTTAGAGGTGAAACTTGACGTCCATGTTGGGAACACATAGTAAATAATTATAATGGAAGAGAAATGATAATAGTTCTTTGCAGTGCATAGAGTTTTACTTGCTCCATGTACTACCAGTTACAGAAAAAAAGTATAGCACCTCTGAAAGCCATAAAACATTTAGCAAAGCCACAAAGACAGTGGCCAGAAGGTGAACTGCCCCTCTGAACAAGGAGAAGATAATGGTTAGTTGCCTTTCTGGAGCCAAGATCCCCCAAATTACATACACACTCAAATCATTAAACCACAGGTATGAGTATGAATGTAATAATCCATGAAAATGTTATTGACCAATATGGAAAGAGGCATTATGGAGCTGTCGGACTATGTGGCTCAGGCTGGTATGAGTCTACCATTGAGCAGCATATTACCTTCTCCAAGGATAATACAATGTATCACTGAGGGTGATGTCACAATGCATTGAGCAGCATATTACCATCACCGAGGATGATGCCACAATATGAACAAAAGATAATTGATTTTAACAACTGACTGAGTTTCTGGTGTTATTCTAAGAGGATCTAATATTTGTCAGCATGGAAGGACATGGTTAACAGACCACGTTACTTTGCAAGGGATGGTCTACAACTGTCTAGGCTTTTGAATACTGACTAAAACTTTATCCTCCCCAATAGAGCTTTTTTTAGGAAATGCCAAATTGACAAGCTTAACAACATAGCAAAATCCACTCAAATGAACTTCAAGGTGCACTGCTCAATGCATGGAGCCTAAAAAAAAAAAACCTACACTCCCCCCAAGCCCTCCTTATCCTTGAGAATATAAACATCTGTGCAGTTATCAAAACATGGTTTAATGCCACAGAGAGTACCTCAGCAGTGCAAGATTTCAGTGTCTTCCACACTTTTAGACCAGTAGCTGCACAGGCAGGGACTAAAGGTGGATTTGTCTCGATATACATCAATAACAAGCATACCTCAATGTTGATTAAACACGATCATGCACCGGAGTTTCTGCACGGGCAAATCACCATAGATAAAATCCCAATATCCTAGCAAGCTATAGGTTAGCCTCCCTGTCCTTCTGAATATTCTAAAATATGACTTATCAGGACCACTGGAGTCAGTATTTAGCTATAGTTTAAAAGCAGGCTTTGTGCCATGAGAATGGAGGACTGTAGCTGTCATACCTCATAAAGCAGGATCATCAACAGTTCCCAGAAACTACAGGCCCATTAGCCTTATTAGTATTATTTGCAAAGCCATGGAAAAATATCATGAAAATGATCAACAAAGACATAGTAGACCTCCAGATACTGAATCCATCCCCATTTGGCTTTGTCAAAGGAAGGTCATGCGTACTGAAACTGGTGGACATCTTTGAAAAGGTCATCAAGTCAATGGATGAGGGTAAAGTGGTGCATACTGCCTACATTGATCTGACTTAGGCTTTTAATACAATACTCCACTCAAGCATTGTTAATAAACTTACAGACCTAGACGTAAACCCCTTTTCAATGGACTGGATAGCCATCTGGCTCATGGATAGGACCCAGGAGGTTATGGTCACTGAGGCCACCATCACAAAGAGGCCAGTCACCAGTGGAGTCACTCAAGGCTGCATGCTGGGCCCACTTTTCTTTGGTATATACTTCCCAGAGGTCATAGCCAATGTCAAAGGCCTCGAGCTGACCAAGTTCACAGATGATTGAAACTGGGACCAGTCATGGAATCCCCCTAAAATGAACCCTCCCCTACAGGAAGGTCTAACACACTCAAATGACTGATGCCAAAGTCACAGCTTAAAACTCAATGCCAAGGAATGCATTATAGTACCTTTTGGGAGGTAAGACACTCCAGGAAACTACACCATCAATAAAATACCCCTATGAGTTGACTGTCTAATCAGAGATCTGGGAACTCATGTAGACAGTAAGCTAGCCTTCGACCAACATGTGTCCAAGGTAGAAAGAAAATCCTTCTGTGCTGTCAACTATAAAAAGTAGATCATGGCATGTAGGTCCAAAGAAGTCATCATACCCCTGTACTCCACTCTCATCAGACCCATCATATAGTATAATGCCCTCTTCAGTATGTACCTGACCAGAAACATGCAGCAACTGAAATGTCATCAAAGGTTCCTTACAAAAACAGTACAGGGAGTAAGCACAATGTCTTATGCAAATCACCTCAAAGCCTTATGTCTATACACGGTCTCATTCAGACTACTGAGAGGTAACCTATGCCTGGCATATAAGGCATCCATGGACCCTACTCTGATGAACCTTTTGCACATCTGCAAGACAAACTACTAGATCTAAACACCTACACTTTGCTTGTGACATAAACAGGACATGGTATTAAGTATTCCTAATTTCTGGAATAGACTCCCCATCCATGTGAAGTACAGTTCCTCACTAACCCAATTTAAGCATAACGTGGACCATAGATGGGAAATCAGAACTTCACCCCTGGTCTGTCACACATATCTCTGATGGACATAGACTGCTTGTAAATCATGTCCTAACCAAAAATAACAGTCTATATAAATGTCTACAACATAAAATTCGTGGGTCACATTTGCAATGCATGGTCAGGCTTACAGAGGCCCTAGTGGTCATTAGCCTAGTAAACACTATGAACCTATGATGGACAAATAGCTTTAAAAGCTATTAGACACTTTGCTCTGTCACTCTTTGTGTGTGTGTGTGTGTGTGTGTGTGTGTGTGTGTGTGTGTGTGTGTGTGTGTGTGTGTGTGTGTGTGTGTATTTGTATGTGAGAGACAACAATCAGCCTAACAGCTTTTAAAGCTGTTTTAGCTTCTCACCTCTATTTTGTGTTGTCTGGCACTATGTTGTAATGCAAAATAGAGCTTAGCAGCACTAAGAAGTACTATACAAAACTTTGTTAACCACCTTCCTTAAACAGCAATCCACAATTGGCATGGTTATGAGAAAATCAACAAAAACAAGAGTAGTATGCATAGACCATAAGTTCACATTAAGCAAATATTATTTTTTTTATTTCACTTTTAAGTCAATCAGTGTATTTCTCCATAATTATATCTTACCTATATGCTGCCCACTGCTGACCTTAGTACAATAACACGTGCATTTGCTGTACAAAAGTTTGTCTTCACAATTTACCTCAGTGTGCAGTAATTTTTTTTCGTATTTTCTTGGCGGGGGGTCTGTATTTTTGCTTGTACTTCTGCAGGGTTAACTGCAGAAGATGCAGTGATATGGAGGATGAATTAGAATGCATCTGTTGCAATGAAGTCAGTGAAATAATGTATCAAAAGGAGAATAGAGCATGCATCACCCAACATTCGGGATTTAACCCTGTTGCACTAGATTCCGATGTACTACAGATAGCTTACTATCAGTAACATCAACAGTGTGATGGTGGAAATGCTCCACAGTCATTGCATGAGTAAGTAGTTATATGGAGGAGTAAATATAATTACTGTATTGACTGAATGGCGTAGGCATTCAGTGCCAATGCTGCATTTGTTTATACAGTGCCTGAAGCATATCCCCTACATAATTATGACTGTGATGCAAGTGAGTATCAGCAAGCAAGTCTGCATTGTGAAATACCATTGTATAGTCCTTATTGTAGACAGCACTGCATGTCACGATGAGGCCCATTTTGGATGGCACCTGTGTGCATGGTGAGTGAATGAAATTCACTTCTTAATTGCAGCTCAGCATCACAAAAGGACACTTATGTGACAACAACTGTTACCCCTTTATAGGACAACTACTTCTGCTGTCCCACTGCAGTTGAAAGTCTATAAATGATCAGTCTATGCTGCTACAATACATCAATTCCTGTGAAATACTTTTGAGTAGCTTTTTTTATCTTTTTAACAATGCTTATTTTTTAACAAAATGTTAAACAAGTCATTACCTTGAAATGTGAATTATTTCACATAAAATGATAATCATGGAAACTGTCATTGTGATATTCCTGTGAAGTTATTTTTCTGCTGTTACTGTCCGTGAAACAGTACAACTCAGTCTTAGTAGGCTTTGGAGAAACATACACAGGAAATGTTTTAATGAAGAATTTTTTTGCCTAAGAAATGTTTTTACACAGGAAAGCAAAATGACTCCTTCCTTGTTTTCTAGAAAGTAACGGTACACTGGATATCATCAATTTGTCAGATGGTGCTGGAGATACCTTGGCAGAGACTTTCGTGTATCACTTCCTTCATGCTTTCTACTGAAAATTAGGGAGACATACCGGAGTGAGGATGAAGCATGCCATCATTTTAATCATAAATGAATAAGTCTTCTCACTGAAACCTCGATCAGCACCTGTCACCCCTGTGTCCCTCATTGACAGGGGCAACAGGTGCTGACTGAGGTTTCTTTTTTGTGGATAAACTCTTGGCTAGGCTTGTAAGGGCCCCAGGGCCATTAGCCTAGTAACCTCCTATGATCCTATGGCACTACACATTCAACATGCTTCTATAAGGTTTCATGATTCTTAATCTTTTAACAAGGCAAAAGCTATTATGACTGCACTTCATTATTATAAATGATGCTCATGACACTGACTGTGCTATACAGTATGCCTTTTCCAACAAAGGTTAAATGCTTTAGTCAACAGTATGCTTATTTAATGCATAACACATATAATTCTCTGATCAGTATTGAAGTAATAGAATGGATTTCAGTTGTTACTGATAACATTGTAGCCTTGGTAAAATACTTTCTCAAATTTGCAAAGCTATACTTATATACCTGAGATTAAATATCCTTGTGAAAATTTTGTAATACAAGGAAAACATTTATGTTTATGTGTCACTATTTGGGAAATGTCACAGCTGAGTGAATCGGTTTCTGAAGTTTTGAATGGCTTCTTCACAATTAACATCACCATACATTGTTGATAGTATTGGTGGATGTGTCCACTGCTGAGTCATGTGACTGAGGTTATGCATGACATCCTCATTTGATGCTGCAGGTAACACACATTCCATTAGTATATGGGTATATTCTTGAAAAAGAAAAAAGATAAGTAAATGATTAATGCACTACACTTCACCGGTAGATATATGTAAACAACTATGGCAGTGCATACTATATGTTGCAGGTTCCTTCAGCCTTCTGATAGAAGATTCTCCTTTCTTTGCCTTTGGAAAATAAACCACTAGTTTCGTCTCCCACTTATTATTGCAGTATTTCTTTCCAAAATGTTAACTGAAGTGCATAGCAACAAGGGACATTCTAAAAAAATGAATGCAGGTGACATATTGCTCATGATGTTTCTATAACATAAATAAGGCTCACTGCTCAGTCCTGATCATCATACAATGGTTTTGTACCTTTTTGACTTTTCTGTGTCTCTCAGTGCTGTTCTACACATCTCCGTAAACCATGCTTGGAAAGTACAGCACATGTTTGGACAGCAATGGACCAGTTGTCAGACATGAAATGGGGTTTTACATGGAAAAAGTTGCATTTACAAGTAATACTGGATATACTTGATTTTGCAGGGACAAAGAGAACAAGATATGAGGACTGAATGGGTCAACATGCATTGCTTTATGATAGGTCCTTGAAGCAAAGGTACTGATGGTCACTGATTGTGAAAGTAGAGAATGTAACAAAACATGGTGGAGGAATGCAGCACTCAGTTACAAAACATAAGCAGACGTAGTGCACATTTACAACATTAATATAATACTGAGTAAGGTTCGGTTAACAAATATAGTAACAGACCATTTGCAGGACTGAAGAAGACGTCATCATCCTAGGCAATTTCACAGTTTCAGTGATAGTAGCACTTGCATGACAAAAAATAAAATGTATCTGGTTGACAAGGGAAACAGTATAAGTAAGACAATCCTCAAACACCACTCAAAACAGATGCCAACAGGAGTAAGCTAATTATCAAAATGTTATCATACCATCTGCTATGTATATGAAGTTACTCATGTGAATTTCAACTTACAGTTAATTCACATGACTACTATACTAAGCAAACGTGACAAAGTCATTGTACATGAAAATCGACAGTGCTACTTGTTAACACTTTATGCCGCAGTAAAAATAAGCTGTGTGTTGGTGCAAAATGAAGTGCTGTACTGTGAAATGATCCATGCTACTGCTTTGATGGAGAGGGCACAGCTGAGCTATATCATTAAATATGGTGCTGTTTTCAAGTAAGGAAATAAGTTTTTCTGTTGACTGGTCATCTGTTTTGAGAATTTGTTACCTGAATTACCTGGTGCAAGTCATTACTTCCTTCTTTCACATCCCTGCAATGTTCTGTACAGGCATTTTAGAAACAGAGGATTGCATGGTCAAGAATGTCCTGCATTTGTCCAATTGTTCCTTTCTATTTTGCGATCATTGCTTCCTGATTGTATGGTGGTGTTGGTGCAGATACACATGGTTAATAATACTCTTTTTTTTCCAGCAAGCTACCACTTCCATTTCTTTACGCTGACAGAGAGTGTCAATTGTTTTTTCTCAAGCCCTGAGAAGTATCAAAATCGAATGGATAGATGTTATTAAAGTTATATAATATATCATTTTGCTCCAAGAAAAAATAAATTATGTATTTACACTCAATATATGAGTAGCAAAATGCAGTCCATGTTTTCATATACTGCAGCTATGACCATTACCCATGCATGACATGTACTTTGCAAACAGTGTTTGACATGAAATGTAATGCTTTACAGTCCAAAGGAAATTAATTATTAATTGGTGCATGTCAATACTAATGTGGTAATTGTGTGGAATAAGGCATATATCCTGTATGCAGGTATTCTGAAATGACACAAACCTTTAGCTACAGGCCATACATCATAGAAATGATTTGCACCTTCCATTAATTTGATATTTCTTAGCCACACATTTATTTGGTGGTGGCAGTCTGTGACTAATGCAGAAATATTGAGATTGCTGTCATCCACCAGCAAAGCCAGAGATATTTTTAATCCTTCCAATCCACTGCGTTCAAATTCTTTACTTCATTGCTCTAACAGACATTAAAAAGAAATGCATGTATGTATTCTGAAGTAAGTTTATGATGCAATTTTATGTCACACACTGTTGAATATATGTCAATCTACTTGCTGGCTTATGCACGCTTCCCAACTGGCATTTCAGAAGGCTGTAACAACAAAACTTGGCAGTACACCCTGGGATGTCACAACGGCCATCTCCAGCCAACTGTAAGCTGCCAGGATGTGCTTTCAACTTCTGTATTAGATTCTGTTGCCTTTCTCTCCACATTAAGTCAATGTATGGAAATAAGATTTTTTTTATGTTTCCCATATGTTGTAGAGTATTAATTTAATGAAACATCCTCAATGTGTTAGACACTGAACATCCAGACAGTAGTATCACAGCTGCCATGTTAACATTTCCAACTATATTCTGCCCTTTGACAGGTTGGTTTCACTATGTTCCATGAAATCCACAGAAACAGTACCTGGTAGTCACTTTAAGTAAGATTCCATGGACATATGTTGGAAAAATCAGATGAAAAAATAGGAAATACTTCATATCCACAAGAAGTGCATGCAGAGAAAAGTTCCTGTAAGCAAGACCGACACAGAATATATGTCAGTTCCTCATGAATGTGGTATCTGCAGCAATCTGCATTTCTGAACAAAGAAGGAATCATGACATGACACACTAATTACCTACTGCAGATATCAAATCGAATGCTCGCAATTCTTCAGTGATACATGACACAGGATGTATTCTGTAATATTCAAGTATCACTACCTGCAATGTAACTTCATGAAAAGTAACATGTCAGCGAAACATTCCTTCAAGAATCATTGTCTTACCTCAACCTCTTAGCACAAGAAATCTGGACAAAGCCTGGCATAATGGGGGGTCAAAGGCCGAAAAATAGGGACACGTTTTAAATATTGCTTTTATAAACTTAGAAAGTTGCTAGAATAACAGGATTTGTGTTACATTGCTTTTTCTTAATGATATAACGTCTAAAACTCAAATACATGTCATTATTTAATGACTTTAACCCTTATATCATCCCAGTGATTTGTCAAAAAAAACCCATTATTTTTATGAGGAACGGGCCAAAAATATGAGGCAAAAATCTGGACATTTTGCGAAAATATGCATAGTTGAAATGAGAGGTATGAAGAATCCTCACTTCAGTATGTATCTGTCCAGACAAATGCATCAAGTGGAATACCCTCAAAGATATCTTTCTGAAAGTGTAGAAGTCCTGAAAAAGTTTTACATAAACCATCTCAAACCTGTCACGATTGCTATACTACAGACTGCTAAGAGGTGACCTGTGTGTGGAATAGAAACCATCCCATGACCCCATACTGAAGTTTTTACAGCACATCAGTCAGTCACTACTCATTAGAAATTCTCAATGTATTTAAACCTTTTCTGCAACATTAACAGAACATTTGGGAGGGACAGGCATATCTCTCAGACTATAATGGTCCTATGGACCAGACTCCCCTGTCTATATACAAAAAAATGAAAAAAATCTCCATATCCAACCCCAACTTGGATCTATGGATGTGCCAAATATAATGTATCCTTGCAGTACACTCTGTACTTCTCATGGACAGACTTGGCTCCTAAATGTTTAATCCCTTTGAAGGCTCACCTCAAATATTGCATGGTACAGTCCCAATTACTATTCTCATTAAGTGTATTATATTATGCTCGACCATGGACAATCTGTAACCAAATATGATAAATTAGTTCAAGCATGAAAGTAGTAATTTGCTAGGTTACAAATGCATCCTTAGGGCAGCTAGGGTAATAATTTCACATACATTGTTGGTGCTGTTTAGTTATGGTTTACATTTCCTATAATGAACAGTACACATGTAATGCAAATGAAAATAAAGTGATAGCAATGACAACAAGCAGTACTGGAAAAAACTGGACAAATTCAATACCTCATGAATTCTTTTGGCTCTCGCCAGTATTGATCCCTGGCCTAGTATGTACTCAGAGACAGATGACATGTTACTTCCTGATGATAAAAACGCTTAATTTCTTGACTTCACAGGCACTGAAACCATGAGTGGGGATGTTGACCCATTGATAACTGATTGCCCAGTGATAACTTTGCACTGGGTGCCTGCATCCCTGGTGGATACTTTCATTATCTGTGTTCTGTTTCTGTTTGAAAGAACAGAGTGATAATGATTAGGTAACTGACATATAACTTTCTGAAGAGGTTACATATACAAATGAAGTTAATGACTTTGCCAAGCAATTCCATTCTCATATAGTATCCCAAAACCCTAAACAAAAGGGAAAAAAGTAAAGGTACAAAACAAGGAATATTGCAGTACATTGTAATGCATTACTTCACAATTTAGAGTGATGAAAAAACAACTCCCTATAAGATGATGTACCACTGCAGACTTTACAAATATCCAGAGGTGGTCACACTGGTATACAAAGCAATACGACTACATTGTATTACACCATTCACAGTCTCGTGCGCACACACAACCTTTCCTGCAATGCAACATTCGCCAATAAATTCTGGTTGAACAACACCAAAAATACCTTTATGCTGTCTGTGTTGCTGACGTACATGTTGCTTAAGGTAAAAAAAAAGTGATACCAACATCTGCAGTGCTGGACTCATTATCAGTGGTGTCATGGAAGGGACTTTAAGGTCTGTGACTGACCCATGAAATCAGAAAACACATCAGTTCATCAGCACTGAGTTTGACTTGAGAATCCCTACAGACTATGAAAATGAAGACATTATTGCCATTTACATTTCATATTAAGTATATATACATATGTATTTACATGTAGTTCTGTAAATATATGTCCACATATAAATATATGTATATATATATATGTTGTTGTATCTTTCGGCTTTTCCCGGTTAGGGGTCACCACAGCGGAACTCCGGTCCGCTAATGATTGGCAGTAGATTTTTATGTACCGAGTTGGCAGCCCTGACGTACAACCTTCAACAAAGGTATGCCCATTCACGCATTTCTCCACACAGAAGACGCTTTAGCTGAGAATCAAACAGGACAACGTCTTACTGTGAGGTGACAACTCTACCGCAGCACCACCACCGCAGCATATATATATATATATATATAGGTTCACTTCATAATCCCAAAATATTGAATTTCAGTATTTCTAGACCATAAAGTCGAATTTTCATAATAGTGAAACAGCATAACCATGAATCCGGAAATGTTGAATTCGCGGTTATGATTTTCTGGTACGTGATGTTGAATGTAGTGTGTGCATGGTATACTGTTTAGTGTGTGGATTTAGGTGGAATTTAAAGTAAGTGACTATTTTGTAAGGGTTTTGGGTAGGTGTCTGAGTGCATGCGAGTGTGTTTGGAAGTTGTACGTGTGGGTTAGGGTAGACAGGTAAAAGCAGAGTATCTAAGTGTTGAAAGTGGTGGTGTTTGTATATGTGTGATGTGTGTGTGTGCGCGCAAGGGGACTGTAGAATGTCTACTTGTGAATTTACAGTCTTTTTCTGTTTGGTGTGATCTAGGAGTTATATATATAAGTAGTGGGGGTGTGGGGGGTGCAGAGGGGGCTTGCCCCCCTTCTTATTTATAGTGTAGATTTGTTAATTTGTGTTTTTGTGTTTGTGCATGTTTGGTTTGTTTTTTGTAGTGTGGGTAGGCTGGTGTATGTGTGGTGTGGTGTATACTGTGTTTAAGTTCCCTATTTTTACTTTCGCAGTTTTGGGGTTTCCGCATTTTGCAGATTCGACTTTATAGATTCAAAATATTAAAATTCGATATTTCAGTATTTCAAGATTATAAAGTGAATATACACACACACACACACACACACATATATATATATATATATGTGTGTGTGTGTGTGTGTGTGTGTGTGTGTGCGTGCGTGCGTGCGTAGATAGATATGGGCTCACTTCAGAAGCTCAAGTTTTCAGAAACTCTAAATTCATTTTGTCAAAATGATATGATCTATGATCGAGTTTGCAAAAACTCAAAGCTTTTAAATGGAAATCATGGTACAATGAGGATTGGGGAATTTACCCTTTTCCCCACTGTAGTGCAATCTTTTGGTATATATAAGTATATAAGTTGGGATATATAATATGCAGGAGGTGTAGAAGGCAAAGAGGGGCTTGCCGCCCTGCAAAAACGTAGAAAAAAATGTAGATTTTTTTGTTGTTTTTTTTTGAAGTTTGTGTTTTTGGAATTTTTATCATATCATCTCGAAAGTATGAATTTCAAGTTTCTGAAAACTCAAGCTTCAGACACACACACACACACACACACACACACACACACACACACACACACACACACACATATATATATATATATATATATATATATATATATATATATATATAGCGAGAGAGAGAGATATGTGTGTGTGTGTGCGTGTGTGTGTGTGTGTGTGTGTGTGTGTGTGTGTGTGTGTGTGTGTGGAAAACATAAGTAAACAAACAAATGTAAGTGTGTACATACATACATACGTTTGTATGGCTATATATACATATGTATAAATGTATTTATATATATGTACATACACAACTACACACAGACATGCATATAGGTATATGCATTAAAACACACCTGAAATCATGAACTGCACAGAACAAAAAATAATTCCAAATGGCATTATGGATAATTAGTGCAGAAGTCAAGAATATACCTCTCAACTGTCCTGAATTTTGACTACAGTTTCACATCTGTCCCTCTTATTCCCTCCTGAAAATGGTGTCCTTTCCATACTTGGTGGGGAGTTACACTTGAGAAATAATAACAATTATTGCAATTATAGACATGCTTTTTTCCACTAAATTTTCCTAGTTAACATTCTATTATTCTATGTCTCAGGTTAGTAGTACTGCTTCTGATTATTTCTGGGACTGACTGACTCCACCATGATTTATCCCTATGCTGTTGTGAGCCCTATTGTATGGATCCATTTTGAGAGAAAGATGCATCAGATATGAAAAAAAATCTTTGTCATGAAATACCTATTGCAGGAAAACCTTCAGATGACATTCTTCCATGGCATTCTCTCAGTACTTAAGACAAACACACACACATACACACACTCACACACACACACACACACACACACACACACACACACACACACACACACACACACACACACACACACACATATATATATATATATACAAACAAAGACATTCAAACAACTTTTATGTATTCCCTTCAGATATGTATTTTACAATACTTTTATTATCAGGCTCATCCCTTTCAATGAACTGAATCATTTACTCCTGAACTTCACAATATTAAACATCATGCAAGTCATCATACAAATTTAACAACACCAACATCTTTCTTCATGCTGTAATCACTACATGACAGAATTAAAGTGACGTGGCATCCCTATCAGCAGGAAAACACAAACAGCCATAAATAATTACAAGACATAGGGCAGAATTCAATAAGTCCTACGTCTCCCTAAAACTTTGTGCACATCACACAGCAGCACAATGTACATGTGATAATGTGACAATTTGTATTTAATCACCAGTTCTACAACATGTGTAGAGCCACACAAACACAGTAAGAATTGCTGCATGCTAATTACTGCATAAGCAGCTGAAATGCTAACCAACAATTCAAGCTGGTGGACCTATTCAGCAAGCAATAAACCAATCGTATACACTTAATGTAGCCTTCTATTCTATATCCTATTGGAATACAGCCACGGAAACTACACTGGAAGAAGAGAGTGTTAGGGGCTGCTGCTCTTCTGCATATGTATGTGCAACAGGCAGAAATTTATGCTGCTGCTGATGATGATAGACCTCGGGCAAGGAGGAGAAGGGTACTGAGACCCCACTTAACTTTTCATGGATTTCATGAAGTGGAAATAGTAGAGCACTACAAGGTAAATAGTGACACAATCCAGGAACTCTACAATCTCTGTCATCTTCACCTGACAGCAAGGGCAAACTGAGGGGAACCAATAAGTGTGGAGCCAAGGTATGTGCAGAACTTAAAATATTAGCTGCAGGAACATTTCAATAACCCACAGGGGACATGCTGACGGTGTCACAGGCATCAGCATCCTGTATCCTGCACCAATTTCTGAATGTTATTCAACAGCATGCCAGTGACTATATATATTTCCACTTATGCCCATGGACAGAGCTAGAACTATGCAAGAGTTCAACCCTAGAGCACACATTCCCAAAGTATTGGATGTCACAGATTGCAAGCACATTGAGATCAAATCACCACCCAGGGAACAGGGAAGGGTCTACATCAACAGAAAGGGGTTCCACTCCATTAATTGCCAGGTCACGTGTAATGCTAGGGGGAATTATCCTGAATGTGTGCACTGTCAACCCTGGCAGTTACCACAACTTCCATATCTGGCACACTTCCCAGCTGTACCAGAGGTTTTCCAGGGGTGATGTCCCACATGGCCATTTACTGGGGGATGCAGGGCATGCACTTGATCCATGGCTGATGATGCTCATCAGAAATGCACACACACCCACAGAGGAATTCTATAATGAGGTGCACGCTCAAACAAAAAGTATCACAGACCATGTGTTTGGGCAGTTGAAGTCATGGTTTCACTGCCTAGATACAACGGGGTGGGGGGGGGCACTGATTTCAGTACTTCTGCCAAAATTATCAAAGTCTGTGATATCCTTTAGCAATAACTGATGAGTGGGTGTGGTATATTGAAGATTTACCCATGGTTGGTGTGGTTTGATCACAAGGGCAAAGCCTGAGTGATTAAACAAAGGCAACCATGATTAACTCTTCAGTATACCCACACCCACAAGTCAGTTATTGCTATAATACAGTGACATCATAAAAGAAAGAAATTGCTTACTTTTCTTAAATAATGTCTTTGTATAATAGTCCTGTGGTGTTCTACCACATTGTTTCCACATTCTGCCACTTTGTTGATATACTGCTCATGCGTATAGGACTTTGAAAGCAAGCAATGGAGAAAGGAATATCTGGTCAGTTTAGAGGTACAAGAGAGACAGGGCAAAGATACAAGGAATATCAGGTACGCTTCTTTAGTTTTGTATAATGTACCTGATTTTCCTTGTATTTTCTCTGTCCTCCATATGTACCTCTTGACCTCTTAGCTCAAGAAAACTGAGACAAAGTTCCCTATTGTAAATGTTGCTCTTACAGACTTAGAAAGCTGCTAGAATAACAGGATTTATGCTACTGGAAATTCAGTTCTATAGCATATATTAATAAAATAAAGTCCGGTTGAACTTCAGCGGATAGATTTTATTCTATTGGTATATGCTCAATTTTACAGTGGGTACACTGGTTGGGCTGACCAATCAGAATGTACTTTTTTGCATACTAACAAGCTACCATTGTATAATACACAATATCATCCTGCAAAAACAGCTACAGCAGGAACACTAAGGGCTTGGATCAAAAGTTCCACCACCACTGGCAAGATTGCCACATCCACATATGACTCAGGAGTCAGAGGAGGAACTCCCAGCTGTTGTGAGTGTAGTTAGATGTAGGTGTGCACAATATGCCCTTTCCCTGGCCAAGAGGCAACAGGTAGCGCACATACTAACAAGCTAAGGAGGCACACCTTTCATCCTATGCACATAAATACAGTAAAACTAATGTCAAGTAATACTCACAGCCTTTACTTCCCCTCATGCTGCTCAACGTTAGAAGTCTAAATCTGAACATGCACTCACTCGAAGCGCTCCTTAAAATCGAGAACATCGACATTTGTGCTGTAACAGTGACCGGGTTCAAGGCAGCAGAAAGCACCCCTGCACTACCAGGCTTTAACTCATTCCACACCTTTCAGCCCCAGAACTTGGACTGAAGCTCCAAAGGCAGTGGTGTTTCCATATTCATAAAGGATGCACACACCTCCAGAATGGTAGCCCAACATAACACATCAGAGATACTTCAGGTGCAGCTAACATTGGGTAAGACAGTGATTCAGGTCGTAGCCTGCTATAGGTCCCCAACAATGTCCCAAGACTCACACTCCACGTTCCTAAGCACATTGGAGAATATTAGGGTCCAACCTAACACTCTCATACTGGGTGACTTTAACTACCCATTCATTAACTTGGAAAACTACTCATGTACCAATACACTTGCCCAACGTTTCCTGGAATTCATTAATTCAAATGCCCTGGACCAGTTCGTTCTTACCTCCACTAGAGGTAGCAACATCCTTGACCTGGTCATTGCTAACATGGGTGACCGTTGGTCTACACCAGTTGCTAACTCCTCCCTGGTTAGATCTGACCACAAACTAATCAACCTGGAAATCTACATCCCTCCCACCCATCCAACACCCCCACCCCCTGCAAAGGTAACCACCATGAAAAACTTCTCCAAAAGCTACCTTTGGGTTCCTAAAAACAGAGGTGGATAACTTCATGGCACCCATGCAAATAGAGAATAGTTGCATGGCCACCAAAACATACACCAATGCACTGTACAAACACATACACAAATGCATGGATCTTGCCATACCCAATAGAACCAAGATGCTCTCCTCCAAAAAAAAGAAAGACAATCTGGTGGTCCCCTGCCATAAACAAACTCTACAACAGAAGGAGGAAACTGATGCGGAATAAGGTAAAGTCCTAACATTGGAAAAACTCCCTTATCAGCTTCAACAAAAAGTTGAGATCCCTCATCAAATCCTCTAAAGCTAGCTAAGAAAACAGAATTGCAGCAGATAAAAGACAACTATAGTTATGTAAATAATTTCCATGGCAATACCCAGGTTTGCTCTGAGCTACTGCACAATGGTACCTCCTATACTGAGCCAACAGATATTGCCAATGTACTGGCCAACAGATTCAGTGCCAACTTTACCCCTCTCTCCCCCCCAAGGACCAATCACAATGCCAGTAGATTGCCAGGCACCTAGTATTACTGCTGCACAGGTTAAAACAGCACTGTCCAAGGCCAAGAATACAGCTTCCATGGGACCTGACAATATCCCTGGCTGTGTTCTACATGAACTACAGAGTGAACTGGCACCTCAACTGTGTGCCCTGTTCATTCACAGCCTCACCTCAGGCTTTGTCCCTATTGAATGCCGCACTGCTACAGTCATCACTCTCCACAAAGGAGGAGTGACTACAGACCCTGGGAACTATCGCCCCATTAGCCTGATGAGTCTGATATGCAAAGATATGGAATGCATCATCATGGACCTCATAAACAAGGATATAGGGAATCTCCAAACTCTGGATCTCACACAATTTGGTTTTGTGAAGGGTAGATCATGCCTGCTCAACTTGGTCAACTTCTTTGAGTCAGTCACCAGAGCTGTGGATAAAGGCAAGGTGGTTCACACAGCCTACCTTGATCTGGCCAAGGTGTTTGATACAATTCCCCATTCAGGAATCATAGAAAAACTCACTAAGCTAGGCATCAACCCCTATATCACTAGGTTGGTTGCAAACTGGCTCACAGATAGAACCCACAGTGTGAAAGCAGCAGACTCCAAGTCAGACTGCCGACCAGTCATGAGTGGAGTCCCACAGGGTTCGGTCCTGGGTCCTCTCCTGTTTGGAATCTACTTCTCTGAAGTCCAGGCCAACACAAAGGGTCTCTGGCTGACAATGTTCACAGAAGATTGCAAGTTGGGAGCTATTATTAACTCCGCAAGTGATATTGACATCCTACAGAAAGGCCTCACTGAGACCAATGACTGGTGTCAGTTAAGCTCAATGCCAAAAAATGTGTCATCATCCCCAATGGGAAAAACCCAGTTCCCATGAATTACCACATTGATGGTAGTCCACTGAACACAGAAGGTGTTATACGAGATCTGGGAACACAGGTTGGCAGCAGCATCTCTTTTGACCACTACATTGCCACTGTGGTCAGAAAGTCCTTCTATGTGGCACATCTCATTACTAAGGGTTTTGCATCCAGGAAGAAAGAGGTCCTTGTCTGCCTCTACTCTTCCCTCATTAGGCCAATCATCGAGTACAATGCCCCATTTGGCATGTACCTCACTAGACACCTGCAACAACTAGAGAGGTCGCAAAAGTACCTCACAAAGAGGATCCTAGGCCTTAAACACTTGTCCTATATGGATAGACTCAGAATACTCCAACGATTCTCTGTCTCATATCGCCTACTTAGAGGTGATCTCTGCTTGACATACAAAGCCATGTCTGATCCAGCTGTGTTAGAAATGCTTCATGTAAAGAAATCCTAATCCCTCCACACCACATGCTCCAGTGACCTCAACCTCATTACCACAATACACAGAACATGCTAGAGGGACAGGTTCATAACCCAGAGACTGCCCTTGTCAAACAGAGCACCTCACTGGCCATCTTCAAGAGAAACCTTGATGAGTGGATGGGAAATAGAAAATTCACCCTGGGGATCACTCCAGTGGCTCTAGTTGACACAGGCACTGGGAACTAAGGTCGGGTGGCACAATGTCAGGGTAATCCTATGGGCTAGGTTTGTAAAGGCTCCAGGGCCATTAGCCTAGTACACACCTATGAACCTATGTAATGGCTGTGTGCTGCTAACATCAGACAGAGTTAGACCTGAATGGTAACAGTTGTAACTGCAGAACTATAATAATTGTTGAAAAATAAATGTGTAAGAACACAAATGAGTGTAAAATACCTGCCTAACTGGTACTTGTAAATATTGATAAGTAGAATGTGTGTAAGGTGTCAAGTAATTCCATCAATATCTGACATGACTGACATCTATAATATATAGTTATGTAGTTTACCAAATAAACTGGCCCTTGCAAATAAAAAACCCACTATAGAAAAAGCATTCCAAAATGTGTACGTATCCCAACACTCCCACAAGTGGAGCAATAAGCATGATTGACAATAGTCTTCTCCCCTTCAAGTTCCCTACCTGCATGGTAAACCTTCAGTGTAGATTCAGCCCTCTGAGCACTCTAAAGATGCAAATGAGGTATGAACTCCTTAGAATTGCTGAATACTGACACTTTTACTTTGTGCAGCAGATGTACACATAGTGCAGTCTGTACACCACTGTTAGCTGCAAACACAGTAATGCACACACACCCTTCACTGAATTGGGTGTGTCAGTGAGGGCACATTTACAAAGTGTGGAACTAACCACAGTGAGTTTTAAACAAAACCAGACTGACTTGAAGCAAAACACAGTACTGCACACACACCCTTCACTGAAGTGGGTGTGTCAGTGACAACATATTTACAAAGTGTGGAACTAACCACAGTGAGCTTTTAAACAAAACCAAACATCCCAAATGTATATCTCATTGGCATAACAGCACATTCTCCTACCTTTGCTGAAAACTGTTGTTGACTGTCATGTATTTGTATCACACTTTGAAAGAAATATGAGAGATTATAAACCAGAGATTGCATGTGTGATAGTAAAACAAAGATAAGCAAATGATTATACAAAGTGAAGGCAGATCTGCAGTTCTGCAAATACATTCATAAATAATGTGCTGTTAATCATTCCACTAAATATGTCATGTACGCATTTACAATCAACTGAGAATGCCCATCTGCATGAACTGTTTAGTAATGAGTGAGAAATGTCAATCGGTTACATGCATATTATTTGTTTGCTATTGTAAAGCTGAATCTGCTGCAAAGAGGGATAACACACCACAACGGTGTTGTGTACGTGCAGTACTCTGATGGTTCAAATCCAAACCTATGTAATTGTTTTACCTTTGTTTTCCTTTGTTTTTATACTTTTTTCTTTTTCCATGTATGCAGCACATGGCATTGGGCAAACATGGCTAGCTGCTTAAAACTGAAAATGTAATGTCAGTTGCTTTCTAGAGCACAAACATACTTATTGGTATTGTGTGCTGATCAGCAACATGGATGGTAATGACTGCAGAAATTTCACCTGTTACCTGTGTCTGTGGCACAAGGTATAAATACATTGAGCTAAAAAAGAAAGAACATAAGTAAAGTGTGTTGGAGTCTCACAGTAGTTATTTTAACTGAGTAAGGGTCATAATGAGTATTCCCACAAGTAATTCCATTCGAGTGAACCTTTCCATAGATTGTAGCTTGTAATGGCCTCGCTCCTTCATTGACCAACTCTGAGGCCTCCCTTGTCTGTGTTCTGTAGCTATTGGAAGAGGCTCTGATAGAGAAAAAATTGGGTAACAGATGTGGAAGTGTTATTAGATTTGCTAGCAACAGCTACAGATATATTGGTTTCCATAATACCTGTAACTGAGGAAAAAAGGATGTTTGTATTTGTTTTATGGCTGAACGAGTCGTTAACTTGGTTTTGGTTATCAGAATGATTTATTCTAATTGCAATTTTGTGTGCCAAAAGCTTTTTAATTGAAATATTATGTTATGGGGGAGGGGTTATTCTTTAAATAGTTAATGTTTGTACCATTAGTTAGGTGTGATGAAGCAGTTTCCAATACTGCGAAAGTGCTTACCTTCAACTGATTAAAGACTTTATTACTGTGCATGTTTTTTATTGCTTTGATGTTTTATTCCGTTCCCCAAGTGTGTGCTGTGTTAGTTGCTGGATTTTTTATTTATTTTCCTTTGTTTGATTTTAACTCCAGCAACTTTTACCCAATGGCTTTGCTTATTTTCTAGTTTTCTGTATTTTACAGTTAACCCCAATCAGGCCTGTTACTGTATGTACATCATACAATCTGCCTGCAATTTTTCTGATAACATATCTTGGAATTCTGACACATAAAACATTATCAACAAACAGATGTATTTTACAGTTAACCCCAATCAGGCCTGTTACTGTATGCCCCTATTTGCACACAGTTTGGCACTAAACACCAGTAGACACTGTTACTTCACAAGTCACAGTTGAATTCCTGAAATTTGAATCATGCACTAATACTTTGCCATCATCTGCACAAATCACTTTGTCAGTGATGCACTTTGTGAAAAGGTGTTTAACATGTCTGACTCTGGTTACTGGGCTGAAATTATCCAATACATGGCAATTCATTCATAAACACAAGAGAAATGCAGTAACATGTGTGTTTCACTGGACACATAATTTCTGATATTCATGTGTACCCTGCTGCAAAGCACTTCCAAATGATATATCATAACTTGGGCCATTGTCAAACAGACTCCAGCTTACAGAGCATATATGCATTGTTACATTTGCTATGGGTTTATAGTGTCACTGATCATTGGTCATCCATGATTATATCACACTGATATTGCCAGTAACTTGTATCAATGTGGACATACCTTCATCTGAATACGAAGACACATAACGTCATCATTGCACTACCGTTTCCAGAGTGTGTGTGTGTGTGTGTGTGTGTGTGTGTGTGTGTGTGTGTGTGTGTGTGTGTGTGTGTGTGATCTACACAACATCCTGAGAAACAGATACATGTCTGCCTCACTTCTGCAATATGCATTTATGATAGCTTATTTCACTTTGGTTGCCAGGATGTATTTATATGTACTTTTGCAAACTGCAATTACATGATCATATCACAAGTCCTGCATTTGCAAACAAGTATCATAACAGTATATGTAGCCTGCTTCATTGTGATGATGTCATTCTCTATAAAGTGTACTCTGACATTATAAAAATCAGATGTCTCTGGTTGCAAGCACATTAAGTACTTTGTTCTCTAGATTGCGTAATTAGATAGGTAGGGGTTCTAATCCAACAGAAGGCAACTAAATGCGCGTCTATGTCTGAGTTTGTGTGTGCAGTCAGAACAGCATTAGTCCAGGTCCTGCTGCCCTCACTCAAGTAGCATTCAAAAGAGACTGCTACATGACTCCACAGCAGTTTCATACAGCCCTCCCAAAATCCTCTTCTCAGCATACTCTGATTATGTCATCCTCTATAAACTGCACTATGACACTGTTAAAATCAGACTTCTGTGATGGCATCAGCATTACATACTGCGTTCTGGAGCTTGTTTAATTAGCTAGGCAGGGGTTTTAAACTCACATCAGTCAACTTGTGTGTGTGTAGCCAGAAAACAAGAATCCAGGTCCTGTGACCATCACACAACTAGTATTCAGAAGATACTTTTATACTGCTACATGACTTCATAGCAATTCTGTACACCCTCCCAACATCTTCTTCTCAGCATACACTGATGTCATCCTCTATAAAGTGCAGTGTTACACTGTTAAAAACAGATATGTGTGGTGGTGCTAGTGTTAAGTACTGTGTTCCTCGATTTGTGTAACTAGATAGGTATGGGTTCTAATCTCACAGCAATCAGCTTAAGTGTGTGTGTGTGTGTGTGTGTGTGTGTGTGTGTGTGTGTGTGTGTGTGTGTGTGTGTGTGTGTGTGTGTTCAAACAACTATCAGTATCAATCTGGAGACAATTTTACACCAGGATTTGAATCCACAGCTATGCCAGACACTCCTGCCAACATACACTTCTCTGCATACACTGATGTCATCCTCTTTAAAGTGCACACTGACAGTGTTTAAGACAGACTTGTGTGGTGGAGTTAGTGTTAAGTACTGTATTATGCACCTTGTGTAACAAGATAGGTTGGTGTTATAATCTCACACCAGTCAACTTGAGGGTGTGTGTTCATTCAACTCTCAGTCTGGAAACAATTTTACACCAGGATGTGAGTTGACAGCTAGGTCAGACACTCCCACCAACATCTTCTTCTCTGCATTCATTGATGATGTCATCATCTATAAAGTGCACAGTGACATTTTTAAAGACACTTGTGTGGTGGTGCTAGTCCTACATTGTATGGAATACAGCTTCTTTACCTCCACAGGTGTGATGTTCAAATCTGACCTCAGGCAACTGGTATGTGTGTGTGGTTGGTGATATATTACAGTCATTCTATGATGTTTTAATCTCTTTTCATTTGACTACCATTTAGAAGAACCTTTTACATAGCCTCTTGAATCTAACATCCCTTTTCCCTATGTCCACTTAACATCCATTCTAAAGAACACTGAATATATCATAATGTCAAAAATGTGTACATACATCATGAAGCAGAGCCCCTCCATGAGCCTATGCAAGCCATCTTGAGATGACTGGATGTGTGATTGCTAAATCTGTCATGAGTTGTGCACATGTCACATGTAGACAGTGGCAGTCTGTATTACATCAAACACATGCACACATATGCACATACCCCTACTATCTTTTATCACATAGCTATAGTGATATGTGTTTAAATGGTATAATAATGGCTATGATTTTATGTGCTCCTGGTCAGTAGCCTAATAATTTCCTATGACCCTCTGAACATTGCACACATCAGTGGTGTTGTCATCCATATGTGCTATGTTGAGGTGTGGATATAGTGTATCCTCTACAACAGTCTATTCCAATGTATGAATTGAGCTACTGCATTGATGGCTACAGCTGACATTTGATTACATGTTCCATATATAACAGCTGTAGTACTATTCATCCTGAGGACTGTTGACATCGGATGATGCTATGTATATTGTTGCCTTACTAAGGCATGTGTTCTTGTACTGCATTACATCAACATTCTACACAGTTGTCATACAACCATCACAGTGACAGATGCAGTATGGTACAGGTGTGCCTGTGTATACCTAGTATCTGTAAATGGTTATCTTACATATAGCAATAGTATGCCATACTGATTACATGGGCACATACACCTGCATTCATCCACATGTAGTGCTGTTGTATAGACAAACATATGTCATGTTGAGATTCAATTGCAACCTTGAGGAATCCATTGTATGTACTATTGCATTGCTATTCACAAGGATTATATAGGTGTTCCCAAGCAGCATTGCATGATTTACTACAAAACAAGCACAATACTGGCTATGGAAAAAAAGAAAGAGTTGTATCTTATGTTAAGCGCTTTTCATTTACTGCATTAGCAAACTTCATCAGACAAAATCATTGAAAAACATTTGCAACAGTTAAATAGTTTAACATTTTGGCGCCCTTTTTCTACAACAGGAAATGATATCACGAACCTAAATATGCTACTTCCCCCATTGCATGTACCATTATTCACAAATAAGTAAATATTTATATATATAACTAAACATTCTGAATACACCAAATACAATATATACAACTATATAAATTAAAAATTATAATTAGCTGCCTAAAATATTAAATAAATATACATTTATATCTATAAATTAAATATTCATTTATTAAACTAAACAATACTTATTATAATTATTAAATCAACCCTTATCTACTTAATGCTTTTAATTTTTAAATACTGCTAATACTGCAGAGATCATTGAGTCCAGGCCATGCTTATGAATGAAGCATAAGCTGCCATATTAACTCTGCCTTTTCCAGTTGTACTTCCTAGGGACCACCTCTGTCATTACTAAGCACTTGCTGCAGTATTCCAAATCTAAAATGATGATCATGGTGTTCATGCACATGTTTGGCTAGTGCATTGTTTAACTGATCTTTCCTTATTGCATACGTGTGCTCATAGATTCTTTCCTCACGAGACCTGGTGATTTTTCCTATATAAAATGCTGGGCAGAGTTGACATACTGCCACATATATTACCCCTTTGGAATTACAATTAAATTTACCCATAACGGTATATTCTGTGCCTTTTATCTGTATGCATTGGCCTTGATGTATATATCTACAATAATTGCACAGTCCACAGCTATTCATAATACCCATTGAATTATTGGCAATATAACTTGTCTTGCCATTCTCCAACAAGTTTTTAAGATTACTTGCTCTCCTTGCTACCATTTTGAAACCATGACACCATTTTGTTCTAATATTCACATCATCATCCATAAGTGTCCAGTTTTTCATCATAATAGCCTTAATGTCATAAAAAATGTTTATTAAATGTAGTTATGAAAAGTGCAGCATTATCCAGACAGCATTCAGTCACACCCAAAGGTATTGAGATATTACTGTATGTTAAAATAGGTACAAAATGACCGTTTGATCTTTTTGTTTTTACTTCATTGTACACTTTTTTTAAGAATATGGCTGGGATAACCTCTTTTTCTAAACATATTGATCAAATTACTGCACTCTGTTTCAAAGTCCGTATCTAAGCTGACCATCCTTGCCGCCCGGACCAGCTGTCCCTTAACTACTGATTTTTTGTTAATTGATGGGTGTGCACTAGAAAAATGCAAAAATGAATTTAAGTAGGTGGGTTTTCTATACATATTAGCTATAAATCTATTATTATCCCTATCCTTACTCGAAATAACATCCAAAAAATGAATCTTCTTATTATCCACTTGTTGTGTAAATGTCAGATATGAAGTAGTTGTGTTAATATATGAAATAAATAAATCTAGTGCTGCTTGACTGCCCTTCCAAAAGATGAATATGTCATACAAATAATGTAAATATAGGCTAATATGTTAAAAAAACTCACTCCCATAGATGTACTGCTGTTCCCACACAGCCATAACTATATTAACAAAAAGTGTGCCACAAGGTGAGCCCATGGCTACCCCCACCTGTTGTAAAAAGTATCTACCCTTAAAATAGATGCAATTGTTCTTAAGAACTATTTCCAAGAGTTCAGTATACAAATTAATTTTGGACTCTGCAATCCCCTCCTCACCTAAAAAGATTTCTACAGCCTGTATACCATCTTCATGAGGGATCACAGAGAATAAGTCCTTGATGTCCACTGTAACGAGCATACTATGGTCACAATATTGTGTGTGTTTAATTAACTCAAGGAAATGCCATGAATCTTTACAAAATTGGGGATATTTCATTATTAAGCTCTTTAAACTATTGTCCAAATACTTTGCACATGTATAAGTAATTGAATTACGACCATCTACAATCAGTCGTAATGGTAGATTATTCACATTCTTATGCACCTTTGGCACCCCACATATAGTAGGTATTATAGGAGAAATAATATTGAAATAATTATAAGTGCCAATATCTATTCTATTTTCAAGAAACGTATCATTAAGGGCCATATGCACCCTTCTATAAGCTACATTAAGCTCATTTTTACTGACCTCCTGATATGTTTCTGTATTTAATATATCTAACATTCTTTGTTCATAGTCAAACGTGTCCATTATAACTACCCTCCCCCCATATCAGGCTTCATTATTCTTAAAGACTGATGCATGAGAAATGGCAAATTCATTCTCTCTTCATCTGTTAAATTGTCATTCAAAGTTTTTTTGTTATTCACCATATGCCTGATATCCAATTCACATATTCTTTCATATGATGCTAAAACAGGATGAAGTGGGGGGTTGAATGTACTATGGATATGTGTTAATTCAATGGGTTCAGAATGTGCTATCTGATTGTCACCAAATAATGTGAAATTTAATTTTCTTAAAAATGACTTTGTCAATCAATATTTGTGCAAGATTAGGTTGCTTAGATAGTACAAATGTAAAACTTTTACTTAATAAATTCACTACTGATTCATCTATCACAGTATCTGAAAAATTATACACTTTAAAATCACCTAAGGAATTACATACAATAACTGGACTACTACTAGCATCGTTAGAAACTGAATCAATAATGGCTATATCCTCCTCGACCCATGTGGCACTACATGGAATACTTAGTTGTATTTCCTCCCCCTGCTACGGTAATGGTACCCCCCCTCCTCTGATTCTGCCTCAAGGGCGTGCAAAAACCTTGATTGTCAGACCAACCGTGTCTGTTATTAACATTCTGATTATTTTTATTTTTTATTCTTTCTGATCTTCTAAGAGGTGGAAACTGTTCATCATACTCTTCAAAATCATTCTGATAGGCAACTTGTTCAGCATCATTAATTATTACTTGTTGCTGCTGTGCTCTTACATTTTGACCATTATTAACATGATTATTCATATAACCCACTTGTGTTTTAACTTTGGGTGGTTTAGGGTAAGCTGCATTCACCTCATTTGTCATGTGTCTACTTAAGCTGTCAGTGTCCTCACCCACACATTTCCACTATTATACATATAGGCATATGACGTACACCTGATGTAATGACATAAAATTGGTAGAACTGTATGACTGTTTTAACAGTTCCACTGTGTTGCATGTTATTCAGACCAAACATTTTATTTGGAGGTGATGTACAGCCTGATGTCCAGTTGTAGCATAGGTACAACTGTAGTGTGACTGTACTGCATCACAGATGTACATCTACATCACCTCAGTATTAACATTTGATAGTTTGCATGAGGATTTTATGGCAGGGGGACAGTGATTGAGTGCCACATGTTCTGAGTTTTGAGATATAGTTTTACAGGGTGCTCCATATCTTGTTTGGAATGTGTACAATATCACAGTGACAGCTTCCATGCTCATTGACACTAGACTTTGCACTGCTGTAGTTTCTGTGCACATGAGCATAGTTGACGCATTGCCATCAGTTTCACATATTGCTGTACCATTTATTGTAATGGAGCACTACTTAATTCACACATCATTTGCAGATGCTTCAGACAATATCTATTGCTATTACATGTTACTCGTCAACAAAGGGTCCAGCCATAAACAAGGACTAACACTAACAGAAAAGCAAAATGACAAGGAAGAACAAACAAGTGAAAAAAAGATACCAAAAATAAGACACCTTCAAAAAATCATGAAGAGAAAAAAATCCCTGAAAAAAAATAAGAAAAAAATAAGACAATCAAAAAACCAATTAAGAATAAGACAATCATAAGGCCTAGAAACCTCAAGAGAAACAGGAGGAAAAGAAAATGCTTAGAATTAATGAACATTAAAAATGAACTACACATTACTGAACAGTGCTTACTTGTTAACAAACCACCTCCCCAAACTCCCCAAAAGGATTTGCCCCTCCCAGGCATCTCTCCAAGCCTGCAAACATCTCCCCTCCCTAAACTCCAAGTGAGAACTCCATGAGACTAGCAGGCACCATGCATCCATCCATGTCTGACCACGTGCAGTGTGTGCTTCCCGAAACTCATTACCCCCACAGTTAGGACAGCTGTTTAATCTAATCTCACTCCCAATCACATTACCCACACCCGGCTACTGGTGGCACTGACGCTTGCGGCCATAGGGCAGGCCCTGCCGCCCCAGACCCCATCGCCCCTCATTGCCTTACTTGCCCTGCTTCATGGAGGATCATAAGAGAACTCATAGAAATCATAAATAGGAACATAAATGACTTTGGATCCAACTTTTTGGTCCCAGTTTAGCTTTGTCAAAGCTCTTAATGCCTCTTAAACTTTTTTGACTGTCAAGGATGATCACTCCTGTGAATGCAGGTTGACTTGTCGACCCATACAAGGCCAGGCAGAACTCGACCGGCCACGACATACCACTCCACTCCAGGTATAAAACAAAAAACTCATCAGCAGATGTAATGGCCATACAAACTGGCTTTTGAAGCAAACCCCACACAGACAGAACAGGGTCAGAGTTGAGTTGCTGGAAGCATGTCAGACTCAAAGCCTGTCTGAAGTGGTGTCAGGGTCACTTCAGTCCTGGGTCCCTCTTGTTTCAGTATCAACTTTCTGTACAGAAGTTCAACAACAAAGGGTTATGGCTAAGTTGAACAAGAGTGCCAAACAGCTTATGGTGACCATAGTATCACCAACATCTGACACAATATCCTCCCAGAGGGCCTCACCAGAAATGGATAACTGGTGCCAGAGCAAAGTTATAAAAAAAGACGCCAAAAATGCATAGTCATACCCTTCAGGAAAAACAAGGTTACCCAGGCTACCATATAGGTGGCAATCCACTGAGCAGCACAGAAGTCACATCAGAGATGCAGGGACCCAGGTTTATTTGCTTAGCCTTATAGGTTCACTTGTCTTGAAAGTTAGGAAAATAACACTTTCTTTCATGCCTAACCTGATCATGAAGGATCAAGGGAGGTCATCATCCAGGTCTCATTTCACATCTAGATCACTACGTATGTAATGATTGAGTACAATGCCTGCCTGGAATGTATCTGACCAGACACCTGCTGCAGCTTGAAAGGCCCCAAAAGAAGTTCACCAAAAAAATAAATAAGGTCAAAAAAAATGGTGTAAAGTGCTCTGAGCTAAGAACTCCTCATTTATATCAGTTACTACAGGCTTGCAGGAGTGTGACCTGTGCAGGCCATGTCAGACCCAGATTTGATGAGATTTGATGAATATGCTTCACCTCAAAATCAAGAATCCTCAGAACCCACAGGGGCGGACAGACTTAGAAATAGACATGTTGTGAAGGGACAGTAGAGGGGGAGGGAGGAGCCCTATGACAGAGACCTATGCTAAAGTATGTGAGGCACCGAGGAGGAGCAGAGGCAGAGCACCTCGCTGGCCTTGTTCAAGAGGAATCTTGACCAATGGATGGAGATAGGGAGATACATAGATACACTTGTGTCACTGCTTTGCACAGCAAAACAAAAGGCATAGTTTAGTTTTTACTAAAGGGGGTGGGTGAAGAAACATAACTATGGGCTAGGCTTGTAAATGCCCTTGGGCAGATAGCCTAGTATGAACCTATGAACCTATGAACCTATGTGTCAGATGCATGAAATAGACAGCTGTGTGTATGGAATCCACTCATGATAGTGTGTTGCTTGTAAGTGGTATCTCTATGGCCAATACCTATGTCAACCATCAATGCTCTAGCCAAGTGTCTCACATTTGGCACAGCGTGCTCCCACACATCTTGTCAGCCATATAGAACTATTCTTTGGGAGGCATACCCATTAGGATTTGACAGTGCATTCTTCCCGTCAAGGTGTTCTACTAAATGCTTGTGTACTATGTCTTTCTGTGTGGCACCCAGTGAATACACAACTCAGTGGCAACATTGATGGCATGGGTTTGATTCTTGCCAGTGTGGATTGTGGATTACGTGTCATGTAAACCTCTCAACTGACCAGGATTGCCCCTGATTTCAACTCCAGGTTTAACACTGTCTTAACCCTCCAAAAAGTGGTCATTTTTAGGAAAGGGCCGGTGAATTCCCCTTATAGTACACTGACAATCATTACAGTTGTACATTTCTGTTCCTGAAGAATAAGTATAATAAGTTACACTCACATATTCTATCAATGCCGCACATTAATGGCCGTAATATTTTAAAATTGCCACTGATTGTGCCTGTTTCTGTCTACATTTGTCCAGCAATCTGTTGCTATTTGACCATGATTGCATGAGAGGTATGCTAACATGTCAGTTGTATTCAAGCAAGTCATTTTGCAGATCTTCACACTATGCACAACCTCCTAATGGATATAGTGTCCTTGCTAAATGACCTCTTCAGAGAGCATGTCAGTGATGTTTATATCATAGCCATTCACTTCCACTGACATGTAACCTCATGTGACTATTTTATATATATATATATATATATATATATATATATATATATATATATATATACATACATACATACACACCATTATATTTGATGATATACTAGCACAGGTGGTGTAGAGAGCAGGACATATTGTGCTATCTATGTATGGCTTATTGTAATGCTATTGACTTGTCTTGGAAGTGTACATACATTGACATCTCCTATCTTGGGGACATCACCATATTTGCCATGTCCTCTTCCTCTTTCCTCATTCCTATCATTCATGTCTGTGCCCACTGTCATCAGCACACTTTCCCTGCCTAGTGTATGTTTCATTGTATTTGCCTTTGCTGTTTCCCTCCCCATTATTTCATTCAACAAATAATTGTTGTAGTGTACATTGCACTCAGTACACTTTTCTTTGCTGTGTTAATACTGATATTATTGCAAGATTTTCACCCCTGGTAGTCATTGGGGCTGTCTGCGTAATCTTGCTGAACAGGTTTCTTCATAAATAAACTTGAGTGCTTCTTGTTTCTGTGTTCTTGCTGCTCTTCACGGTTTCCTTGCAGCAACACTGTTGCTGGCCATGAAACTGTGCTTGCATACGTGTAAGTGTGATGAGCAGCATGAATGTGTGATTTGCGCTGCTACTCATCTCGCTAACATGTAAACTCCATGTAGGCTTTGTGCGAAGCCTGCATGGAGTTTAATGAATTTCCAGGATAATCTTGCCTTGATTACTGGAGACTTCTTAAAGATAATAGTAGGTATTACTTTTAAAAAATGATGACTGCTTGTAAAGGATATGAAAAATGGCAAGAATACTGTGCATGAATCGCTACCTCAAACGTGCCAAAACCACGTATTAAAAGAACTCATGAGTGCATTTGCATGCTGTGAACTTTCCAGTGATTTTGTTTCACTGACATGATGTCACTTAAAGAGTAGGACTAGGCAATATAAACAAAGTAATTCAGCAACCGTGCCACGGAAAACAAAAAGCAAAACACTTGAAAGCAACAAAGCTTGAAGCAGCACTTCAAATCTATCTCATCAAGTATTAATCAATCAAAAAAATAATTAAAATAATTAAATATATTTCAAATGTTACTAAACACCAGCAGTAACTTTTCACACTTTTAAGGTGCCAAGAAGTTTGTCATTTAGGAAGTGTAGCCTAAATGAAATTCCATTAACCCTCAGCCCTTCTCTTGAGATTACATACATAAAACAAAACATACACATACAGATATAAAAAAGAATGACACAAACAACATATACAATACCTCCCAGTACCTGTAAAAAAAGAGCAAAAAAAATTACATTAATAAGTTGTAATAACCCTAAGTATACCCCTAAGTAACAATAACCCCCCCATGTAAATAAACACATTACATATTTACATTTTGCTAAGTAATATTGAACTTGATATGGATAATATATATAATATAAAATAAAAATGTATTATAATTATGTTGCACTTACTTGAAAAATTATATAAATTATGTGACAGATTAAAATACAACAGAAAAAAGAAAAAAAAGAAAAAAAAACTTAGACAGTTTTTTAGTAGTCTGAGAGTTATTTAGCACCTGAGTAGTGAAACTGTTGTACTGTGAAACTGTTGTTGAATCTGGTAGTCCTGCAGTAGATGCTGCAATATCTTCTATCTGATGCCAGATGCTTAAACAGTCCGTGCGCTGGATGCGTGGTGTGTTGTATTATTTTGGTGGTCCTTCAGATGTTTCTTGAAGAGTTGTTGTAACGATGGAAGACAGCTACCCGTTACTTTCTCTGCAACCCTCACCACACTCTATAGTGCCTTCTTTTCTTTAACTGTACAACTACCAAACCACACTGTGAAGCTGCTGGTGAGGATACTCTCAATAGCACCACTGTAAAGGTAAAAAAGAGAATATGAGAGAGGGAGGCTTCTTTCTTTCTTCAGCCTTTCCAAAAAGTGTACTGCTTGGTGCTTTTTCTGAACAACAACGTTACTCAAACCAAACAATCCTCTGATATGTGCATGCCAAGGAATTTCATACACTCAACCCTCTCTACACTCTCACCATTGATCATGGGAGCTGGGTGGTTTGTTTTCTCTTTCCTGAAGATGATAGTCTCTTTTGTCTTGCTTACATTCAAGTCAAGGTTGTACCCCTCACACCAGCTGATCAGAGATTCCACCTCCTCTCTGTATGCTCTTTCATCCTCCATTGTGATGACCCCACGACTGTGGTATCATCAGAAATTTTGATGATATGGTTGGACCTTTGCTTTGCATAGCAGTTGTGGGTCAAGATGGTAAATAATAGTAGACTAAGAACACATCCCTGTGGAACTCCAGTATTAATCTTGATATACTTTGATGTGTTCTTACCCGAACTCACTTTCTGTGGCCTCTCAGTCAAGACGTCCAGGATCCAATTACAGAGATATTTACTGACTCCTATATATGCCAGTTTTCTATCAGCTGCATTGGTACCACCATATTAAATGTTGAACAGAAATCTATGAACAGCATCCTCACACAGTTGTCATTGCCCTCAAGATGTTCGAGAGAGCTGTGTAGCACTAATGAAATGGCATCAGCCATGGATCTGTTGGCACTGCAAGCAAACTACAGAGGGGCAAAATTGGGAGATAGGCATGATGACAAATGCATTTTGATCAGTTGCTCAAAACATTTCATAACAGGATGTCAGAGCAACTGGTTTTCAGTTGTTAAGGCCTGAGGGGGAGGTTTTCTTAGGCAATGGAATGATGTTTGTTTCCTTGTAGCATGAGGGTTCTTTTGCCATAGCAAGAGAGGTGTTAAATATCACTATAAGTACTATGCACAGTTGATCAGCACATCCTTTTAACACCTTGCCAGTTTGTTGTCTGGGCCAGCAGCCTTCCTAGGATTCACCTTCCATAGCTCTCTTCTCACCTCATCTGTACTGAGTTTGAGCACAGCATCCTTCTGTTGTTTCTCTCCTCAAATCTTCCAAAGAAGGTATTCAAACTGTCCAGAAATTTGATGCTATCCTCACACTGTGCTGACCTAATTTTGTAGTCAGTGATCTCCTGTATGCTTTACCATAATCTTCCTGCATCCCTCATGTCGTGAAAGTGTCTCTGCCAGATCATTATGATCATTATGATTGTATGTGCAAATCAGCAGTAGTCTGATTGAATCAAACTAACCTGAAAGAGAGTTTCCTTACCCACAAATACATTAGAATTAGAATCTGGAAATTGTACATAAGCACAATATGCACGTATGTTTGTATAGTGTGCTTCCATACATATGCTGACACCAGAACATAACCAGGAAACATTTCTGTTTGCATCTGCTGGCTTAGGCACTCATTTAAACACTTATAGAAAGCATCCCATTGGGTCAGACAACTTCCGTTTCCAAAGTAATTTAGACATATTCTATCAGATGAGAATAAAGTCAAATTTGCATAGAAATGACTGCTGACACATTAGTACACAAGCAGAACTAGCAGAAACTAAAAGTCTTACCTCCCTGGTCTATGACCTAAACTAAAGACTTAATCCAGCTATTATTCCCAGAAGAACAATGACAGTCACCACAGACCTGGTAAGTAAAAATGTCTCATTGCAGGGTACTGGGAAATGTGTTCCTGGTAAATATCAGACAGCCATGATCACCATTACTTTGACCTGTCTTTGTAGTAATCCTAACTGTCCAATAGACACCAGGGTCAAGAAAGTACACCAACACTTCCATTTTTTTGGGAAGGCTGAAGAAAGCTAAACTCCTGCCTCATATTCACAGTGTGGTTTGGTAGTTGTACAGTTAAAGAAAGAAGGCACTATACGGTAGCTGTCTTCCATCAACTACACTCACAACCCATCACAGTCCCATATACAGCAACTCATATCTTGAAGCTCATCTTAACATCCAGAGCATATGTAAGATAACAAAATTATCTATAACATCCTAAGACAAAACATTCAAAACTGGACTGAAGACTCTAATGTTGAACTGATTATTTCCAAACTCTCCAAAACTATTAATATCATCTGCACTTATCTTCCCCATATTAGAAGACCTACTAAACTGGTTTCAATTAATCTTCTTCAAGAAACAATACTACTAGGTGACTTATGTGCAAACAAACTAATCCATCTACCATTATTAACCTGCATGGATTCCATCAAACCATTAACTCCACAACTAGAACAAATAAAACAATAACAAAGAAAATTAGGCACAAATCTAACAACACCTCCAAACATTTTAACCACTATTCTCGATCATCCAATGGCTAACAACCAACACCAAACAACTTATCCTTAGTAAGAATAACAAGACTAAGCTTGCTATCAAACAAGATAAACACCAAACTACAGCAATCCTCCTACTAACTGCACTCCACCTCTAAACCCATACCTACTTCCTATATTTTTAATTTACTTCAGCATAAAAGAAAGTACTATACCCTATAGCACTGCTTGTCTAACTTCTAGCTACTTGCCAACATGGCTTTCATCCCTACCATAGCACCACATCCATTAATATAAACGAATAACAATCTTGTAGACCTGTCAAAGCCTTTGACATGGTGACCTCCTACATTGTTTAAAATCTCTCGGAACAACAATCTTTCACCACTTTTACCTCATGGCTCAATCTTAGGTCCATTTTCCATCTTTATTAACGACCTGCATCTAGCCACTCCACTAACTACTTGCATTATGACACCACCATCATCTGCTCTGCCACAACCCAAGCTGACCTCCACCACTTACTCAAAAAAGAACAATGGTTCTCCAATCACTGCCTTCTCTAAACCCTAAACTTCTAACAATGGCACCCTTATCTCTCCTGACCAAACAACCAAACTTCTAGGAGTTACTATCGACAACCTACTAAAATTTGATTTTCATATCAACTCTATCATAAAAGCAACTAACAAAAATTAGGTTCTCTCTACAGAATCAAATCTTTCTTAACTCCTGAAGCAAGAACTACCATAGCCAGAACATATTATCTCTACTCTACTATGCATCCCATATATACTAATCTTTCTAAACATAACATCAATCTGCCTCTCCATATAAAACACATCATTGCCTGAACCTCCTTAACCTAGGGTGGCTGGAGTTACACCTAATTCAATACTATCAGCTTACAACTGCCAGAAAAGATACCAATGCTCTCCTCCCTGATAAAACCCTATAACAACCTAAAACCCTCTTCCAATAAATGATTCAAACCTCTCTATCAAAGAATACAGCAGGTGACTCTATATTTTCCAACTCAGTTGGTATAATTTGGAATCAACTTCCTACAGACCTCTTAGCCCAAACTTCTATCACACTATTTAAAACTCAACTGAAACATTTTCTAACCAATCACTGGCTTTGCTCTTGCAATAACCCTAGCTGATCCTCCTACCTTCTCCTGCATCCTTTGCACTGTCTCCCAACTCTATTTCTCCATTTTATTTTTCATCTCTACCTAAGAAATTGACTCTCTCAACTTCAAACTAAAATTTTCTAGTAACTCTATCTTTTGCTTTTAAACTACATAATTATTTCTGTCTCACATTTTATATACCTGTACTGAAGAAATTTGATAGTCTCTGTTTTCACCTTTTGAACTTACTGAAAAGATAGCCTAAATGCCTGTTTTAGTTGAGTCTTAAATTCCCTATGTAATTATGAATGCCTGTTTTAGTTGAATCTCAAATTACCTATGTACTTTGACCTGTACTGTAGAAATTTGATAGTCTCTGTAGTCACCTTTTTGAACTTACTGAAAGGAAAGCCTATATGCCTGTTTTTCTTGTGTCTTAATTCCCTATGTAATTTTAAATCCCTGTTTTAGTTGTGTCTTAAATTACCTATGTACTTTGAATGTATTTTTGTTATTATGCATTAGATAGTGGAGCTTTTCTCCTCGGGCCTCCACTGAAAATGGACATGTATCCAGTTGGACTAGCCCGGTTAACAAATGTAAAATAAAATAAAATAAAATAAAATGAAATTACATCATTTTGTGACCTTTACCTGTAAGTACAACAGATGTTTTCTTGAGCCTTGGGATTCTGTGATTTGAATATTACTCTAACCTGCTTGCTGCATTTGACAGGCTATGAGTGAATCTTTCAGCTATATTTCTTATAAAGGAAGGTGGGTGGCTATTATTTTTACTCCCAAACAGTGCTGACTCTCAGTCAGATCATAGATGCCCTCAGCACTGCAGCCCCATGTCCATTTGCAAGCAATTAATTCATGAGCTCTTATATGATATTTGTTATTAAAAAAAAAAAGAAAAAAAGCATCTCCATGCTTTACATTACCTCTTGACATGACTTAGAGCTTCTCATAAGTGCAATGTACAATGACTGTGTTGTGAGTACAGCTAAAGGACTAAAGGGAACAACATTGTTTGTTCAACAGCCTTGTGGCTAATAGAGATTCTTTCTTGCAAATTTAACTGCACCAAGTTCTGAAATTAAGCCTGCCACACACTAGGTGATCCTTTACTGGCTGCAAAATCCAAGAAAAGAGGTACCCAAGGAAAAATAAACCTGAATCAATAGTCCATGCATATTTGGTATATTTTCCTCCTACCAGTACAAAATGGCCATTAAATTTTCAGCTACTGGTCACAGTCATGATATCTAAACATCCAGCTTTCCAGCTGAAGCATAGAGACCCATTTTAGGTTCACCCCACTTTAGCTATCACAAAGTTCATGTATTCATTTCAAGAAAAAAACACTGTGTCCCTCTGAAGTTCTTTTAATGTATAAACATATGCTAATTACAACATAAGCTAAAAATATCCTAAGACACATTCTATAAGCTGCAAACGTCATCATGACAAATGTGAGGAAGTACAAGCTATGTATAAATGTTTGTGTTACCTCACACTCATATGCAAGCATAATATACTAATCTATCAGCTGAAGTAGATTTTATGCAAATTTGCTAAAGTAACTCTATAATTTTCCATATAGGTAATTACTGCAGCAGATATTTTGAAGTAAATAGCTTAAACAGTGCTATATCAATTAGCATGGCAGGTTTACTGCTATTCATTAACACAGTCAACATAGACCATCAAGGACTACTGTGATAATAGGCAGCAGTAAACCTGCAATGACAATTGATGTTACACTGCTTCAGGCAGTCATTTCAAAATTTTTCTTGCCACATCATTCATGCATAAAAAATAAATAATTTACATTAGTTATGACGAATGAGAACTATTGCTGCAATTCAGTTCTGATGCAAGGCAAGCTTTGAGATTTGTACATTGATTAAAGTGAACGGCTCAAATTTAATCTGTTCAATTAATAGAATAATGTGTGTGTGTGTGTGTGTGTGTGTGTGTGTGTGTGTGTGTGTGTGTGTGTGTGTGTGTGTGTGTGTGTGTGTGTGTGTGTGTGTGTGTGTGTGTGTGTGTGTGTGTGTGTGTGTGTGTGCATGTTTGCACATAAATGCATTTGTCTGCATACATGCAAGTTCATATGCATATGGTTGTGTGTGTGAGCGTGTGTGTATGTTTGCACATAAATGCATTTGTCTGTCTGTCTGCATACATGCATGTTCATCTGTGTGTGTGTGTGTGTGTGTGTGTGTGTGTGTGTGTGTGTGTGTGTGTGTGTGTGTGTGTGTGTGTGTGTGTGTGTGTGTGTCCATGTGCATGCATGCAGGCGCGCATGTGGGTGCACATATGTGTGTTTGCATTCACATGCGTTTGTCTGCATGCATACATGCATATATGTGCATGTTTGTGTAATTTTTTGTGTGCGTGTGTGTGTGTGTGTGTGTGTGTGTGTGTGTGTGTGTGTGTGTGTGTGTGTGTGTGTGTGTGTGTGTGTGTTCACATGCATCTATCCTATGTCTGTGTATTTATGCAAAATTATAACCATCATTAATGCTGATCCCACTGTAATATAGCCCCACCATATGCCAGTAAGATCTGCCCATTCAGTTGCCTCCTGCAGCCCCACCACCACCAACACTTTGATATCATCAGCTGCCACTGATGTTAAGCACCTTAAAAAGTAGCCTTGATGACTGGGTACATGCTCATAAGTTCACCCTTGGAGAATATAGTATAACTCCCATGATCAGGACAGGTAATTTATTTACATGTTTACTGGGGTGCAGCTAAGCTTCTCAATGTTCATCCCGACTGCCTGCATAGCAGCAACCTATGAACCTATTGTTATCATGAGGCTCCTGACTCAAAATCCTTGCAAAAAGACAGCAAGTTAGCAACAACTCATTTTTTTATTGCTACCTTGAATAAAAACGTATTTCTTCACACAATATACCAAACTGACAAATAATAAACATGCACTTCTTTTAAATGACATATTTAATAGGATTACACTGTATTTATGCAATTTAATGGATTGTTTTTCAAAGGTGTGCAAGGCCTCAATACAGAAAGTATCAAGAAAGCAAGAATTCTTTTGTCATATCTTGGAGCGTGCCTTACAAAAAAAATGGCAGGTAAATGCAAATACCTACTATCCATTAAAATCTCTTGTTTCACCCGAATGTAAAATACTAGTTTAAAACTTGCAATGATTTTTCTGTATTCCTAAAAAAGCTTTTTTTTACATATATGCCCAGGCCAATTATTAACTTGCTGCAGGTAACCAATACTAAATGCATCAGAGAGCATGAATTGATTCTTTTGCTACAAACATATATACCTGCATTTCAGAAAGAACTGTAGTCTATAGGTAGTCTTGATTAATATAATGCTGAAGATTCAGCTGACATAAGAAAATTAAAACATTTTTGTTTCAGCAACACTTCTGCCAAAAAGACAATTATCATGCACTAGATACAGATACAAACCCTTAGATATCTGAACAATACAAAGTATGGCATAATATTTATCACACAGCAGTATTATGAGGACATTGCCTTTTATAAGCTCTCCCTTTAACATTGTGAGGCTCATTGGTTATTTCTGATGGAGATTTAGATCTAAGATAAATAGCTTAAACTTTCATGAAAGGGATGAGGCTATTTATATAGGTTCCTAATAAAAAACATAATACTAGGCTGTGGAAAGGTTAGAGTCTGTTATTTGCATAATTTGTGCTCTGTGCATATATTATTTGATTCTGTTATTATGATTTATAATGTTGATTGCTCAGTTCTCTAATTACTATAACCTTCTGAAGTCCAGAGTTCAGTTGCTCATAGTTTTTATTTCTAGTTTCCTTTATCCTGCATCATATAACCCACCTTTGTTTACTACCCCTAGCCTTCATGTGTTCATGCTAAAATTATAAAAAAAAAAAAAAAAAAAAAAAAGAAGAAACATATCTAGCGTGATATGTCACTGTGAAAAAGACATACACGGTGCTATAATGAATAAAGGTGGCGGCAAGGACAAATAAAACAATATTTATTCCCGTTGACAATGTTTGAATGGGACAACTCCTGTGGTGCTATTTGTAGTTATGCACTATATAATACATAGTAAGGGGCCATGCAGAGCCACTGTGATAAATGAGGGGCTGTAGATAAAATCAATGAGATAAGGACTGTAGTCAGCATTTAATGACTCCCCCCCATGAGATCAGTTAAAACAGGATACAGTGTCAAACATATCAAAAGGATTAAGGAGATTCCTGACCTGGGTAGCATTTTTCAATAAGATTTACATGTAAAGTCTGTGAAAGCAGTAGGAGGTGCCATCACAAACACTTCATCTACACTCATTTTTCTTGATAATGGTCACTGCAACAGTAAGCTAAGTCAGAGACCAATCTTCTCTTTCCGTATGCATAGATTCAAGCTCATCCTGGGGGGATTCCCAAGCAAGCTAAGATACACAGTCTCTCAAGCCAGAGCTATGACATGGAGTGGTAAAGCCCTAACTAAAGCCCAGGTGACCAGGATTCTGTTAATGGCTCAGGTATATGAGGTACAGGCAGGGAAAAATGGGCATGCCCATCCCAGGAAGGGTTCATCTAGGTGTTCATTATAGGGAGGCATGGTCATTAGAGAAGAGTAGCCCTTAGGTGTAGCAGGTGAATGCAGGACAGGGGAGATATTAAGGGGTAGGTCATAAATAAAAAATCCTCCAGTAAAGGCAGCCAATGGCATGACCCCCCACAGGACACCCTCAGGTTCCATGCTAGCATCACCCTTAGAAAAGAGATAGTCAGGCGGCAGTAGCAGAAGCTGATAGCCCCTTCAATGGACGGGGCACTAGGGTAGCCAGAAAGAATGAAGCAGAAGGAAAACAAAAAGAAAAAAGATGCATGTTCCCTCCAGTAGCACTTGGATTAATTGATTGATTACTTTCTTAACCAGGGTAAAATACTTATCCACATAGACCATTTTTAGTTTTAACCTTGGTAACCTCCAAAGTAAATGAAAAACAGGGTGATATAATACAAAATAACACTGACACAAGATGTGTACAAATGTTGGATACAAAGTGCAAAGCTAGTAGAATTGTATTTCACATTGTTGCTTACTCATTACAAAATTACATTTTTGTGTGATTGTGCTCATTTATTCAGAGCTTTCTTGTGCCTGGTTGGACACCTGTGATTGCAAGACTTAGATTGCTTCTAAGACAATTTGGGCCTACAAAGCTAATATAAGTATATTTTATGCACTTGCTCCAACTGTTTCAATGATATTTAATACTTCTGTGCCAAATTTATTTATTTTGTTGAATGTATCACTGTTTTTCAGCCTGCACTTGTTAAAGAAACACCATCTATTTGTTACTGTACTGCTCTTAGCATAGGTGCCGGGACCAAAGGTTGAGGGGGGATGAGTGCCCTCCCACTTTTACAGCTGCATGTTGACAATTAAAAAAAAAAAAAAAAAACTTCTTCACTCTGCAGTGCAAGTGTCTTCCCCTTTAAGGAGGATCTTGAATGTGTCGCATGCATGCATGCCAACATGGATGTAAATACACTCCACACTCGCGCGCGGAATTTAAGCTAGCAGTTCCATCAAGAGAGAAGGTAAATGTGTGTGTACATGTTCGGTTGAGAAAGAAGGTAAGTGTGTGTGTGTGTGTGTGTGTGTGTGTGTGTGTGTGTGTGTGTGTGTGTGTGTGTGTGTGTGTGTGTGTGTGTGTGTGTGTGTGTGTGTGTGTGTGTGTGTGTGTGTGTGTGTGTCTGTATGTGTGTATATTAATCATTATGTGCATCATACCCATAGGAAAATCATTTTACTTAACTGCTTCAATGTTAGAGCTTACTGTTTATGTTTTGGGCCATACTGAACACTGCTATAGAAGAAAGACGTGTTAACATTTTGCCTCATGTGTAAAACTTATAAGACTTGGAGAGTTACTTGATGTAGACATCATTAAATTGGTTAGAAGGAGAGCTGAAGGATCAAGATGGTTAGAGGTTTAAATTTGTGATCATAGAAGAATCCAAAAAAGAAGTGGTGGAGAGGGTTACAGGGTAAAGCAAGGCATTCAGAAAATGGTACCTCAAAAACAGCAACACTGTAACAGATGTAGTAAAAAGAGACAGGGATGGCAATGCTAAAACAGAGAAGAAATCAAATTATTTTTAATTGGACAAGCACTAAGACTAAATCAGGAAAATGAGAGGAATGCTGAAGATTTTTCCTAGCAATAAATATTTTATCTAACATAACAGAAAGAAATCAGAACAAAGAAACAAAGAAAAAAATAAAGTAACTTTGTACAATAACTATAAATATGCACATCCCAATAATAAGAGCCAGCAATTTATTTTTAGATGTTAGTATGCACACTTAGCAGACTTGTCTTCTACCAGAGCACATGAGTGTAAATCATGCTACTTTATTAATTTTATAAGATAAACAGACTGCTTAGGATTCTTCTTCTTCAAGTGGATTTCACCCCTGCACACTCCACAGGAGAACCACACCACTCTGGTACCAGATGAAACCCTGTCCCAGGTAGGTCAGACAACAAAATGCCATGATAAGACTAAGTAATGTGCAAAAAAGAGCATTTTAAAGATAACACTGCGAATATATATATATATATATATATATATATATATATATATATATATATATATATATATATATATATATATATATTGCTATCAACAACTATGTCTTCAAAGCCCTCACAAAGGGGATGAAGGTGTCAAGTGCAAGAGCTGTTGGGGTCCTAGCAGAGAAGCAAAGAAAGGTATCTAATTTCTTGGCATTTGCGCCCAAAGGAGTTACCTAAAACTTATTACAAAGCCACCTTAGTTATGGTGCACTGCGTCTTATAAAAAACATCTCTTTATAAAATATTTCAAGTTCTATTTATTTTGGACATAGTTAGTCTTACAGAATCAATACCATGATGCATGTCCATAAGCCATTCACTATATTTATATTGGTCAGTTGGCCAACAAAGTAATATGATGTTTGGCTACTTTCATTATGGTTAGCTAAGGTCACATGTCCAAGTATATCTGTTATACTGTACATTCTGAATACAAAAGCAGAGTATCTGCACCTTTCTACAGCTTCGCACCCTTGTCTTGTTTCAAAGGAGACTCTCAAAATACAAGATAATAGATTCTGGGGACACCTTTACAAAAAAACACAAGTCTGACTACCATAATGCCAGGCTAGACAGCATATTATGCAAATGTGTAGTAAATACATGTGCAATAAACCATTCTTGATTTTCTATCTGGGTGTAAGCCAACAGTTCATGTATTTATAGACACTGTTCTTGTTAATTTTCTCTTCAGGTGGTGGATTCTTTCAGTCATCCACTTGTTTATTCTGGGTTGCATGCATTAATTCTGTCAAGCATAAATTCTGCCATGAAACTGCACCACCATTGACCTCCCAGATATTCGCGTCTTACATAAACATAGGTTATAAGGAACAGAGGCATTGTCAATGGCATTTGCTGGAAAATTTTAGCTGGAAAAAAAAATACTTATGACAGGCCAGGATATGATGCTGATCTGCTGATGAGGATCATGCCACCATCATAATTCCTGTGTGGATGCAGCACGTTACAAGAATGAAATAGCAAGCTTCCACTTTGGTGGCCATGCACATCGAATGGCAGGGGTAGGGCAAAATTTACAGTAGAAAAATCCCGTTTGCTGCTTGGATGCTTACCTTTTCAGAACTGATTCTCATCCTTGTAATAAAAGAATAAATGAGTATTATATGTAGTGGCAGGTCAGATGGTCAGGACAGATAATAAATAATAAAGAAAAAACAACTCAATGGGATTTCTGTTTATTTGGTTACTTAGTTAGCTTATTTGTTTGTTTGTTTTGGGGGTTTGCATAAAAATTCAGAAATCACTTTTTGTGTTTTTTTGTATTTTTTTGAATAAAAATTCAGAAATCACTTTTTGCATTTTGATAAACCATTCAGTACAGTTATAAATGTTTAGAATACCTGAGGTAAAAAGCTGATATTAATCACTGCTAGCCTGGCATTGGATATCAGAGTTAAATGCATCTGGTTATAAGAACACTAGACATTTCTGCTATTGCAATTAGATCCACTTCCTTCCATATAGATCAAATTCCTAAATTTTGAATTTGAGAATGAACAAGTAGGAGAGGTTATTGAAAGTATGCCAGTCAGGATTTCCCCATAGTTCAGCAAATCTAGGATGCGGGGAAGTCACTGAGCAGAGAAACTGAGCTGTAGCAACATGTGATCTACAAACAATACCTACTGGTAAATTCTTTGTCCAGTTTCAGTGCTACCTGTAGTGGAAAGGGTTTGACTGATTATACAAGGGGTAATAATAGGTTTGTCCCAAATAGTAACTGGTGCCAGAATCATGATTTGAAAATACATTATCGTATCCTTTGGGAAGTCGTCTACCCCAGGGAACTACTAAACAGACGATACCCTCCTGAGAGTTATCCCTGTTTTTTGGCATTTGGGAACATGTGGACAGTGACCTAACTTTCGACTAGCATGTGTCATAAGACAGCCATTCTGTACTGCCTAGCTTATGAACAAATTGATTGCAACTACATCTAGAGATGCTATTGTCCCCCTTTACAAAGCCCTGATTAGGTCAATCATTTTGTATAATGCCCACTTTGGCATGTATCTGTCAAAACACATGCAACAACTAGAATGCCTGCAGAGATACCTTACTAAAAAGATAGAAGTCCTAAACAGTAGGTCTTGCATGTACCACCTCAAAGCCTTATCACTATACTTGGAATCCTACAGAGTGCTAAGAGGTGACCTGTGTCTGGCATACAAGGCATTCTCTGACCCAGTACTGATGGACCTACTGAACATCAGCAAGTGAAATGGCATCAGAAGTACTCAGTCCAGGTATCTAAACAAAATGCTCCCCAGGACTGCCCGTAGTGCCAGTAATGTGTAGAGGCAGTTCCTAAATGCTGTATCCCTTACATATGTTCCCTCTCATTATCTATGGTATAATCACACTTATTCTCACTAGGGCTAATATACAATTATCAGCCATGTGATGGAGAAGACCAATCAGGAATTGTTAATTCAAGCACCAAAAGGGAAATTGGCTAAGCTTAAAATGTCCTCCAAGTGAACTTATGTTGAGAGAGTAAATTTTTTTTAAAATTGGCCTTTTTAGATCAGTCTCACCCTCCACACACACACCCCAGCCTTCAAAAGCTTCTGGCACCTGCGGCTCTTAGGTTAGTGAACTTCTTTCCAAGGTTTTCTGATATTGCAGGAATTCCTACTTCTGTTGTAAAGCATTTGTTACTGCACTTGAGCTCAAAGCCAGTTTGTTTGACATTGGAAGGGTTCTTTTGCACTCTGGTGGGAGCAGATAGTTAAATTCAACCCGTCCAAGGTGGGAATTGCTGGTCAATAGCTTATTGTGTTTTTATCTGACTGGCCTGAGAGTTTAACTATATAAAAGTCTTTCATCCTGCTGGCATAAAAGCCTCTCACAAACATGGTTCCCGTGCTTGCATATAAGCAAACCTCTCTAGTTTAAAATCCTCTACAGCAAATATTTTTGCTGTAGTTTCCCACTCTTTACAGCTGCCTGAAGAGCTGGCAGTTTGTGCAGAGGGTGGTACAGCTGCATGTCATTTAATATTATACTACTAAACACTCTCATTTTCACTGTTAAGTGACTCTCCCTCATTGCCTTATATATCATAGGCTAAATTCAGACATGAATCTAAGCTGATTGGTATCACTGTGCACTTAAATCAGCCATCTTACATTGAGGGCCTCCCTGCACCCTTGTGGCAGAAGTGCATAGCTCAGGACCCATCTAAGTTTGGGATAGCTGGAGAAAGGCTCAATTTGAGTTTGAGACATTCCCAATGGTAGTTGTGGTAAAACTGTTTAAATTTGCCTCTATATAAGCCTCATGTTTGCACTAGTTTGAGCTCAGTTTACTGGACCTGTTCAATGTTTGGAAACTTTAACCAGACGTCTGAAGTGCATCTGCACTGAAATCCAAGGAATCCACTGAAAAAAAATGAAAAATAAATATATTTTAAGGCAGCACTGCACTTTAACTGTATTTAATTGAATTACTACTTAATTTTTGCTATTTGTGACTAAGTCCAGCTATCCGAATTCCTTCCCAAATACCACATTCAGAAAAATCCTGCCACAATGAATGGGCAGTTTCCCATAATTTCTCCTGCCAGATGATTGATATGGGCAACTTGAGGAAATGTAGCAATTGCTTCAAGTATACTGACAACCATTTACTCCTAAAGCAAACTAACACCCTATGTGAGAGATGCAAATACTCTGTGGAATTGGAGTCAGTTCTCTCACGTAAAATCGAACTAGACATCAAACAGGTTGTCAGCACACAGTCTTCACCTCTCACACAAGCCTCGCCTCTCATACAAAATAAGATCATGACACACAAACCTACATATATGGAGGTGCTCACTAAAAGCCTACCAAAAGAACAGAGACCTCCCAAATGCACCCCACCCACACTCACCACTAAGCAAAAAGAAACCAGTACACATATCAACATACACACCTGCGTCTCAACAAATAAGCCCCTAAGGCAAAAAACATCAAATGTCTTAGTCATATGCAACTTCATAGTAAGACACACATATATCCCCCTCACCAGAATGGACAAGGAGAAGGTCACAGTCAGCTGCCTATCAGGTGCCAGGATCTGACAAATCATGCATGCACTCAAATCACTCAACAACAAGTACCATTATGACTCTGTCATAGTCCATGTTGGAGTGAATAACTTGAGATGTACCTCTCCGAACTCTATGAAGAGAGACATGACGGAACTCACGGATTATGTGTCCTAGACAGGTATGTCCCTAGCCATAAGCAGTATCCTACCCTCACCCAGGATGATGCCACAATATAAAGAAAAAATGATTGACTTCAACAATTGGGTCAGCTTCTGGTGTCAGTCCAGAGAGGGATCCAATGTCTGTCAACCTGGGAGGATATGGTAGGCAGACCTCACTGCTTTACTATAGATGATCCCCCTAGGCTTTTGGATACTGCCAAAGGCCCTTTTCTCCCCATAGTGCCTCTTTTAGGCAATGTCAACACCACAAATTTTCCAATGTAAGAAAATCTAATTGTGACAAACTCAGGGTCATGCTGCTTAATGCTAGCAGTTTAAACACAAAACTGCATTTCCTGGAAGCACTCCTCACCTTAGAGGATGCTGACGTCTTTGCAATGACCATGACAAGGTTCAAGGCTGATGAGAGCACTCCAGCCTTGCAAGGCTACATACAATGCCTTCCACACGTTCAGACCTCAAAATGAGCATGAAGGAACAAAAGGTGGAGGTGTCCACACTTTGGGACTGGTCAAACAGCATGACTCTCTCAAACTACTCCATGTCCAATTAACTATTGGGAAAGTACCATACCACATCATTTCTAGCTATAGATCCCCCACCATGAACTAGGATAAATGTGCCACCTACCTCAATTTACTGGAATCCCTTGCCATACAGCCAAACACCTTAGTCATGTTAGATTTCAACCATCCTTCCATAGACTGCTTTTGTCACAATGCCCCACTCTGGCATCATTGAGAAACTCTCCCAGATAGGGATTAACCCTTACATTACTATATGGGTACCCTATTGGCTCACCAACAGAACCCATTCTGTCAAAACTGGTGACTCTAGCTCCACCAGTAGACCCGTCAACAGTGGAGTATCACAGGGGTCTGTACTGGGACTCTTTACTGTGTGGCATCTATTTCTCAGAAGTCCAAGCCAAAGTAGACAGCCTTTGGCTCACCAAGTTCACTGATAATTGCAAGCTGGGAACAATCATTGGGTCCCCCAATAATGTCAACATATGACAAGAAGGGCTAACACAAACAAATGATTGGTGCCAAAGCCATATTCTAAAACTAAATGCAATTTGGCAAAATAGAATTCCCTACAAATTACAATATTGACAACACCCCCCCTGAGTTCCAACCCAGTGGTGCGAGACTTGGGAATAAGTGTTGATAGCAATCTGAACTTTGACCACCAGGTTTCCACAGTGGTAAGGAAACCTGATAAGCAAGGGCATACCATCAGGACAAGGGATGTTATAACTCCACTATACTCGACCCTCATCAGACTACTAATAGAGTATAATGCACCCTTTTGCATGTATCTCACCAGACACCTGCAGCAGCTGGAGAGACCTCAGAGGTTTCTCACTAAGAAAATACAGGGACTCCAAACCATGACCTATATGGACAGGCTGAAAGCCCCGACACTTTACTCTATATCTTATAGGCCGCTGAGAGTTGACTTGTTCCTGGACTACAGGACAATCTCCAACCATGTCCTAATGGAAATACTGCACATCCGCAAGTCAAATGGGATAAGAGTCACTCACTCTAGGAATTTCAACCTAGCTTGTGATATTAACAGAACATGCTGGAGAGGCAGATTTGTCTCCCTGAGACTGCCACTTCTCTGGAATAGACTTCCTATTCATTAAAACAGAGCTCCTCAATGACCTTATTCAAAAGCAACTTAGATAATTGGATGGGAGACCACAAATTCACCCCTGGGGTGGCATCCATGTCCCTCATGAACAGGGGTAGCCGGTGTTGATCACAGACCTGCTTTGTTCATAAATTTATTCTGCAAACTACCCAAAAAGAACAAATGGGGATACTTGGGATTAACATGGCTAGGCTTGCAAAGCCTCTAGGGCCGCTAGCCTAGTAACCTCCTATGAAATGATGAGCCTATTAGATATTTACACTATTTGCAGAACTGAATGAAAGTTTAGAAGGAAGGCTGAGGGTGGAAGGGGGAGAAGGCGTTTAGACTTTTATTTTCATTTACCCTTTGTTAACCAGTTAGAAAAAAGGATTAAGAATAAGGAGTGGAAAGGGAAGAGCGGGAGATTAAGAGGAAGAGAAGAGAGTGGGGAGAATAGTAGAGAAGAGGGGTCTATATTACGAATGTGAAAACCATATCAGCGAATATGAAGACGTCGACACGTATTGCGCGAAGTACGGAAATCCCGTACGTACAAAACCGCAAATTCTGAAATGTCAATTTATTTTGGTTGGCCCATCTGCGGTATAGCTCCGTAAGGTAAGTGTGCAATAGATAGGACTTTAGTGTTAGGATTTGGGTTAAGGTAAGTGTACAGATAGGTAATGTATGTAAGGTTTAGTGCAGTGTCAGAAGTAGGGTTATTTTAAGTGTATGTAGTGTATTGTTTATTTTGTTTGGGTGTACGTCTGTAGGGGAAGTGTGCAGTAGTTACGGACCTTAGGGTTAGGGAGGGGTTAAGGATAGTGTATAGATAGTTGTGTATGTGGGGTTTAGTGTAGTGTTGGAGGAAGGGTTTTGTTAAATGTATGTATGTGGATTATTTATTTTGTTTGGGTGTATGTCTGTAGAGAACGTGTGCGGTAGTTATGGACCTTAGGGTTAGGGAGAGGTTAAGGATAGTGCATAGTTAATTGTGTATGTGGGGTTTAGTGTAGGGTTAGAGGTAGGGTTTTGGTGCTTTTCCTTAGGTTAGAAGTAGGGTTTGGTTAGTGTATGTGTGTGGTTTATTTATTTTCTTTGGGTAGATAGTATGTAGCAGGTGGTGGGGTTGGCCGACTATGACAGTTCGACATTTTTTTTTCGCGGTTTAGTGCGTTTGGGATTTTCACGGTTTGCGGTATAGGTGTCGATGTTTAGGTATTCGGGAATAGAGTTTTTCACTTTGGTAATATAGACCCGAGAAAAGTAATCTTAAGAGAAAGTTAGAAATGGGTGAAGGGTGTAAAGATCAATCTAGTAGACTGTGTCTAGAGCAACTCCAAAGGGAACCACCAGGGAATATTCTTATAAGATGTTTAATCCACCTAATGTATCTCTCTTTAATCCAAAGACAAAGCTATTAAACTTGGAGGCTGTCCAAAGTCAATGAACTCACCAGTGACTCTGTAGAGAAACTTAATGCTTATATCCAAAGGCTTATCCTTTTGGTCACTACACATAGCTTCTGATCACAGGAAGGAAATATAGTCTTACTGGAAAATGAAAACCTATATCAAAGAAATCATCTCCTGCTTCATCAGTGCATATCAACTGTTTGCTTGTCTCACATGCTTTCCTTTCTCACAACTCATGGTTACAATCTCACGTCTACTAAGGGCAATTGTCAGTTCACCTGAAGAACGCACTCAACTACTTTCCATTAGGGTACCATGACCTCAGGGTTACCTTGATCTGCATCAAAATTACTTTGTATTCAATGGTGAATTATTCAAATGCATGTCAGATTCCATAATCAGATGAAGCTAAAAGGAAAACATCATCTGCAGCCAGTAGAAATACTACCTGTAGTTCATCCTATACCAGACATCTTTCCAATCTCACTTGCTTCTTGGCATTTTCTCCATTAGAATCATGAACAGAATGGTGACTTTATCCACACTTGGCACAGCCTGACCCCCACAAGGAATAAATGAATGTAATTTAATGCTTAGAACATGTATGTAATTTGAACTGCATTTATATGGGAACTAGAACATAAGCAACAGAGATCTGGTTAATCTGTACAGGACCTTCTAAAGTGTTGTCCAGTTCTCAATTATAACTTTTCTCCAAGTCCATAAAATAATAGTGGACCACACTAGAAAAGTCCCATGATCCCTCACATATCTGTGCAAGCCTAAAGAGCCGGTCTGCTATTCAGAATCTGCATTGTTTCCCTAGATCCAAAGTTCAACTCTTGGATCCAGTCCCTTCTCTAGCACTAAGGGAAAGGCTTTCTTCAGAATGACTGAAGTGTATGATGCCTCTACAGATAAAACACACCCTAAGACCAGGTTGTTAAGGCACGTATCACCACCCCAGCTTGATACTCCAGAACTACTCTGCTTTCCCTCCACGTAACACTGAAGAGGTGTATTAGTCACACTAAGCCAACACAGGATAGTGCCTTCAAAATACCTGGTGAGATCTCAACAGATCTCATTCACATTTACAGCATTACTACTACAGAGGCCATAAAACATGCTGTTAATAAACACAGCAGAGACTTCCAACCAAATGAGGACAAAATTCCACTTGCACAGGATGCCAGCGAGAACCCTTTATTTTCCAACTGGGAACTTCATGTAATTTAACACGTGTATACAATGCTTTCATCTTTTCATTAAAAAGTACAAAGCACGATGAACCTGATGCTGGAATTCTGTAACAGCCCTAAGTTATTTCATTTTTTTTAAATAAAAGAGAGCATACATTTGGTGTTAAGCCTGTTTTTTTTTTACCTGTAATAATTTGGCAGAACCATCCTGAGTTCACGATTTCACTCACTGGTAGTAGATTTTGTTATTGTTTTGTTTTAGTATATTATACAAGTCTATCATGCCTTCATTTAGAAATATTAAAATGTGTTTCACCACTTAACTAAATAAACAAATAAATAAAAGAAGACAATTTTGCAATCTAGTTGGTGAAATGAGAAAGTCCCTGCAAAAGAAGGAGATTTCATCAGTGTTACAGTGATGATAACAAAAAAAGTGGAAACTAATGCATGTGTCGAAAGAATGTAAAGTGTCACATATTAAGGTTAATTAAGCTTATATCTGTAATATTTAAAAAAAAAATTCTGCATATGATACAGTTTCACAGACCACTTTATTGTATATTATAGCAAAGTACGGTGCTTCCTGTTGTAACCAATATACCCTGCTGTACAATGTATTAAGAGCATTTTTCATAATGCTTTTGCTCATCTTTGATAAATCCTGCCCAGTGGAAGAGTTCCTGACACAAACACCCACACTAGCATGTTCATAGGTTCATAGGTTCAAAGGTTGGTACTAGGCTATTGGCCCTAGGACCTATACAAGCCTAGTCATAACAATTCCCTGGCTATTTCTTCCCAGAATGTTTGCTTCCCTGGTTCCCTGTTTAGCAGGGTGACTGACATGATCCCCGGGGTGAATTTCCTATCTCCCATTCAATCGTCAAGATTCCTTTTAAAGAGAGCCAAAGAGGCACTCAGCTTGACATGTATGGGCAGTCTATTCCAGAGTATGGGGAGTCTCTGGGTCAGGAACCTATCCCTTCAGCATGTTTTGTTCATTGTGATGACCAGGTTTAGATCCCTGGAGTGTGTGGCTGTGTGGGATTGGGATTTCTTTAAGTGTAGCATGTCCAACAGCACTGGGATTGACATGGCCTTGTATGTTAAGCAGAGATCACCTCTGAGTAGGCGATATGCGACAGAGTATAGTTGGAGTTTTTTTAGATGATCAGCATAGGGTATCTGCTTTAGGCCTGTGATTCTTTTAGTGAGGTATTTCTGTGGCCATTCTAGTTGCTGCAGATGTCTTGTGAGGTGTATACCAAATGGGGCATTGTACTCTATAATGGGTCTAATGAGGGATAAGTACAGTGGGACAATGACCTCCTTTTTTCTGGATGAAAAGCCCTTAGTGATGAGGTGTGCCAAATAGAAGGATTTCCTGACTGTTGTGGCTATGTGGTTATCGAAGGTGAGACCACTGTCCACCTGTGTCCCTAAGTCCCTTATCACACCTTCGATGTTTAGTGTACTAACACTTATGTGGTAATTCATGGGTACATGGTTTTTCCCAAAGGGGATAATTATACATTTCTTGGCATTGAGCTTGAGCCCATGGCTCTGGCACCAAGCATATGTTTCTGTAAGGCTCTTTTGTAGAATATCCACATCATTTGGGGATTCAATAATGGCTCCCAGTTTGCAGTCATCTGCGAACTTTGTTAGCCAGAGTCCCTTAGTGCTGGCCTGTACTTCAGAGAAGTAGATGCCAAACAAAAGCAGTCCCAAGACTGAACCCTGAGGTACTCTGCTTGTCACTTGTCTGGAGCTGGATTTTGAGTCGGCTACTTTTACAGTGTGGGTTCTGTCAGTAAGCCAGTTGGCAACCCATCGAGTGATGTAGGAATTAATGCCCAGCTTAGTAAGTTTATCTATGATTCCAGAGTGGGGGATGGTGTCAAAGGTTTTGGCGAGGTCCAGATAGGCTGTGTGGACTGCCTTACCCTCATCCACGGCTCTGGAGACTGATTCGAAGAAGGCAATCAGGTTGCGGAGACAAGATCAGCCCTTTACAAAACCAAACTGGGTGGGGTCCAGTGTTTGAAGGTTGCCAATGTCTTTGTTTATAAGTTACATGATAATGCATTCCATGGCTTTGCAGATCAGGCTCATCAAACTGATGGGACAATAGTTCCCAGGATCCAAGGTGGATCCCCCTTGTGGAGTGGGATAACTGCAGCTGTGCGCCACTCATTGGGCACGAAGCCTGAGGTGAGGCTATGATTAAACATGACACTTAGGTGAGGTGCCAATTCATTTTGTAGTTCATGTAGTACACAGCCCGGGATGTCATCTGGTCCCATGGATGCTGTATTCTTAGCTTTGAATAATGTGTTTTTTACCTGTGTGGCTGTGATTACCAGAATTTGGCAATCTTTTGGTATTGAGATGGGCCGTTTAGGGGGTGAGAGGGGGGTGAAGTTGGCATTGAATCCGATCTGCCAGGATATTGGCAATATCCTTGGGATCAGTATATTTAATGCCATTCTGCTGTAGCTCAAAGCAGATCTGAGCATTGCCATTTAGATTCTTGACATAACTATAGAATGCCTTGTGGTTGTCCTTGGAATCTTTGGCAATTTTATTTTCATAACTAGCTTTGAAGGATTTTATGAGGGATCTCAGCTTCTTACTGAGGCAACACAGATACTAAATGTAGATGTAACACAGAAATTACATTTACTGCTGTATGTCTGCCTTAGACAATAAATCATTCTACACTTTGGCACTATAACTGATAATGCAAACCCATTTTGTGTAAGACAAGAGCATAAGAACTGATACCAGGCAATAACCACATGGACCCACTTCATTCCCACCTTCCCCAACATAGAGATGAGGCTTTGCATTTAATTTACTTGTCTTTCTTTCTCAAATAGCTTTATGTCTATCCCATGGCATTTTGAATTCTCCCGCTTTAGACAAATCAACCACCTTTTTGCAAGAGTCGATTCCATTTATTCACCACTCTGTCAGTTGAGAAATAGCTATGTAAGCACCTGTCTTTTTTACCCATTTATTTTGAACTGTACCCCTTTATTCATGTACATTTTACCTCCACATATTTATTACTTTACATCAGATATTTGAAAATTTCTGACTTCCTTCTTTTTTCGATATGTGAATGTATCCCCATCAGCTTTTACTCTTAAGGCATGTGATGTAGACCTTATACCATCTTTGCAGCCCCTCTCTGAATGGCTTCAACCCTATTACTTACTAATACTGTAGAGACCAGCCCTCCAGATCTGCATGCTGACCTCTAGATAGGGCTTCAGCAGATGTTTGTATTCAGAGAATTTATAACTTGTAGCTTTCTATAGTAATACCTCTCTCCCTGTGGCTATCCGTACCATCCTAATATTTATTAGCTTGGCGCTTCTTCGTAATGCTTTTCAACATACAACTCTTTCAATCTATGTATACAATGATTCCTCTCAACAACTATCATTGTCAGCACTTCACCCACAGTGTATAAACTGTCCATAGATTTTTCCCTTTGAAAGTACATTGCTTTCATTTATTTGTAATAAATCGAGTTTGTAATCCATTAAGCAATTCTTGCAGTTTTGCTGGGTCCAACATCATCAGGTTTACTCCTTCATGTGTATATACACTGTTATAGATCTTAGCATCAGGTGCAATTGGGACAACACACTTCCTTCGAGGTCTTCTGCAGTTTCACTGACATAGCTGCTGAACAGGATCAGTCCCAGCAGTGACCCCCTACAGCAGCTGCTGCTGAACAAAATCAGTCCCAGCAGTGACCGCTATAAGGTGGGACCCCACTACCAGTATTCCTTTGCCCACCATAGTATGACATTTGCTGTCAGTGTCTGTGGTTTACCATCCATCCAATTCTTTTGTTAATACTTTGCCTATTACTTGTAGGCCTTCTAACCTTTCTGTTAACCTTTTGTTTTGAATCAAATACCATGTTACACATTGGGTTACACCATTTGTGACTCATCAAAGAAAAATATCAGATAATCTGAACATGTAGTGAATTCATGTTATCTGAAGAAACAGAAAAAACAGAAAACAATGATTTATAAAAGCTAATAAAACCTCATTTCAGTTTATACTTACTTTAAATTTCTCAGATGCAGAGTTAATACTTTGCTTACATTTCTGGTATTTCTCTCACAACTACAGGTTTAAGATTTGTGTTTACAGCTTTGAATAACCAAAGCCCACGGTGTTGGGGGCATATGGTAGTAACTTTGCAGCGCAAAAATTTAAAAATGTTTTTTTCCGGCTAGTACTGCAACATATTGCTGTCAGCTAGTAGGTAGACATTGTAATCGTTACACAGTGGCTATGATAAACATGGTGACCTTTTCTGACATGCCTTTTGCATGAATCATAGGATCATAGGAATATACTAGACTAATGACCCTATAGTCTAGCCATTCTTCCCAGAAATATTAGTAAGGTACTGGTTCCATAACTTATGTGGGAGGGTATATAAACTTGGGCATGAATGGTTGAGTATTTACAAGCTCCCTCAATCTAATAGAGACATAGGTGCCAGACCAGGGTACATTTATGATTCCCCATCCACTGATCCAAGTTTTACTTGAACAAGTACAGGGAAAAACTTTGTCTCACATGGATGAGAAGCCTGTTCCAGGGAAGGGTTAGCCTCTGAGACACATACCTGTCACTTCAGCATGTCCTGTTTATGTTGCAGAGATTTAGGTCCCTGGATTGGGTGTTTATGATGCTATTTGTTTTGTGAATGTGCAACAGTTTCATTAAGGCTAGATCAGAGGATGCTTTGCAGGACAGGCATAGGTTATCTCTCAGCAGCCTGTAGGAGACCGAGTAGAAGGACAAAGCTTTGAGGTGGTCTGCATTGGACTTGTTTTCTAAGCTATATATTCTTTTTGTGAGGAACCTCTGTGAATGCACCAGTTCTTGCAAATGTCTGGTCAGGTACATGCTGAAGGAGCATTTTACACAATGATTAATCTTAAGAGGACAGAGTACAATAGAACAATGACATCATTGTATCTGAATGCCATACCCTTGTTTATAAGTTGAACAACATAAAATTATTTCCTTACTACTGTAGGCACATTATGGTCAAAAGCCAAGTGTACATGTGTTCCCAAATCCCTGACTACTGGGTCTACTGTTAGTGGTGGCTTATCAATGTAGTAATTTGTGGAACCAAATGATACTGTTATGCACTTCTTGGCACTGAGTTTAGGACTGTGACTCTAGCACCATTTATTAATCTGTGTCAGGCCTTCTTAGAGGGTATTTGTGTCTTGGGTGAAATCAGTGATGGCATCTAATTTACAATCATCTGTGAACTTGGTCAGCCAGAGGCCTTTGACACTAGGCTTAAATACAGAGAAGTAAATGCCAATTAAGGACATCCCTAGCACTTAGCATTGGGGCATTCTGCTAGTGGCCAGCCTTTTTGTGGAGGTAAACTCCCTTATCCTAACTTCATGGATCCTGTCTGGGACCCTGGTGGCTATCCAGGGGTGATGTAGTGGTTAATACTTATTCTAGAAAGCGTATTTACAATGTCTGAGTAGGGTATTGTGTTAAGTGCTTTGGTCAACTCAAGGTGGGCAGGCTGCACCATTCCGCCCTCCTCTATTGCTTTGGTGACCACCCAGTTGAGTAGGCATGACTTGCCCTTGCAGAAACCAAACTGAGTTGGATCTAGTGTCAGTAGGTTTCCTGTATCAACAGTTAACATATTCATGACTGTTCTTTCCATGACTTTACATATCAGATTAGTCAGGCTTATGGGTCAATAGTTCCCCGAGTCTATGGAAGGCCTGCTGTTATGCAGTGGGTTAATCACTGTAGTCTTCCATTCATTCAGCAAAAAGCCTGTTTGGAGGCTGTGACTAGTGATTCAATTGAGCCTAATAGTTCCTGTTTCATGATATTAAGGAGGCATTCCATGATATTTGGAGAGTGCCTTGAGGACCTGTTCTCTAGTGATAGTAGAGGGTGGGGGGCTATGGTTGTGAGTATTTCCTGAGGGGTGTCTGTTAGGAGGATTGGAGCTAAATTTGTTGGCCAGTAGATTTGTTGTATCTTCTGGCTCAGTACAGGTGGATCCATTTACAATTAATTCAGTACATTGTTGTGTATTGCCTTTGAGGTTGTGGACATAACTGAAGAAAGCTTTGTTATTGTCCTGGTCTGGGAGGCTATTTTTACCTCAGATTTGGCTTTGGTAGACTTGATAAGCCCCTTGAGTTGCTTGTTTAGATTTATAAGAGTTTTTACCTTGCAGTTATTGCAACTCCTAATTTTCACCATGACTTTATTTGTTTTATTATACAATTGATACTTGGATTCCATTAAAGTGGCTTGTTTTTTCAGTAAGTCCTGTGCATGTTACAGGTGGGAACAGTTGTGTCTCTGTTAATATTCTACAACCCCCACACCCTTTACTACAGCTACTAATACAGCTCCATGGTTTCATTTGAAACAACATGCCTAATCTAAAAAAAAGAATTAAGGCAAACTTCACAAAATAGGAATCTAAAAATAAAATCAGACACCACAGAATCACCTCTGATTTTCATCATTTTTGCAAACTTGAAAGAAACGCCAAATCATCAAATAAAAAAACAACCCAATTATATACAAAAGCAAACAACAATCCAAAAGTACAAGCCAAAACAATTCTGGTAACTTAAAATAACCTCCCCATTCCTGCAAAACCCTCCCTCCCTAAGCCAATAAACCCTGGCCCAACTAAACTTTTGACATCCCTCATTCACCCTCTTTGCCCCTACTTCTTAACGCCAATCTCTCAAATAACAATTATTGAGAATGGCCAAATCTCACAACTAATCTCTTCATCCAATCCACTTCTTATACAATAATTTCATTCTCTAACTCCTTCCTGTACCCTTATTCTTAAACTGAAACCCTCTACCCCCTATAGCTTTTCCCAAAACTTCCTATTACTCATATCTCTACTGACAACTACCCATATCTCATTCTTCAGATAAGAATAAAACTTCTCAAGACATATATCATCCCAAATTACAAAATGGATCATCTAGATACTAACTAATATATTCACTCTATTTCTCTTACTCCTCTGCTTCTATTTCTCTTCTCTAAATGCATTCATCACTATAGACCTATCAATCTCTCTTCCAACTCACATAATTGCCAACTGTCAACATGGCTTTTCTTTACCATCTCACTAGGCCTGCACACTGTTTGCCTCACTGCAACATAGATACTATCCCATACTCAAACCAACACATCTTTCTCCTCCATTATCTTTCTTGACTCTACTACTTTTTCTCTCCAAAGCTTTCATACTTATTGTTATCTTCTCTCTTATTAAATCCTCATTTATTGTCCTCTCATTAATATTGCCTTTACCTTTACCTCTATTATCTTCTTTAAAACATACTTTGGTAACCCCTCCCTTTGGGACATCTCTATTATCTGGACAAATTGGAGTTCCACTCTATCTTCTTCCTAGGTCCTTCCCTGCTCTCCACTACTCTTCATCTCTCAACACCCTCTCTCCTGCTTACTCATCCTCATCATGCTGACGACTTGCAAATCATTGCTCATCCACAATCCCCCACAGAACATCCACCTCTAACTCAACTACTAATAACAACACGAAACCTTCACTTACAAACTAGAAACTTGGTTTACTAAACGAACAAAACTCCTTAATGCTAAAACTAAAACCTTAGCCTCATTACCACTCCTTTTTTTGCCTACTATTACCTCATTTTGTCTTTCCACACTACTGCTATTTCTGCTAGGCCTGACCATACCATCGACAAATTACCAACTCAACTTCAACACATCTTGAAATCTGACAAAATTAATAACACAAACAAACAAAATCAAAACTAAAAATCAATCATTATACAACATACCTTTTCACACCTTCTATTGCCCACTCCCATCTTCCACTCTCTCTCTCTATTCCACTTCCTCTCTATCCTCACCTACCTTCACTAACCTTAAGAAGGCCAACCTAAATAAACTTGTTTGCAACTTATTAACCTTAAACTTGCCACAGCATTGCTTTCAAAACACTTTCAAACCACAACAAAATAACTTCCCTACTAAACGAAAAACACAAAACTGTCTTTTGATCTCACAACTTACCATTGCTCACAAGAAACTTTCACAACCACAAGATACTCTATCAACCTTACTCTCAACTCTTAATCCCTAACAATAATCTACTTCTACTCATCTTCTTCCAAACTCATGACTAAATCAAAGATCCCATAGCCCAGCTCTCTCTTCCAACCTTTAACTAGAGGCTAAGGAATCATGGAATCAGCTACCCACTCCTAACCTCCTCCTTACCTCTGTCACCTCTGTTCAAACAAACTGTTCACTCAAAAATCAAACTGTATTTGTTGGACCTGTTGGACTCTGACTAATTTCTTCTTTAACCAGAACCACCAGAACTCCTTCACTTCACTTACTTACTTATACTTCCTCCTACTTCTTATTGCCCTGTTCATGCTCTCTCTCCTCCCAACCTACTCTTCCTTTCTCTCTCTCCCCTCCTACACATTCTTACCTTCTCCCCCTTCCTCTCCTTCTTTCTTCTCTTTCCTCCTCCTTTTTATTCCCTTCTTATCTCCTGTTTTTTTTACTTTCTTCTTCTCTTTTCTTCTCTTCTTAATCTTCCTAATGTTCTAATTGAATTTTATTTTATTGAACAACACAATTTTTTGTAATGCTTACTGAACAACAATTTTTTTTTTAGTATTAGTTCATAGATATATATGTATATTTTTTTTTTATTGTTGTTACTAAATAATAATTCACTTTGTTTGTTATATGTTATGTACTGTGTAATGTCCCATTGAAATATGAAGTATGAGTGGAGCTTTCTCCCCTCTACTCTACTGAAAATGGACATATATCCAGCTAGACTAGCCCGGTTAACAAATGTAAAATAAAATAAAAATAAATAATATGATTATACAGGATTTCCATGAACAAGTCCACATAGGCAATAGTGTTCTCAATGCTTGAAGGGGCTTGGAATTTTGCTAAGGTATCACATAATAGTAAGACATTTACCTTAGAATAATTCCTAAAGATTCCAGGGTTAGCTAGAGTTCTATTGGGTTTCATGATCTGACCTGACCAGTGTGGACAATACACAAGGGATGGGGCAATGTTCTCCCATGTTTGTGAAGACCAGGTCAAGAATGTTTGCACCTCTAGTGGGTATATGAACTAGCTAGTCTAGGTTATTTGTGTTTACAAAGTCCAGGAATCTCTAGACATGAGTATTAGGAGTTATGTATGATTCCCAGTCTGTAATGGGATAGTTAAAGCTGCCCATGAATATGGTTTTGGGCTGAACAGAGAGTGTCTCCAGTATGTATAAGTATGTGTTATGGATTTCCTGGGTCATGAAGTGAGACCTATAGCTTTCATCGATATGATGTGGGACTTTGCCAGTGCTAATTTGGATGTGCAGAAGCTCAAGCACATCATACTGACTGACCAGCCTTGAGGTATGTATGCTTTTGATGTAAATTGAGAGACCTCCACCTTTCATTCCTTCTTGTGTAGTTGGTGGTCTAAATGTGTGGAAGGTATTGTAAAACTACACCATCAATGTGTTTTCCACAACTTCAAACCAACTTCCAGTACCTGCACAAAAGTCTACAATCTCCAGTGTGAGGAGAGCCTGCAGATGGTAGAGTTTCTTTTTTACATTCCTGGCATTGAGCAGAAACACCTTTTGATATTCTTCTGTTGGTTTTGCTATGTCAGAAGGCTTATCAGACTGGCAATGCCTAAAAACAGGACTATGGAGGAGGACAAGGTTTTAGCAAATATCTGAAAGTCTAAAGGTGACAGTGCAAACCATCTCTGGCAAAGCAACATGGTCTGTTGACCACAGAATTCCAGGCTGAGAAATACTGTAAGCCCACCCCCCACCCCTTCAAATCCATGATATATAATGCAGAAGTAGTACATTAACTTATTGTGCCGAAGCCAAGGGGCAGTCATGTTGTAGGCATGGAAGTAAGGGGCAAAAATGGAATCAACAGGTACCAACAGCAAAAACTTTGTGCTATAGACAGAAGGATGCATTATGGGAGAAGGGGATGGACTGCATTAAATTCAGGTCATTATTCAGTGGCTGTAGAACAAAAAATTAATAAGACAGTATAAAATGGAGGTAATTCTTCCTTTGATTTCTCATGTATTCTTCTGGATTTTTCCCAGTTAGAGGTCACTACAGCAGATCACCTGTCTGCTCATGATTGGCAGTGGAGTTTTACAGTGTTGAGTTGCCACCCTAGCACCCATCCTTCCACAGAAGGCACACACACACGTATGCACTCACACCTAGGGCCAATTCAGAGTGTCCAATCCACCTACAGCATGTCTTTGGGAGGAAACCAGAGCACACCCACATGACCACAGGGAGGACATGCAGACTCCACACAGAAGGCACCCCAGCCAAGGATTGAACCAGGGACCCTCCTGCTGTGAGGCAACAATGTTAACCGCTGCACCACCGTGGCCACTCTTGATTCTGCATGTATTAATACTAATAAAATTGCAGGGTTCATGTCCCACAACCATACAGAATGTCATTCTGTCAGTTTTCCACAACAGGTTTCAAGAAGGGTACTTTATGTTCACAATAAATGCACTGACACTGGTATTGCTGAAGGTTGGCTATAAGCGATGAAATAAAAAAAGATTGAAATGTTCATCTATGCTGAAGGGCTGACAGCAGAAGAACAGAGACAAAAAGCAGTGCTCAGGCATGCATCCCTTATTACCTAATAACTTCCCTCAGCAGGTACAGGGGAGAGAGAGAGAAAGAAATATAAACAGCGAGAGCATTCAGCAAGATGACACAGGTTATGAAGAAGATTCAAAGTATTAAAAAGAAAGAAGTTTTTAAAATTTACTTAGCTTCTTGGAAATATGTTCAAATTGTTTCAATCTTTCTTTCTAATTACATAAGCATGTTAGCATTCATCACCAAATGTTCTGGCCTTTCCCTCCAGCCTGAGATTTTTGACCATCCTTGGTATATAGTGACCTGAACACACACGTGCATGAATGAGGTGAGTTAACACTGATGGACTAGATTTGGGCCCTTAGTAAATAGTGATCTGAGCATGCATGGGATGACCAAGGTGAGATGAGACTGATGGACTAGCTGTGAGCCCTTGGTATATAGTCACCTGAACATGGATGGACATAAGTGAGAGAGGTGAGCTAAGGGTGGTGGTCTAGTTATGGGCGCTTGGTATATAGTCATCTGAAATGCATGGGCATGACTGAGATGAGCTAAGAGTTGTGGTCTAGCTGTGGGCCCTTGGTAAAAAATGACCTAAGCACACATGGACATGAGTGAGGAGGACTGAGAGACTAGTTGTGCTCAGAGAGCACTTCATGCAATGTATGTATGATTTTCTACATTTCTGCTTTAGAAGTGCATCATGTACTGAATATCAACTTTTGCATTCTTTCATGACTAAAGCTGGTTCCATTGTATGGGATGTACACAGCTTCTGTTAAGGGACCTCTGTGCTGCAGCAACTGCTGCCCAAAATCTTCTACAGAGAACAAGTCAGTTAATTGATCCATTCTCAGATTGGCAGCTTCCCTGGCAGTCCTAAATTCAGTTCTTAACTCAAATATCTTGCATTTGCGGGTAGAAATCCAACTATTATGCCTTCATGCATTCCAAGAAAAGAAAAGTTGTTAAAATAGACATGTCATGTGCATTTATGGGTAAGACTCTGTTCTACAAAAGCAGGACTATAGAATGGCCTAGACATTAGATAAGAAGTCACCTATTCAGGTATGTTATATAGCTACCAGTATTACAGGAAATGGCGGGAACAGTTGCATGGATTACTGTTCTACACATAAACTTAATTTTGTCCAGTGCAAAAGAATTGAGATTTTATTTCTTTGGTGCCAGACAAAATTAATTTGTTTGCATCAGTGTTGGATTATTGGCTTCATGGGCCCAGAGCTGAAAATGATAAGAGGCCTATTTATCTGGTGTGACAATAGCACAGGATTCAGAATGAAATAAAGTAGGAGCTGTGGGGCCTAGATCAGACAACATAGACATGGAGATACAACTCCATCAGCCACGTTGATAGTCTGGTCCTGGTCTGGACAACAAACAGAAAACTCGACCATTCAGGGTGATACTTCCATCAATATACCTGTTAGATAAAACTGTCTGAGGTCATCTACTGCTATTTTACTTCTCCAGGCTCAGTGTTAATAGTAATATGGCTTGCGAGTTCCTTCTGTGAGGAAAATAATGAACAGCTTTAATTCAAAAGTTGTAAAAAAGGTAAGTCACTGGGAACTTCTGTGAATTCCATTGGATAGCGCTAAGTAACTGCTGTCTAGAATAGCTGTTCTGTTCTTCACTGTTACATCTAACTTTTCTCCTGTCCTTCTCCCAGAAACTAGTTCCTAATCCTATATAAATCTCTTACATAATTATGTATAAATTGTTGATATTCACCTGTCACAGAAGTGCACTTCATTAGTACAGAGATCGTGGTGCTAAAATAATCCCTGACAAAAAGGCATGATTACGCAACTCCTTGATATATTTAGCAATTTATTTTCAATGAGGAAGCAGTCTGACAAGCTCTGTGACTGAAATATTGTAGCAGGAAGTATTTCCCTATCATTGGCGCCAACATAAATCAGAATCAAATTCAAAGCTCTAATAATCTTATGAGGTATTTGAACACGCCAATAATCCCTGTAGATTGTTAGTATGTAATCTGAATTTTCTGCTAAGCATCTTCAAAATATTTATTTTTTTAGAAATCAGTTTTGTTAGAGTTGTCCACAATAAATCCAGCTAAGTACTTTCTATAAATCATCAGGCATACCCACAGTAAACATCATGAAAAATAAAGCCAGATGATGTCCTTTCTTAATATCGTTTCTCTGCGGGAATCTGCACAAAGTTGTTCAAAGGCTGTACTCCAAAGTATTTGAAATGGATCAAAAAAAATCTACACTGGCACGAGGTTTATAGAATTCTAGTAAAGCCTCAGATCTATGAGCTTATGATGGCTAATGAAAAGAAGGGGAGCCCTCCCAAGGCCTTAGAGTTCACAGAGCAACTACTGCTGTGCTGATACATTCAGCAAGTACATTTCTTTGAATTTTACCAAGAAGCCCTCTTCTAGTGGGCTTTATGTGAAGATAATGACCATAGGGATATATTCAACAACTTCTTCTAAGGAGACTGTTTTAAAAGTAAGTCTGGTTAGTACTGAAGCAATTAAATATAAATGACAAATGTAAAAAAAAGAAAAAAAGAAAAAACTGCCCCAAGAAATGACAAAGTGCTACACCTTTAATTAGATGTTAGGCAGAATTGTTAAACAAGCGCACTTTACACCCACAGATTTCACTGATGCTGGGTTCATGCTGAAGATGAAGTGTACTGAGGACCCTGATCATTGTTGGGATAGTCCAGAAGAAGCAAATGCCAACGTTCTTAAATAATAGTACCTAAAATGGATTATACAAACACCAGATATAAATGCCATTTTAGAGAGGTATATAAAAATGGGCAGAACAAATACTTGCCTTTGTGGTGTACAGCATAACCATTACTTCGTAACAGGGTAAGGGAACTGGTATTTCATGTGTGTGTGTGTGTGTGTGTGTGTGTGTGTGTGTGTGTGTGTGTGTGTGTGTGTGTGTGTGTGTCTGCGTATACACCTGTCTAAGATCCCTTTTACCCATTTTTAGACATGGGGATCAGGGTGTCACTTCAACGGTGACAATGATCTAGAGCCAAGTCTTACACCACTGGGTGGCTAGCCCTGCCAAGGCTGTTCTTCCATACCACACATTCGCACAGACGCTCACACCTATGGCCAGTTTAGAGTGTCCATTACATCTATTGTGTGTACCTACTGCATGTCTTTGGAATGTGGGAGTAAATTGGAGCACCTAGAGGAAACCCACTGCAAACACAGGTAGAATATGGAGACTCCACAGAGAAGGCACTCGATCCGAGAATCAAACCGGTGAGCCTCTTGTTGTAATGTGCACCTCTGTGTCGGAGAGAGGGAGAGAAGAGAGAGAGAGAAGAGACACAGAGAGAGAGAGAGAGATGGAGAGGGAGATGTCTTATAACTTATTGAACATGCACAGTTCTGACATCCATAATATCAGTGTAAAAATGTTGAAAGGTGGAGCAGACTAAACCAACAAAAAGTGCTTTTGCAGAGGAGGGGGGCAAACCCTCCTACACTCCCCATCCATGCCTCTCAACTGTCCAGATTTTTGCCTCATATTGCTGGCCCATTTCTCATAACATTTTTATTATCTAGAAAATCATTGAGGGCTGAAGTCAAGAAAATAATGGTAGACATTTGAGTTTCAGACTTCATATCCTTCAGAAAATTCATGCCAATGCAAAATCTGTTAGCCTATCAACTTTCTAAGTTTATAAGAGCAATATATAAAATTTGTTCCTATTTTTAGGGCTTTGTCCCCCATTATTTTTGGTTTTGTCCATATTTTTTGTGCTAAGATGTTGAGAGCTATGACCCCCCCCAAACATCTGCTAATTATATATGTACTAACTCCAAAATCACACTGTCCCAAGGTTAAGGGAATTTTCTTTCCCCTACAAGTGCTTTGGCAAGCTCTTATACATATATATATATATATATATATATATATATATATATATATATATATATATATATTTATATATATATATATTTTTTTTTTTTTTTTTTTTTCACATTGTCAACACTTCAAAATGCTGAATTTCATATGGCCGAGACCATATGATCGATGTTTGAAACGGCAACAATGCAGAACCGGCATCTCCGTACAGTGCGGAATGGAAATATTTCCATTCCTGCACTGTAGTACGATCTTGGAGTTGGTATATTTAAGTTACGGGGGGGGTAGACCCCTCCCACAGGGGGTGCAGGGGGACTTGCCCCTCTGCTAGCAGTGTTTAGGTAAGTGTTTTGTTTTTCATATGTTCGACATTTCAAATGTCGATCATATGGTCTCGGCCATATGGAATTCAGCATTTTGAAGTGTCAAACATACGAAGTAGATCTATATATATATATATATATATATATATATATATATATATATATATACATACACATACACACACACATGCACACACATCAAACATGCTCTTAGCTGACTTATGAAATTGCATTCTCATAAAATCAAAGAATGCTGTTAGCTGCTTGTGGGAGATTACTGTAGAAGAGAAAGTGGGAATTAGCCCTTGCCCTGCTATTATGTGATCTGAATCTTGGGATAGATAAGTTGAAGAGGGTTTGTGAGGTGCAGGGGACCTTCCCCCTGTATAAGTCATTGGTCTCCTTTTTAATGTGATGTTCAGTTATGTGGTTTCGATCTAGTGAGATCAATATTTTGAAGTTCGAACAAGTGGTTTTTCGATGTAATGACAGAATCGTGTGCGTGTGTGTGTGTGTGTGTGTGTGTGTGTGTGTGTGTGTGTTGTGTGTGTGTGTGCATGTGTGAATGTGCATATGTATACATAGGTTCATAGGTTCATAGGTTCATACTAGGCTATCTGCCCGAGGGCATTTACAAGCCTAGCCCATAGTTTTGTAGCTTACGCCACCCCTTTAGTATGGGGAACTATACCCATTATTTTGCTGTGCCTCTGTTGAGCAGTGACACTGAGGTAATCCCTGGGGTATATCTGCGATCTCCCATCCATTGGTCAAGATTTCTCTTGAACAAGGCCAGCGAGGTGCTCTGCCTCACATATACCGGGATTTTATTCCACAGCATAGGAGTCTTTGGGTGATGAATCTATCCCTCCAGCACGCCCTATTAATAGCCGTGTCGAGGTTTAAGTCTCCCGCCTTGTGGCTCTGATGGATCTAGATTTTTGAGGTGAAGCATATTCATCAAATCTGGGTTTGACATGGCCTTGTATGTTAGGCAAAGGTCACCTCTGAGCAAGCGTGGCGACTGAATAGAGCTGGAGTTCTTTCAGTCGGGCAGCATAGGACAGATGTTTGAGACCCTTTATCCTTTTGGTGAGGAACTTTTGTGGCCTCTCCAGCTGCTGCAAGTGTCGGGTCAGATACATTCCGAATGGGGCATTGTACTCAATCATTGGTCTGATGAGTGATGAGTATAGGGAGACTATGACCTCCCTTGATCTAGATGAGAATCCCTTCATGATAAGGTGGGCAATGTAGAAGGTCTTCCTAACTACTTTAGCTACATGGGTGTCGAATGACAGACTACTATCAACCTGGGTCCCCAGGTCCCTGATAACTTCTTCTGTACTCAGTGGATTGCCACCTATTTGGTAGCTAGGGGTAACCTTGTTTTTCCCGAAGGGTATGACTATGCATTTTTGGCATTTAACTTTAGGCCATGGCTCTGGCACCAGTTATCCGTTTCTGTGAGACCCTTCTGAAGGATATCTGTGTCAGATGTGTTTTCTACTATGGCCAGTTTGCAGTCATCTGCAAACTTTGTCAGCCATAACCCTCCTGTGTTTGCTTGTACTGGAAAAGTAGATGCCAAACAAGAGTGGGCCCAGGACTGAGCCCTGTGGTACACCACTTGTGACAGGCTTTGAGTCTGACATGGCACCAGCAACTCTGACCCTGTGGGTTCTGTCACTCAGCCAGTTTGCAACCCATCTTGTGATGTATGGGTTAACATTTAAGCTGATGAGTTTTTCAATGATACCCGAGTGGGGTATTGTATCAAAGGCCTTCGCCAGATCGAGGTAGGCTGTATGGACTGCCTTTCCTCATCAATGGCTTTGGTGACTGTTTCAAAAAGTCAACCAAGTTTAGAAGGCATGATCTGCCTTTGACAAAGCCAAACTGGGATGGATCCAAAGTCTGCAAATTCCTGTGTCTTTATTTATGAGGTCCATTATGACCCTCTCCATGGCTTTGCAGATAAGGCTTGTCAAGCTAATGGGCCGGTAATTTCCAGGGTCGGTGGAGGCACCGCCTTTGTGAAGTGGGACCACAGTTGCAGTGCGCCACTCCTGGGTAATGATCCAGAGGTAAGACTATGATTAAACAGCTGTCCTAGCTGTGGGTTTAATTCCTCGTTGAGTTCGTGGAGCACACAGCCGGGGACACCATCAGGTCCCATGGATGCTGTGTTTTTGCTTTGGAGAGAGCAGTTCTCACTTGGGCGTTGGAGATGTTTGGGGGCTGCAATCGCTGGTATAGATATCTCTCCTTTTGGGGAGGGGAGAAGTTTGCACTGAACCTGTCAGCCAGTATGTTGGCAATGTCTGTAGGATCAGTAATCTTCACATCATTTTGAACTAGTTCTGAGCATATCTGGGAGTTTCCTCCCAGGTTTCTAACATAGCTAAAGAAGGCCTTATGATTGTCTTTTGAGTCTTTAGCTATTTTTCTCTCAAAATTTGCTTTGGATGATTTTATGAGAGCTCTTAGTTTTTACTTATAGTGATCAAGGGTGTCTTACCTTTTAAGGATTTTGCTCTATCTTGTAGTAGCTTCCTCCTTTTGTTGTAGAGTTTGTTTATGGCTGGGG